>NC_081555.1:2400000-3000000 GCF_963082655.1 Stomoxys calcitrans | reverse complement strand
TTGGCCGCAAAAGCCGGGCAATGCCATAGAAAATGCTCCAATGTCTCATCATCTTCCCCACATGCCCTAAACATGCTGTCACTGGCCGCATCGATTTTGCATAAGGGAGCTCGTAGTGCTATATGCCCCGTTATGATACCAGAACCTATACTGACATCCTTCTTACTTCTTTTCTGTAATAGCCTCGTCCTCTCACGATCCGAATCACCCCATAGGTTTTTCGCCGAATGCTTCGCTGTTCCATGTCATGTAGCTTGTCAGCATATGACGCTGAACGCCTGGGTTCTAATATTGGCGAGAACATCAAAAGAATTTCCAACGGTGGTTATCCCCTCCTAACGCTGGCGACATTTGGAAGGCATTATGCCGTGTAAAAACTTCTACGTTCGGACTGGGCTATAAAAAGAAGGCCTCCTTATCATTGCATCGGAGAGCACTCATTGATATGTGAGAAATTTGCTCCTGCTCCTTAATTCAATGCTCATGGGCATATTTGCTTTTGCAGGTATAGCTGAAATCAAGTTGGTTAATTCAAGCAGCTAATTATTAAACTTGGCAAAAAAAATTAGTTAAACATTCTCGCACAAGCACTATTCTTTCCTCCATATGGCGTGGTGGCGTTTTGGTAATACATTATTGACATTGGCGACAGGTCTAATGGGAATTTTAGATGGGGTAATGGCAGAAAAACTGCATTGGTTGGCTTGCAAGAAGAGAAGTCTGGGGTAACACAAACACGTATGAAAGTAAGTTAAACCTACCAACCGGCCGACTGCCCATCCTCCGCACACGCACTGGACCTGAAGTGTGCTGTCATTGAATTGTTTTATTTGTCGCTTGAGTCGTTGTAGCATTTATTTATAACATCATGTATTGTGCGTTGTAAGTTGTTGTTGCTGTTGCTGCTGATGTGTACCTATGTGAATACGTTGTTGTTGTTAAACATTACAAGAGGAGCAGCCGCGAAAAACAAAAGAGAGCCAGCCGAGTCAAACAATCAACCAGTCAGCCAACCAGACCATACCATAAAGAAGCATATCCAAGATATGGACAACAAAACAACATAATATTGGATAGGATGGCTGCAGACTCGCTGCCTGTAGTATTGTGGGGTTCTTTTTTTTTTTTTGTTCTCCATGCTTTTCTGGCGTCATTTGTTTCACACAATTCTCAGCTTTCGGTCGTTTTACGTGCGTTTTATGATCGCCTGGCAAAAGTAGAGCATTTCGTTTATTCACAAAGATACATTTTGCCACACTGCACTCTATACGGACACGCACGCACACTAACTAGCTCTACTTGTCTACGAGCAAAAACAAGCCTACATGACAATACTACATGTCCCACTTGTCGAATGAAGTCCATACATATACAATAATTAGAGAACATCTGATGTTATTCAGATGATTGGTCGGTCTATAGGCAATTTTCTTGGGAAAACTCTGTAAAGGTGGCTGACTAATTAATATATAATTGCAGGAGTAGTATAGAATAATAATTCTTTAGATAAACCTCGATTATTATTAATTCATACTTTGCATTTGAGAAAAGCATTTCCCTTGATATTAATTTTTTTATGCTGCTGCAAACACAGTTTTTAGATAAAGTTTACAATTGGGTCTTCCTATAGGAAAGATCTTTGTGTAAAAATGAAATTGGTTTACATAAGAGCTGAACAGTTTCTTATAGAGGTGCTGGAGACTTTTACCATTTGATTTGAGGCCGCTTTATCTAAGGGATATATTTAGTATTTTCCCTGCCAATATTTTTTGAAATTTCGGATGATTATTTGCAAAAAAGAATCTTCTGCGGCTCTGTTCGACAATCGTTTTACGATTCTTTGTTGCAAAACTGATAAAAAAATTAAACTAACGAAACGATCATCCTGAGGAATCATTGGTTAATCTTCAAAAGAGCGTACACATTTTCACATTTTAAGGCTCATAAAACAATCATCCTGACGATTCATTAGTTATTTTTCAAAAACGCGTTCACGCGATTTTTAGAATATTTTGTCTATACCTTTTTTTAAAACTCATAAAACAGTCATCCTGACGATTCATTTGTTATTCTTCAAAACCGCGTATACGCAATTTTAAAACATTTTGCGTATACCTCAACGTAACAAAAAAATTCTTGCTATAACTGAGTATGCACCTCTAGCGGAATTTTCGGTTGCAGCTAAGACATGTATGTCGTCACTGAAAAATATTTGTGTAAAATACAAGATGGCGACAAACATCGATTTATAATTTTGGCCGATTTTTTATAATTTTTTGCTAATAAAGTACATATGTGCTATAATTAATCGTTTTTATTTGCAAATAACGTTATTTTATGCTGCATGAATCTATTAAAACATACATTTTCATTCGTAGTTGCAAGAAAAAATCCACCAATGCCTATAATGTCACCATGTAACGCAAAGAAAATTTCATTTGAGCTGAGTACCTGCAAGCGATATTTTCGGTAACGGTACCAGTAACGAAAATTTCGTTTAGGATGGTAATGCATTTCTTATGGTAACGAAAATTTCGCCAGAGTTGCGTAAATTCAAAGATAGCCTAATGTTTATATATGTATCATCCTTTATACCTTGAGTTTATAAAAGTCGTATATTTGTCACGATTTCAATAAACAGCAGTGCCGAATTTGAATGAAGCGATCTCCAGGTTTAAGGGGTTGGGACCAGAAAAACGCTTTTGCTACCAATTTTCGCCGTTATAGTGAGATGCAAGAACTCCAGACCAACAGAGCATGGACCAGGTCTGACCATATTTGTATGCAGCTGGCATGTAGCCCTATTTTTCTATTGAAAGCATTAAACGCACAAAAGCCGCGTTTCTTACTCAGAATTTATAAAATTATGGCATTTTTTATCCATTATCATTTGTTTGGGTGTTTGTAAGGAGGTGGGAAGTCCCTAAACAGTTGGTCCCCAATGTTGATATCAGATTCGTGGTCTACTTCCAAATACCTATCATTTGAGCCCCATATTTCCATAGTTGGCAAGCATGGTACCACATTTGGATATCAGATACGCATTCTACACTCAAAATATTTATTATTTGAGCCTCATATTGCCATGATCAATAAATAAGTCCTTTTTTGGGAGGGGGAGGGGGGAAGATTGGTTTGAGGAAGGGTTGGACCCCCAGAAACTCGGTCCCACATTTGAATATCAGATTCGTATTCTACTCGCCAATACCTTTTATTTGTGTCCGACAATGTGTTTTGGGTCCGACAATTGGATAACAGATACGTTTTATTATTTTAAATACCTTTCAATTGAGTCCCATATTGTCGTGATTGGCCTATATATATATTTGGTAAGTGTTGAGGCTGGGGCGGCCCCTTTAGGTACCCTGTCCAAAATTTGGATACCAAATTTTTGTTTTTAGGTTATCATAAGGGAGGACACAAAATTTCGCTCAAATCGCACCACCCATTTCCGAAACCTGGCGTTTCTGAAAATAAGGGTAAGGGGGAGGATCGGGCCCCCTTCAGATATCTAAAAATGTAGTACCTTATTTTCACCTCGCGATCATTATGCTTCATCTGTGAAAATTTCAGGAAACAAACAAACCGACAAACAAACACAAATTGATTTATATACCAAGTTATAGACCGATTTGGACCGATCGGTTTATATGGGAGCTATATCTAAATCTGAACCGATATGGTCCATTTGCAATGCCCAACGACCTACACCAATATTAAGTATCTGTGCAAAATTTCAAGCGGCCAGCTTTACGCGTTCGACCGCTATCGTGATTTCGACAGACGGACGGACATGGCTAGTTCGACTCAGAATGTCAAGACGATCACAAATATATATACTTTATGAGGTGTAAGGCGAATTTTTCAAGGTGATATTGTATAAAAACTGACACTTCTAGACACCCTAGAAATCGAATCCGAAAGCCAGTGAACTAACTGAGGACCTACATCAATAAGATGTTGGTCACATTCTTTCATATCAACAAAAGCTGTTTGTTTAATTCCAGTTTTAGGGGCCTCCTTTTTGTGGCCGAAGACGAAAGAAGTTCATATTTTATATCTATAAACAAAAAATAAAAATAAAATTCGTGAAAAATCGAAAAAAATATATCTTATTTTTGCATACTTTATATTTTTAAGTTAACATATGCTAATATTAAAAGTCTTTTCTTCTCTTATATTTTCAGAGGAAGCTGATTTATCATGGTTCATATTCACATCACCCTGGGGGAATGTAGAATAAAGAATGTAGAAATAATAAAATAAAAAGCAAGTAACAAAGATCTAGAAAAATAAAAAAAAGAAAAGTTATTTATATTATATATATATTTATATTTGTAAAGAAAAAAGTATAAAAATCAATTTCAAAATAATAAAAAGTTATATTAAAAAAATATATTTAAATATGTAACCTAAGTAAAAAATTGTAAAAGAGTATTTCAGCCGGGCAGAACTCAAGATACTCACCGTCATAGACACTTATCCAATATCGATATTGATTTATTTTCTTTATTTCAATTAATTACTTCATATAATAACAAATAATGAGTATTTTTAATAAAGAAACTGTATATTGTCACCCTGTGTTTGATTTTAAAACATGTCTATTGTATAGTGTACACATTAACATACTAACACAGTCTCACGTGTGTGAATAGGTTTCGGGGGAACAAAAGAAATGGGAGAAAAAGTCAACAACAAAATGCCCATGGACTGTTTACACAAATTAGGTCGACGACCTGCTGGGCATTATTGTCGCCTGGTAATACATCTAGGGCAAGTTCCTAGAATGGTTGTTGTCCGGCCGGTCTCCGTCTCAAATTCGATTTCGATGGCCGGGTATGGTTAGTATCATCGAGTATAGTATGTACCAGGCGAACAGAAAACGCAGACCGACGCATTGACTCGAAAGGGAAGTGCTCACTGCAGGCAGCGATGTCAGTTACTCACTCACAGATAGGGATGTCAGTTGCGATAACATTTTTTTTTTGGAAAAATGGGATTTGGGGATTTTATTTTTGGGAATTTGTGTTTTGTGAAATGAAACGCCAACTTGTAATGTATATTTTTTATTTAAGTCCTTTAAAAACAATATAGAACGATTTTATTTTAAACTAATTAAGTTTCGTTGTAAAGATTTGTTCAAATTTGCGCTTTCTTCAGACTCAGTCATACTTCTCCGCTCAGAGATGTTTTTGGGGTTTTATTAAACCAAAAATGGGTTGCTCTTATCTCGAAGAATTTTTCTGGATTTGGAGAAAAAAAGACATTTTAAGCAAAGATGCATTATAAGCAATAAAAATATTTTAAATGAGAGATAATAATCTAACGTATGCAACATGTAATCAATTTGTTGTAAAAGGCTCCACATTACATATTAGCATAAAGGTTTCTTGTTAGTTTTGTTATTGCATTATACGAAGTCTGCTGTATAAGTTTCTGGCCTAAGAAACACCAAGTGTTGCCAGGTGCAGTTTGACAATTCCATTGGAATGTTTGACATTTCCATTGGAATGTTTGACATTTTATAGCATAGTCGTATTCAGAGCATTTTGTTGGACCATCATTTATGTTGTTTACAGGGACTTGAACAAATTAATTTGATAAAAAAAATGGAATTAAAAAAAATGCAATTTGAGAAAAAAAATGGAAATAACACTTTTGTGGGACCATCTTTCACAACTGGCGACAGTGCATTGATGAACCTAAGCACCCATGAATGAATTCAATCGTGGTTGGCGATCGCCTAATGTCAATCTCCTTGAAGGTTTTTCAGAAATTACCTTTGTACCAGAGAGCAGCCGTACGTGAATTTATAATGCAATATTGTCATGTGAAATACCTTGAGTTCGAGGCATCCTTGGCCAGCATACATTCGATATTGCATGAACATACTGCCGTAGAAAAGGTTTGTTCTCGTTGGAATCAAAATATAAGTTTATAAGATCGGCACAGGCGGCGAATAGTGAATCTGCGTGAGTCGAGCCAAATCCAACGAAAGTTTTTAGTGGAGGAAGCACTTCGAATCAAGTGGTACAATGGTGGTACACCACAATTTTATTACATGAAGTCTTGGAAAAAATTCGAAAAACGAAAAAGAGAAAACAAATCTTTTTTGACGGGCCAAAACGGGTCATTGTTCACCCGCCGTACAGCCCTGGGGCCTAACTCCCGCATCCGTAATCGACTTATTTCTATCGAGTTTCGCATTTTTTTGATGATGGCATCCGTTATCGATTAATTCTATTCGAAGGGGGTAAGGGGGAATGAAAGCAGACGATTTGGCAGTGAAGGCTATAGAATTGCGGTCAATAAACTTGGTTAATCCGAATGGTCATCGAACGTGCATGTAACGCTGTGAAACAGCGAAACGGTCGATAGGACGGCCAAAATTCTATGGGAAAATCGGGATCGTGAGAAGACGAGGCTATTACTGAAAGGAAGTAAGAAGTAAATCAGTGTGACTTTCGGTATAATAACGGTTCACATAGGACTGCGAGCTCACTAATGCAAAATCGGTGCGGCAAGTGATAGCATGTGTAGGGCATGTGGGGAAGATGATTAAACGCTGAAACATTTCCTATGTCATTGCCCGGCTTTTGCGGCTAACAGACACCGGTCCACTATACCAGACATGGACCAACTTAGGGGTGAGGTATGGAAAACAAGGATTTTGTAAGTAGCACGGAATTCCTAACATAGATTTTCTTTAAGTATTTATGTCCATAGTGCCACGGGCGGATTAATATATGCACCCTCTTTTCAACCTAACCTCTATCCAAAATTTAGAATCTTAAAAAATTAGTTAATTTATTTCAAAAAAAAACAATGGGACACAAACCCAAAAATTTTTACTATCTTCCCGAAAATAAACGGGATTCTGCGATTGTCAATTTCGTTGACGACATCCCTACGACCGATTCAATGCAGAAGAAATAATAATAAACAATAACAGTATTAAAACCAATTCCCTGTGTGTTTGTCAATGGCAAACACTAGCATGGGTGTGTGTGTACAGCAAGAGAGCTTTTTGTTGTTTGCCTTATTTTTATACACAGACAACAAATTTGTTGCTGCATATGCGTCATTTGATTTAAAAATGCTTGCTGCTAAAATTTCTGCAGTCCTAATAAATAGATCTCGTTTGTGAACACTGCAAACAAAAACAACAACCAAGCAACAAACAATGCCTCTCAAGTCTTTATAAACACTGTTTTTATGTATATACACCCTCAATGGGACACTATGATATTCCATTGCGTTTGTAACATGCTTCCCATTCGACTAACTAACCAATCAGCTTCTCACATTCAACTCTTCCATCGATTGCGGAGGGTACACATTGTTCGGCCTTCGTCGCCCTCAAACACTATGTGTCACTTGTTCAACCACATGGCTCTGGCACGGCTAGCCAGCAAGGAAGACATACAATGAAAAAGCCTTCCCATCCGACAAACACGTGACAGGGAGGGGTGTATGGATATTTTAGACGACTTTATTCCGGCCACACGTTGCATCACCGGTAATCACGGTTGTTGTACGTACGTTTTTAGTTTCGCGCGTAAAATCCACCCGAAGTTGACAGGCAATCAGAAACAGTAGTTGGTGGCGTGAGTGTTTATCGTTTGCCGCCTTGATTTCTGATTGGCCAAAACATTGTTCATTGCTGACGCTGGCAATCGAGTAGCTTATAATGTAGGGTTGGGGACGTGGAAGTGTGAGACACCATAATGGGTTGTTAAGAGTCAGAGATGCCAACTAAAGCTTTTCTGACAAATCAGAATATGTTGTAAAACTTAAAACTAAGTTTCATTATTATTTTTACTATCATTAAACCAAAAACTGAGTAACAGTGAAAGTTCATCGGAAATTTTACGATTTCAAGTTGATTGATACAATTTTAAGCTGCAGCTAGTATATTTATGATTTTTTTGTTTTATTTCTTTTTTGTTAGGCAACCCTGTTTATTAGCAGCATATGGTCCCTGTTCACAAATGAACGAACATTGGGGGAAGTTGTTGCTTGCTATAGGTAGTGGTGGTGTACGTTTGCTCCATTCTGTTCAATTGTTGTTGCTGATGGGGTTTTTTTGATTGCCTGCCTGCCGCAACGAAAAGTCACCATGTAGTGTCGAAATCGCGTCATGTAAGTCACAAAACAACAGGCGCCCAGATACTCAAAATAGCATACTTGGGAGACATTTTGTTTTTCATTTCTTGTATATTCACAGCATTCATCGCTGTGCACATTGGGGATGAGAGTATAAAAGATTTTCTGGGAACAGTGGGTTGTTTTAGGCAATACCCAGTGAAATATAACAATATGGTTTCATCGAAAAAGCTTAGACAAAACTTGCTTATAAGTATATGGGCCTAGAGAATTTTTTAAATATTTTAAATTATGGCCGTAAGTAGGCCATGAGTCCACAATTAGAAATTTTTCGATTTATTTATGGAAAATTAAATTAAAATATATTTACTCTCACGAATTGCTACAAATCACAAATTATTATTTGTTAGGTCATAACTTACATACCTACATATATGTAAATAAACCTCATAGTTTATCCTCACCCTGAATGTTTGCAACTTTTATGATTTTATCAGCCATGTTAAAAATCAGAGTCCAGCAATAATCCCCAATCTGTTAATTAAAAGGTTAAAATAATAAAATTTAATAAATTAAATTCGTTGAAATTGTTTGTTTTCATATACTTTTATGTACTATAAACAATCATAATCATATAAACAATAGTTAAAAAAAAATAATTTTCCAGCTGAGGTAGGCACATATTTTGAATAGGTATGCGTGAGTAAAAATTTTTACACTACACTCGAAATAAAATTTCAATGCGACCAATGCCAAAATGGTTCGAAATAATTACTTTATTAACTTCATTCAAATCTGGGTTTTTACAAGATATATTGATTTCCAGGTAGTGGCAGTTGTCCCACAACAAAATATTGAGTGCACTATCTGTCAAAATCAGTGATTAGTGCAATTCTGATTTTATGTATGTTGCAAATTCGCACCATTTTTTGTTATTTCTTTGTGCTTTCGTTCTTAATTATAATACACACACAACCAAAACTAATTTACAGATAGTGCACTTCGCGAGAAAAAATTTTACTCAGCTGTTTACGCTACACTCAACCTGATTATTATGTCATGGCTTTCTAATTGTGGCTTAACTGGTTAAAAATTTTTTTTATAAACGTTGTTTCAAACTTTTGTTTGACAAAGTTTTGGTGAGCAGATGTGTCGTTTAAAATCAGTGTAACTTGAACGTAATAGTGTTAACATCGGTATTCACAGAACTAAAAACAGTTTTATAGTAGGTTTATTTGACAGTTCTATAAAGGAAATCTGTCACATAGGCCTTCTTTAACGCTACTTTAAGTTTTGTGAATATGGGCATAAGAATTTTAATTTGCAAAAAATGGTTTCTGAAAAGAAATAAATTGATTTCGCATGAATTCACCATTATATGTGTTGATGTTAACGCCAATGACAAGCAATAACGCGACCTCCGCAAACTATTGCCACAGATGCTTTGAATAATGTTTGTGTTTTGTTTTCATTTCTGCTTGTGTAAAGAGAGCTCATACGCGCCAAAAGGGCATAAGCTGCCGAGCGAATAAGCACAAGGCACCTATTTTTTCCGTCGCTGTTTTACAGTGAAACTCCATATGAATAAATAGTGCAAAAATTAGTGAAAATATTTTCAATTGCGGCACCAAGTTCTTCACTGAGTGGAAATTTGATATTAATTAAAAGCGTGCGTTTTCCAACATGAGCCAATATGCTAAAAACAAGAATTTACCTTGCATTTATTTGCTCATTGACTTTAATAAATTACAAAAAATTGGGCAAAAGCTGATTTTTTATTGCGTAAAAATTTTTAAAGTTGTGAGAAAGTTGGTTAAATCATAAATTTATGAAAACAATTTAATTTAGGTTGCTTTCATTCGACTGAAAACAAAAACAGCTGATTTCTTTATGTTTTTGTCAGAAGGAAGAGAGCACGCTCTAATATCTAATAGAAAAAAATTACATGTGCTATTTTGAAAAGTGATTTTCATATTTTAGTCTCGTTTGTATCACGCGATATGTAGAACTCAACATTGGCTTAATTTGACATGTCATAAGTCAACTACATGCCGTGTAATAGAGCCTTTAAACATAACAGCCATCCTCTAATGTGATTTCACACTAATTTCGATTACATGTTTTAAGTACACTTTTAATAAATCTGAGTTACGAGTTACCAATCAAAAAACGCACTTCCCTCTCAAAATAAATAAAAATTGCATTCCTCCTTTGCCGGGTTTGTGAGATTTCATAAATATTCACATTTTTATACGTTAGGAGCGCATCTTTTGCGGCAGATGTTAACACATTTTTAACATAATTGTAAAATAAGCACCCCCATGTTCGTGTACATATATATGTACATACTCTCTTTGGTATGTAAACTCTACGAATTCCTGACATAACAATCAATTCCTCCCGCCAACCACACCAAAAAAGAAATTTACTAATGAGGTAGGTGGTGTAAGGTGCGCAAGCTCCAAATATGTTTATCATCCCTTCTATTTTAGTCCCTGAATAAACACACAGTTCCCTAGCCCATCTGCCTGACTGGCTTTTAAACTTGGGGATGGATGAACGCTTCCAATTCTTAAAGCTGTTGGCGACAGTCAGACAGATTTGCAAGAAATTTCACATATGGCTACTTTTTGTGTGCTGCCTTGACAAACAAACATGCGACGACCGACCGACCATACAATTCAATATCAATTCCAAAAAAACGTGCTGCTGGCCTTCTTAGTTCGAACTGGCAACTCGTTTAGTCAGACAGTCAGCCTTCGTCACACATGTTTGTTGTTTCTCAACAAACTTTCGTTTTCTTGTTCGTACAAACGGCTGGCCGTTAATCAGGTTCTCAGAATAGCTAAGGCCACGATATAAAAACAACAGCTGATATGTTCATAAAGCAGCCGGGAGCATTAACTGTGCCCACCATTTAGTGGTGGGAGGTGGGGATAAGTGAGAGAGACAGAGAGTGATAAGTTATACCCGCAAGCAAGACAACAAATCAAAAGGGGGGAGTTGACTAAGTGTTATTCTATACAACGAAAATAACAGCAACAGAATGGCTGGTTGTATTACAATCAAAATAAAAAATTGTCATTTAACTAAGCTAACCAAAAATGCTAAAAATAAATAAAAAACCAAAAGTTTTACGTACATTCTGTGGTGGATATCTTTTTGTTATTTATTTTTATTTTTTTAATTTGTAAACTGCTTACGTTAGCTCCTAATAAATATTATAAGGTTATTAAGTAGCTACACATATGGAGCATTTTGTTTTACCCATGTAAAGGGTGATTTTTTTTGAGGTTAGGATTTTCATGCATTAGTATTTGACAGATCACGTGGGATTTCAGACATGGTGTCAAAGAGAAAGATGCTCAGTATGCTTTGACATTTCATCATGAATAGACTAACTAACGAGCAACGCTTGCAAATCATTGAATTTTATTACCAAAATCAGTGTTCGGTTCGAAATGTGTTCATTCACCGTAACGTTGCGTCCAACAGCATCTTTGAAAAAATACGGTCCAATGATTCCACCAGCGTACAAACCACACCAAACAGTGCATTTTTCGGGATGCATGGGCAGTTCTTGAACGGCTTCTGGTTGCTCTTCACTCCAAATGCGGCAATTTTGCTTATTTACGTAGCCATTCAACCAGAAATGAGCCTCATCGCTGAACAAAATTTGTCAAAATTTGAACACATTTCGAACCGAACACTGATTTTGGTAATAAAATTTAATGATTTGCAAGCGTTGCTCGTTAGTAAGTCTATTCATGATGAAATGTCAAAGCATACTGAGCATCTTTCTCTTTGACACCATGTCTGAAATCCCACGTGATCTGTCAAATACTAATGCATGAAAATCCTAACCTCAAAAAAATCACCCTTTATAAAAACTTTATTTAGATAAATGCTAAGCGGAAAATATGGAAATGCATATGTTAGGAATGTTGATTAGAGCATCGGAAAGAAGTTTTAAAAACACCAACATCGATAAAAGAAAGCCCGAAAAAAATTGCATGTATGTGTGTACCTGTATTATTAAATTTGCATTATTTGCTTATACATATTCGCATTTCTTATTTAATCGTTTTTATACCCTTGCTCCATACGATGGGGTATACTAATTTCGTCATTCCATTTGTAACTCATCGAAATATTGATCTGCGTCCGTCCGTCAAAGGCGCGCTAACTTTCGAAGGAGTTAAGCTTAGTGCTTGAAATTTTGCACAAATACTTCCTCTTAGTGCAGTGCGGTTGGGATTGTAAATGGGCTTAACCGGTCGGAGTTTTGGTATAGCATCCATATAAACCGATCTCGGATTTCTACTTCTTGAGCCTCTAGAGAACGCAATTCTTCTCCGATTTGGCTGAAACTTTATACAATGAACTCTTCTACGACCTCCAACATGCTTGGCAAGTATGGCCTGAATAGGTCTAATACCTGATATAGCCCCCATATAAACCGATCTCCCGAATGCACTTCTTGAGCCCTTAGAGGGCGCAGTTCTTATCTAATACGGCTGAAATTTTGCGTAATTTCTCCTGTGACCTTCAAACTACGGTCCAAAAATGGTCTGAATCGATCCATTATCCGCTGGATCCCATATAAACCGATCTCCCGATAAAACTCCTTAAGCACCTATAGCACTACCCTGAAACTTTCCGCAATGACTTCTGCTCCATATATCCAAATCATGTACAGCCCGAATTTACGCATAACCTGATTTAGCTCCAATAGCATAGCAATTCTTATCCATTGTCCTTTGTTTGCCTATAAAAATATACTTTACTTTAATTGGCTATGACAGAACATTTGTTCCACTAGCCGAACGTAGAATAGCGTTCCAAGCACCTCGATCTTATGTGCTCATTCTAAAATCTCTGACTCCAAGCTTCGAGGTGTCTCCCACCATTTGATCTTTCCATCGGGCTTTTGGTCTTCCCGGTTTTCGTGTACCACCGTGTTTGCCTTCAAAAGACTTCTTTGCTGGAGCTTCTTCATCCATTCTGGTAACATGACCTAGCCAACGCAGCCGTTGTATTTTGATGCATGTAACTATGCTATCGTCATCCCACAGCTCGTGGTTCATATATTCTCCTGTATTCTCCATTAACGCAAACTGGTCCATATATTTTACGAAGAATCTTTCTCTCAAATACTCCAACCACAACAATATAAAAATATACCGGGCAAAAACTTGAGAAATGCTATCGATGGTGGAGGGTATATAAGATTCCAAAATCATCCCTGGAGTGTTGTTCTTCGTGTGTTCTTCGGAAATTAGTCTTCTGATTCCTGACTTGGGGTTTTTTGTCAGAAATACAAGATTTTCTAGAAGCGCGCACCGGTTTGTAATCGGTGGCCAGCTGATTGGACCATGCACTACCGAGAGAATTCTTTTTTCGCAAGGACGGTTCGTATGTGGAATCCACTTTCCCGCTACTTACCATAACCACAAATGCAAAGCAAATGTCAATACTCCCTTCTTCCCCCCTCCGATCCCTAACTATCCTCTCCAACGCATTACATTGCATATATAGGGGACATCCCCGGCGTGTTGGTTGATTGAAAAAAATTATAATTAACGACATAATATTTTAAGGAGAGATATAAAAAACTACACTTATTTTCTTGATAGTTTTTTGTCTAGACACACTACTTTGTGTTTGTATATGATAGAAGCGAGTTGGCCAAGCTTGAAACGCTTTTACTTGTTTTTTACTTGATTTACCTACTTTTTTTGTTTTATTCATCAAAACATATTTTTACCGGATTAAAAAGCCTTTTCTGTTATTTGCAAATTGTTCAGTTCTAATTTTCTTTTTTTTTCCTAATCCGCCAGTCAGTTTTATCTCTCATTCCCTTCTCTAAGTAGTACTTCGACTTTCATTCGAACATTTGTCATTTGTATTCGGTGTCGATGATTTTTTTTTAAATTTACGTTATTTATTAGGTGCACACATTAACCGGGTGCTTTCATAATAACATTTAACTGGGGGACATCCCCGGCGTGTTGGTTGATTGAAAAAAAAATTATAATTAAAGACATAATAGTTTAAGGAGAGATATAAAAAACTACACTTATTTTCTTGATAGTTTTTGTCTAGACACACTACTTTGTGTTTGTATATGATAGAAGCGAGTTGGCCAAGCTTGAAACGCTTTTACTTGTTTTTTACCTGATTTACCTACTTTTTTTGTTTTATTCATCAAAACATATTTTTCTGTTATTTGCAAATTGTTCAGTTCTAAATTCCTTTTTTTTTCTACTCCGCCAGTCAGTTTTATCTCTCATTCCCTTCTCTAAGTAGTACTTCGACTTTCATTCGAACATTTGTCATTTGTATTCGGCGTCGATGATTTTTTTTTTTTAATTTACGTTATTTATTAGGTGCACACATTAACCGGGTGCTTTCATAATAACATTTAACTGGGGTAGTAGGTGGTATTCGCTTAAGAGCATACATATTTTACAATGGCAATGTCCTTGTATAAAAAACGGTTTTTATGTGTGGGGTCTCAGCATTTGCGAGAGGCAACAATTATTTATTGTCGATTGCATTAACTAAATTTTACACTTGGCATTGCCTAAGTAAGAAAGAAATGGACAAAGTACGATGAAATAAAATTGTTGTCTCTTCCAACAGTACTATGCCATACATTAGTAACGCAACAGCGCCCACCACGTGTGGCTGGGAATACCTTATGGCGAAATTCTATGCAGCAACATATGCATAGAATAAATAAAAATTAAACCACAATTTTTAATAATTCTTGTAAACAAATATTAATTCTAAATGGACTCTTTTCTCTTTTAGGGCATACAGCGTTGTCATTTTATTTACCCACACTGTCGTTTTTGACTGTCGCCGCCTTTCTGTCTCTCTCTTGTGCTCATTACCCACATGTCGTTCCATCTCTCATTTTGGCTTATACAACAGAGACAGCCACACCACCCATCGACGTCTAATGGTTTGGTTTGGCTTCTCTCCGCCCCTTCTCTCACATCCAAAAGTAAATGTGGTAAGAAAGATGTGGATGTGCGGTAGGTAGTTTTTATTAGAGTGCCGTTTTTTGCATTTTATTATCTCCCATCACATAACCTCACAATATTTTGGCGGGCGTTGCTCTGCAGAAATTATAGCTGTTATATTTTTGTGTGTTGTTGTTGCTTATAATTGTAAAGCACATATTGTATTTTCTTTCATTCATTGATACAGACGACGATGCTGTTGGCAAGAACAATAACAAGCAAAGGCAGGCCCCCTCATACAAACAATACTGTCAGATTCAAGAGTTTAGTGTTGTAAGAGGAATAAAGACGGAGGTAGGCAGGGATTATTTCTGTATATTTGCTTGAATTTTTGGGTTCACTTTCTATGCTGTTATGAAGGCCTGATACATTAGCAACAGGGAAAGGCCCCTGAAATTTTCGTTGTTGTTCGTCGTCTTCGTTCGTTGGTTGGTGGGTGAACGAATTGAGCGAACAAACTTTTAGTTTGTTGATTCATTTGTATTCGTGTGTTGGCTCTTTGCAGAAACTCTACGAACAAAATCATAGGTCATAGGAGTAACAAATGTGTTCACTCACCTATGGGAAGAAAACCTTTTAGATTCTTTTGCCGTGGGCGAAGAATCAAATCCATGTTTTAATTGGTTTTTTGTTAGAGCAGTTGAGTGACAAACAACCACGCAGCACACCAATAGAAGATTTTTTCCAATTTAGAAAAATCACAAACGATTTAGTAAATCACAACTTAAATTAAGATACCAAATATCTTTTATTTGGCAACAGAAATCTTGAGGGATGAGTTAACTTTTAATCCGTTGTAATTCACAGAAGTTCTCGCACTGTTCCCAGATACAATCATAAATTTCTACCATGATAGGTTTCCATAGAAATACATCTCTGAAAGGCCTATTAATAATTTTTTGGAATATTTGGTTGAACCACCCAACCTATTTTAAGGCTTCATTAAGTTCTGTGAACAAGGCCGTAAATGTTTTAATCGAAGCCTATTACAACTAAACCGAAATAAGGTGATCATTCAAGTTGACTGCCGAAAGAGCCAAGATCCAAGTCAAATATCTCCGACATAATTATATTGACCTCATATCCAAATTTTAATCAAAAGAAATGGCACTATGGCGGCGCTAACGTTATGTCAAATTACTATCGATACACTTGTCAAAGGACTTTACATTTGCCGAAACCGAAATGGGTGCATCATTTTCATTGTCATATAGAGACCTAGATATATATTTAATTAATAACTAGTTGCAGCAACTGAAACCCTCGCCTCTGCTCTGCTCTTGTTTTAGCACATTTGCCACCCAACTGGTTGAATACTCCTCCCACACATCTACAATGCTCGTTCTTGTGCGTCGAGATACTGCTTGTTGACTGCACCAAGACCACTTTTGCCAATTAGTGAATTTTAAGCAGAGGCATCTGCACCAACAACAAGAACATCCATATACTGGTACAACAACAAAAAAGCGAAGCAACAACGCTTCTTCATTAGCAAAAATATAAAAAGAGATCAACCTACGCTTTTGCCTGCGACGCTTCTTCGAACCTAGTACATAAACATCTTCTTAATTAAAATCCTGACACAACACATTCCATCCGTCCGCCATGCACATAGACACAAACCTATGCAATTTTACTAATGAATGCCCTGCGGGTCGCACAGGCAACAAACGTCGTCGCACCCCCGCTGGAGCGACGACAACAAGGAATCCAATTTATTTTATTACCACAAAAGGTGGGTGGCTTGGAAAAAGTTTTAATTGCTTAATTGTTAGGTCCTCGTTGCTGTTGCTCTTGTTGTTGCTGCCTCTGTCGGTTTAATTTATGTGTGCGCATGTATAAAACTAACAAACCATACCCTAAGTTGGCCACACCAGGAACTAACAAACCGACACCCACCATCATTGGGGGGGAGTGATGTTGCTCAACAAATTCACGGTCATATTGTGTTGAATTGGCGCTGCTTTAAAGAAAACGTACGTACATGTACACAGACGCCCTCTTATGATGGTTAAAGTCCATTAAATCGTTTTTGATTCGTTTGACTTCATGCCTTCTCTTTCTAATTCCTATTAAGTCGTCCATCCTACTATCACAAAAGTTAAATATCAACACCCATCCTAAATTTTATCATATGGATCTGTGAAAGTTTAAATCGACAAATCTAAGGAAAGCCCATCCATTCCATTAGTTACTACAAGAATTCCTTGAGGAATTTCCTTCAAGAAAGATGCGTACACACCTACTTGCGCACACAAAAAAATTTCTATAAAAGACAAAAAGTTCATGCAAACATAGGGTTGATATCATTCTTTGGTGTAATAGATTCGTCAAATCATTGAGACATAGGTAGGTAATCTGTAAGTAAAATTTATTTATTTTCGAATTACATATTAAAATAAAGAACCTATCCTTCAATAAAATTATGTCTATCGCCCTAGTAGATTATAACAGTTTATGTTCAAGCCATACGTGTAGAGGTGTACTTATTGGACAGAAAGACAAAGGGAAGAATGTGAGAAAGTGTCCTACAATAAACAAAATCGGGCTCAAATAACCCTGTCTTCTAGTTAATAATGCAAATTTACCCGTGAACATTCATTAAGGAACAGGGGTAAACTTCTCACATATCAAGGACTGCTGACTGATTATAGCCGAGTCGAACGACAGCAGTGTGACACCTCTTTGGGGAGAAGTTTTTACATAGATCGCTTCGTATCATGCTTGGGTGCGTTTAGATGTTGAAAGTAATAATACATAGAAACCATTGTGCAACATTTCAGCTAAATCGGGAGCTGTATTAAGCGCTTTGAAATCCGCACCAAATATGGTCCCCCTCGGATGCTATTTAGATGCAGCTGTCATATATGTATACCGGAAGGCCACCGTAGTGCAAAGCTAACATGTCTGCCTACGACACGATCAGCTTGAATCATGGCGAGAACATCAGAAAAAAATTGTCTGCGGTGATTATCCCTATAGCCTAGTACTGACTTTGACTTTTCACACGAACAACTGTCAAAACGCATTATAAAAAATCGTGACGAAGATAGTGCGAACACATTCCGGCATGTTGCTGCATTAGGATAAATGGATTGAATCAACTCTGCTTCAATACTTTTGTTTCTGTTGTGTGTTTTTTTTTTTGCTTTTGTTTCTGTTCTGACAAAGAAAAAGAGTCCGTCGGATTTGGCAATAATTTCATAGGCATTTTCGCTGTGAAAGAAGTCACACAGCGACATTTGTGAGGTACTTTGCCATGTAAAAACCTGTCCTAAAAAAGGGAGAAGTTCGGACTAACCTGTAAAAAAGGAGGTCCCGTATCAATGAACCAGACAGCACCCATGGATATATGGGAGGTACGCGCAACCCTTGTCCCTAGTGGAATGTTGATGGTCAAATTTGCATTTGCCACATAGACCGATCTGCTAATTTATGAGTCTATAAAAGCCGTATCTGTTGCTAGATTTAGGCGAACCTAATATGGTCTAGATCGCACCATATTAATGTACACTCATAGAAAAAGTCTGCTGAAAATAGCAAACACTGTCTGCTGACTGTTAGTAGTTAATTTTGCTACCATTACAGCAGTAGTTTTGCAATTTCAGAACAACAGGCCTAATGCTGAAAGTCTGTTGTTTGCTAAAAATGACTGCTGTTAGATTTGTCAAAAAAAAATTAAATAAAAGCGACATTATTTGGAAAGAAAATGAGAAAAAATTGGTTTTGGTCACGCACCGTCACTTATATTATACTTTTGTAGTTGATGTTTTTTGCACATGCTGTTTGTAAAAGATTTTTGGGAACTGGCGCATGTGCGCTGCGTTTATAATATAGTAAAAAGAGCCATCGTTATTGTACAGCACTTATGCGTCATAAATATCAAATAGGTATAAATCACATATGCGGCATTTCCCTGTTTAAAATATCTTTGCACTGTTGTTGTTCTACTTTATTGCACACGAGAGATGTATTGTTGTTGTGTTAAAAGGCAAAATTTCAGAAAAACCAAAAAATGTTGGCACATGCAGATTTAAGGAAGTTTCTTAAATGATATATTGACCAGTAGGCAAATGGAGATGTGTGTTTCTCTTAGGTAGACCAAAAGAAATTTTGGAACAGTCAGCCAGAGAGGAAGTTCTTGAATGAGATATTGGCCAATAGGCAACTGGAGATATGTATCTCAGTAGCTCTTTACATTTCATATGGTTTTCCATAAACTATCGATATAAGTAAGAATGAGCTACAAAACCAGAATCTATGACAAAGTGGGCACAGGATTCACAAATCAGTGAATCCTTGTGTGGGCATTAGCAGAGCAATAAAATTGTTGAGAGATTTTTCTTTCGTAAAAAAATGCCCAAAGTAATCAAAACTCTTAACCGGCTGTAAAATGCTAAAATAAATAATTATTTAAATAAAAAAAAAACAAAAATGTTTTCATTTCGGCATTTTTTTCTTCAATCTTTGGCAGTACTTGGCAATGGGGATGTCAACTTGTTCTGTTTTTACATGAAGTCTTTGTTTACGTTTTCTCCTGTTTGATGGACAGATTTGACAACCTTAATGATGTTGATGGGGCCTGTGCACTTTATGTATTTACAAGTGTAAAAAAATATGTATGTATATCCAGGATTCACTGAATAAATGTTAAGCCAAGCGATTAGCCGACATACAATTTTTTTTTAATTTTTGGCAATACTTGGCATTGAGGATGTCAACTTGTTCTCTTCTTACATTCATGCTTTGTTTACGTATTTTCCTTTTTGATTACACTTTCAATCGGTAGATTTGACATCCTTAATAATGTTCATGGGACCTATCTACTTCATGTTTTTAACCTTCTATTAGTGAATCCTGATGTATTTCCCTCAAAGAATATAAATTTTGAATTTAAAATCAGCAGACAGTGTTTGCTTATTTCAGCAAACTTGTTTTTCTGAGTGTATTTATAATTAGGTAGGATAATGAATGCATCAATGGTGGTGGGTATCTAAATTTCGGCACAGCCGCACTCCAAACACAAAGCAAAGCGAGCGTCATTTGTGCAGCCACACGTAAATAAAATTTTTAGTCATAAAAGTTAAAATTTTTCAACTTTTACGAGTTAATTTTTTTTTACATTTGTTTGCAGAGTGTCATTTTTCAACGCGACGCATTTAAAACTAAAATTTATTTTCCCATAATATCAAACAAATTAATTTTCACAACTATTCCGAAAGCAGAACAGAAGAGTTTCCTTCTTAAATCTAAAATATTTCAAATATCAATTAGAACAACTCTCATAACACTCATTCTTAACCACAATTATTGACACCTCCCGAATAATAAACAGAGCAATTAGAACAGGAGTAGAAGAAAATCAGAAAGAGATGAATAAAAAGCACAATAAACCAGCCAAACACTCCCACTCAGCCGAGCCGACATTCATACTCGACCATTGTCTTGATAAATTGTTGCTAGCCACACGGCGATGGCCCAGCAAAAAAACACCCTCTCATTTTCCATGTGAAACCACGTTTCTGTGCGCGCTGCGCTTTAAGCGATTTGCTGCGTATTCTTTGTGTGAGCGAGCCTATCCCTTTAACCCTCCTATTTTATTTTAAGATATAATGCAAATCGAGAACAAACCCACCGCACGTTTTCATTCATTGATTTGTCAAGAGCCGTTGCCTTGCGGGGGGAGAATACTGTCATCCAGCAAGCCAACCCAGCCATTCAGTCAGCAAGCCAGCCATCATCATCATCAACTAGCGGAACAAACACACCCAAGGTCGCATATCATCCACCACGCCCTAGCAAGATACGCCTCAAATTCATCAAAATGAACAGGAATTCAGCATTTTTAAGCAAACACTCGAGAGAATTCTCCTCACTCGCTCTTTGTTATGTTTGTTGGTTTGCTCAGCAGCTGATGGCAATGTCGATGTTTTTTGTGTTGCCCCCTCTATGATTTGTTGGTGGCATGTATATGAGGACGAGGGTGTGAGGGTGTGTTTTATTGTATTTCCTCTTTAGCTTCGTTCGAGGAAGGTGGCGTCAAGTTCGTATTTATACTACCATGGGTGTGTTTTATTAGCAGATGTTAGGGCTTCGGCAGTTGGCATTTTGTATTTGTTGGTAGCTACCTTTATCTGCTATAACATTTAATTTAGTTTTTAACATTTATGACTATAATACTACTACTTAAACAAAGAAAAAATTCTTAATAAAATTCTTGAAGATAGGATAAAGTTCTACACCGGTATTCACAAAACTTAGTGTGAATTTGAAATAGGTCTTTTGTTTTTAACGAAAATTTTATTAAAATGTTGGCTTTGGGAAATCTTAATTAAAATACTGTCTTCATAGAAAATTTCATTAAAATTTTAAAAAATTTTTGATTTTAGAGAAAAATTTATTAAAATTTTGTGTTTAGAGAAATTTTAATAAAATGTTGTCTTTGAGGATTTTCATCAAAATACTGTCTTCAGAGAAAATTTCATTAAAATTTTGTCTTTAGAGAACATTTTATAAAATTTTTGTCTTAGAAAAAATTAAATTTATGTCTTGATAGAAAATTTCTTTAAAATTTTGTCATAGAAAATTTAATTTATATTGCATTTGATATTTTGCCTTTTAACAACATTTTCTGAAATTTTGTTTTTTAGAAAAAACTTCTTCATAAATTTTTTTGAAGAGAAAACTTCATTCAAATTTTCTCTTTAGAAAAAAAATTTTTGAAGAACTTATCATGCATTTTGCTTTTAGAAAAGATTTCTTCGAAGTGATTTCGTAAGAAAAATTTTATAAAATTATGTCTTTGGATAATAAAGGGTGATTTTTTTGAGGTTACGATTTTCATGCATTAGTATTTGACAGATCACGTGGGATTTCAGACATGGTGTCAAAGAGAAAGATGCTCAGTATGCTTTGACATTTCATCATGAATAGACTTACTAACGAGCAACGCTTGCAAATCATTGAATTTTATTACCAAAATCAGTGTTCGGTTCGAAATGTGTTCAAATTTTGACAAATTTTGTTCAGCGATGAGGCTCATTTCTGGTTGAATGGCTACGTAAATAAGCAAAATTGCCGCATTTGGAGTGAAGAGCAACCAGAAGCCGTTCAACAACTGCCCATGCATCCCGAAAAATGCACTGTTTGGTGTGGTTTGTACGCTGGTGGAATCATTGGACCGTATTTTTTCAAAGATGCTGTTGGACGCAACGTTACGGTGAATGAACACATTTCGAACCGAACACTGATTTTGGTAATAAAATTCAATGATTTGCAAGCGTTGCTCGTTAGTAAGTCTATTCATGATGAAATGTCAAAGCATACTGAGCATCTTTCTCTTTGACACCATGTCTGAAATCCCACGTGATCTGTCAAATACTAATGCATGAAAATCCTAACCTCAAAAAAATCACCCTTTAGTAGCGACCATAAATAGGTTTTAGTGGAAATAACAAAAAAAAAAAAATTCAAGCACACCCAAATATTTTAACCCCTAATCGTTTTCTTGCCATCGAAAATCGAGAGATCGGAATGTATTAATCAACTTTTATGTGTGACGATTTTATGATGTTTTTTCAAAAAAATGTGACGATTTTGACAACTTTTTTTTTAATTTGGATGCCACTCGGACGATAACTTGATATTATTGCTCCAATGTCATAGCACTTCTTTCCTTTTATCATATGTTTGCCTAAAAAGAGATACCGGGAAAAGAACTCGTATGTCCGTCTGTCGAAAGCACACAAACTTTCGAAGGAAAAAAGCTGGGCGCTTGAAATTTTGAACAAATACTTATTATTAGTGTAGGTCGGTTGGGATTGGAAATGGGCCATATCGGTCTAATTTGTAACCAAAACCACCGGGAAGCACTGGTTCGGTATCTCTTTATAGTCATACAAAGGATGACGGATAAAATTTGCAATGCTATTAAGCTATATCATGTTATGGACCGATTAAGGTCTTACTTGGTTTGGATGTTGGAGACCATAGTGGAAGTCATTGAGCAAAATTTCAGCCAAATCGGATAAGAATAGGGAGATCGGTTTACATGGGAGCTATATCAGGTTGTAAACCAATTTAGACCATACTTCCATTCAAAATTTCAGTTAAATCGGATAATAATTGCGCACTCTGGAGGCTCAAAAATTTACGATCACAGATACTTATATGGCAGCTATATCAGGTTATAAACCGATTTAGACCATACTTGGCATAGTTGTTGAAAGACGAAACAAAACACTTCATTCAGAATTTTTGCTAAATCGGATAATATTTGCGCACTTTAGAGGCTCTAAAAATCACGACCCCAGAAAACTATAAAAAAAAGAAAAAAATTTAAAAACGCTGCAAAAAGAAAACTCTAAAACACTCCAAGAAGTTTTCCTCCCTTCCACCACAGGATGGGGGTATACTAATTGCGTCATTCCGTTTGTAATTGATCGAAATATTTATCTGAGACGTTCTAAGTCGATCTAGCCATGTCCGTCTGTCTGTCTGTCGAAAGCACGCTAACATTCGAAGGAGTAAAGCTAGACGATTCAAATTTTGCACAAATACTTCTTATTAGTGTAGGTCGGTTGGGATTGTTAATGGGTCAAATCGGTCCATGTTTTGATAAAGCTGCCATATAAACCGCTCTTGGGTCTTGACTTCTTGAGCCTGTAGATGACGAAATTCTCGTCCGATTTGACTGAAATTTTGCACATGGTGTTTAGGTATCACTTCAAACAACTGGGCTAAGTATGGTTTAAATCAGTTCATAACCTGATATAGCTGCCATATAAACCGATCTGGGGTCTTGACTTCTTCAGCTTTTAGAGGGCGCAATTCTTATCCGATTTGGCTGTAATTTTGCAAGTGGTGTTTTGGTATCACTTCCAACAACTGTGTTGAGTATGATTCAAATTGGTTCATACCCTGGTTGAGCTGCTAGAGGGCGTAATTCTCATCCGATTTGGCTGAAATTTTGCATGACGTGTTTTGTTATTACCTTCAACAACTGTGCTAGGTATGGGGCAAATCGGTACATAATTTGGCATAGCTGCCATATAAACCGATCTGGGATTTTGACTTCTGGAGCCTCTAGAGGGCGCAATTTTCATCCGATTTGGCAAACATTTTGTACAACGGCTTCTTCCATGAGCTACAACATACGTGTCCAATATGGTCTGAATCGATCTATTGCTTGAAACAGCTTTCATATAAACCGATCTCCTGATTTTGCTTCTTGAGCCCCTACAAGGCGCAATTCTTATGCGAATGGCTTGAAATATTTTACAAAGACTTCTACAATGTTCAGCATTGAATTCATTTATGGTCCGAATCGGACTATAACTCTAACATAGCTCCAAGATCATAACAGTTCTTATTCATTATTCTTTGTTTGTCTAAAAAGAGATACAGCGATACAGATAGAACTCGACAAATGAGATCCATGGTGGAGGGTATATAAGATTCGGCCCGGCCGAACTTAGCACGCTTTTACTTGTTTTATAATGTGTTTTGACGTTTGTTCGGGCGAAAAGTCGAAGTCAGTTCTAGGCTTTGCGGAAAAAAGATGCTATCGGACAAGGTTGTACAGATTTTCGTCCAAACTATATTTTCCTACATTTTCAAGTGCGGCAAGTATGCAGGGATAGACTTTATGTGCTGTTGATAAAGGCAATCCCTGCATACTTGCCGCACTTAACCTCAGCAAAGCTGGGGAAAGCCGAATACCATCAGTAGGCTTGGTGATAAGAGATTTGGTACTATGGTGTTTTGATTCTGTTGATCATGACATACTTTTATCAAAAAGTGATAATAATTTCAACTTATCATTTTCAACCCGGAATTCGCAAATCCTTATTAAAAGTTTTAATCATATTGTATTTTAAAGATTTTTTGTAACGCTTGTCAAGACTAAGGAATGTTTTACCAAGTAGTCTTAAAAATATCGCAGTATGTCAACATACCTTTAAATCTAGATTTAATATAATATTGCTACGGGCAAACCAATTAAATTTTTCTTTCATTACTGATGATAACTCAGTAAATGTGTGGCTTTTGTAGTGGTGGCCGTCCCCTCCCTCGCTCTCCTTGCAGGTTCCAGTCCAGGACATTTCTCGCTATATCATCGCAGGGTCGGTGTAGGATATGACCCAACTAAGTCTATTTTCTCTTCCGGATTTATACACCGACAGGGGAAATGTTTGTTCTTATTTGCAATTTGTCATTTGAAATACGGTTTGGCCAGAAAATTCGAAGCATTTGTCATATGCAGCGATCTATGAAAACTTGGACTTTACGGGTAGTAGCTTGTGTCAAGCTCCAAGTTGTACAAATAAATAATAAAATAGATTTCACACTACTGTTGAAGATTCTGACTTTTGTATTATGTGAGATGTCACTGCATCATCAAATACGTACGCGAATGTCTGCCTCTGATCCTCCGCCCTTTGTTATTTTGCTGCCAAGATAGTAGAAGTTGTCAACGGTGTCTGATTTGATGTTCCTATCCTCATCAATTTGGTTATGCTATGTTTATTCTCGCCTTTATGTGCTCCAAGCGATGCGCAAAGAGGCATATATCATCCGCTTAGTCGATGTCTCCGAGGAAGTTTATACCCCAGCCTATGCCACAGGGTGCCTCAGCGTTAGTTTCTTGGATGCCTCTTTTCAACAGCGCGCTCCACATTGAACTTCGTGAAACTGTCTCAATAGGACGCTCAAAGTCAATGAATAAAAGGTATAGGTGTGTATTAAGTTAATGTGGTCGGCCGGTGGCCGAAAATCTGCCTATTTCTTCCTCAAAATGCTGTCAAGTGCAGGCGAAATACGTTGCAGAAGAAGGCTTGCTATCCACCTCCATTTCTTACACTGAGCAAGATCGCCCTTCTTTGGGATTGTGACCATGATCCGCTTCTTGCATTCCGTGGGGACAGCATTTCTATCCCAGGCCTCCCTGATTATTGAGGTGAAAGCTTGAGCTATGGGGTATGCCCAAACCGCAACAGTTCAGCAGGTATATTATCAGGGCCGACTGATTTGCCGTTTTTGAGTGAGACCATAACGGCCTCAATTTCTTCGCAGGTGAGTGGGCCGTAGATATAGCCCTGCGTGGGTTTCAGTGCACAGGGGGATAGGAAGGTCGGAGCTTACGTTGCTGGTCCTACGGAGATGAAGAAACCGCGCCATCGCTCTAATTGCTGTTCGGGCGTTGTTAATTTCGATCCGTCGTCATCTTTTAGTATTGCCGTTGGCCTTATATTACTGCCGCTCATTTATTTTACTGGCTCGTAGACACCACGCATGTTTCCAATATTAGCTGCATTTTCGGCTTGCTCTGTCAGCATATTAAAGTATATTCGCTTATATTTTATATATAGGGTGATTTTTTTGAGGTTAGGATTTTCATGCATTAGTATTTGACAGATCACGTGGGATTTCAGACATGGTGTCAAAGAGAAAGATGCTCAGTATATATTTGTTATCTATAAATGCTAGGCCAGCTCGGTGATGTTTGATTAATATAATATAAATGAAAACAAGTGAAAACGTGCTTAGTTCGGACGGGACGAATCTTATATGCCCTCCACCATGTATCGCATTTGTCTAGTTCTTTTCCCAAACAAAGGATAAAAGAAAAGAATTGTCATAATATTGTACCTATATCAAATTATTGTCCGATTCGGACCATAATTGAATTGAATGTTTGAGACCATAGTATAAGTCATTGTGTAAAATTTCAGTCAATTCGTGTAAGAATTACAGCGGTCAAAAAAAGTATTCATCATTAGCAAAATTGATAATAAATTCACTTATTTTGGGTAATTGAAGAAAATTTAAAGTAAACAAATAATGCAGTTTTATGCAATAGTTTATTTTTCGTAATATGTTTTAAAATAAATTCAAAAAATAAATTTAATTAGCGCAAAAAATGCAATTTTATATAATAACACCAAAAACAGAACAAAAAAAGTATTCATCATTGATGTGCTATCATCAAAGTCAAATTCAAATATTATTTGGGAATCCCCCTTTTCTGTTTTATTTAGTAAAGGAGGCTTTGCCCTTGACAGCAAATATTTAATTTCATTGAAAATATAGTTTTTGTCAAAATGGGTCGTAAGCAAAACGAGGTTTCTGATGAGGTAAAAGTTTTGATAATAAAACACCACAGGAATGGTTTAACTCAAAAAACTATCAGTGAAATATTAAATAGACCACGATCTACTATACAATCCATCATCAGAAAGTGGACAGAAACGAAAACTGTTGACAATAAACCAAGATCTGGTCGACCAAAAGCACTTTCAGTTGGAGATGTGCGTTGGCTAGTTCAGAAAACTCCGAAGACAAATGCGACCATTCTTCGTAAAAACACTATGGAATATTTAGGGAAGGAAGTTACTACACAAACAATTCGAAATACACTCAAAAGGCATAGTTACAGAGGAAGAACTGCACGTAAGAAGCCCTTTATAAATAAAATAAACCGAGTGTAAAGGCTAAACTTCGCAAAAATGTATGTAAAACAGCCCGAATCATTTTGGAAAACAGTCATTTTTGCAGACGAGAGCAAGTTTAATCTTTTTGGGTGCGATGGAAAGGTCATAGTGTACAGAAAACCAAATACAGAGCTTGAAGAACGAAACACAGTTGCTACTGTAAAACATGGTGGAGGTGGTTTAATGGTTTGGGGGTGTATGGTGGCTTCAGGAGCGGGAAATCCTGAAATTATTAATGGAGTAATGGATCATAAGTATTACATTGACATTTTAAAGAGGAATTTAAAAGATAGTGCTGTAAAACTTGGGCTTGGTAATAACTTTCAATATTATCAAGATAATGACCCCAAACATTCTGCTTTAAATACCAAGATGTGGATGCTGTATAACTGCCCCAAAGTCATTAAAACTCCTCCTCAAAGTCCCGACTTGAACCCAATTGAACATCTTTGGGAACATCTCGAACGCAAATTGAGAACGCGCAATTTTTCGAGCAAGAGTAAAATGCAACAGGTGATAATGGAGGAATGGACTAATATAGACCAAAATATAACCGCTAAATTAGTCCAATCGATGTCAAACCGTTTAAAAGAAGTTATAAGACGCGGTGGTCGAATAACAAAGTATTAATTTTTTTAAATTATGTTATTTACTTTTTTGTTTTTTTGCAATGATGAATACTTTTTTGTTTAATTTTTTGTGTTCAGCTGTAAAATGGCCCTTTTTGTTCCAATAAATACTATTTTTTTCTTTAAAAACAATGAAATTGTGTACATATATATCACACAAGCACTACTGCATCATTAGTTTAATATGTTTTTATTCCAATTGTCTTTTGTAGACTTATTAAAAAAAAAACATTGAATGATGAATACTTTTTTTGACCGCTGTACGTCCTTTAGGGTCTCAAAAAGTAAAATGAGAGATCGGTTTATATAGGAGCTGTATCAGGCTATAGACCGATTCGGTGTCCATATTTGACACACGTAAGTTGAAGGTCATGGGATAAGCCGTTGTACAATATTTCAGCTAAATCGGATGACAATTGCGCCCTCTAGAAGCTCAAGAAGTCAAGATCCAAGGTCGTTTTATATGGCAGCTATATCATGTTATTGATCGATTTAAATCATGTTTGTCACAGTTGTTAGAAGTCATAACAAAACACGTCATGCCAAATTTCAGCCAATTTGGATAGGAATTACGCCCTCTAGACGCTCAAGAAGTCAAGACCCCAGATAGGTTTATATGACAGCTTTATCAGGTTCAACCATATTCAGCACAGTGGTTGGAAGTCATAATAAAACACCTCATGCAAAATTTCAGCTAAATCGGGTAAGAACTGTGGCCTCTAAAGGCTCAAGAAGTCGAGATCCAAAATCGGTTTATATGGCAGCTATATCAAAACGTGAAAAGAAGTGAAGAGTGCTGGCTAGATCGATTTAATTTTAATGTCGATCAAGAATATATATAGTTTATGGGATCTTCGACGAATATTTCGAAGAGTTACAAACAGAATGACGAAATTAGAATACCCCAATCCTATGGTGGTGGGTATAAAAAAAATAAAAGTATGAATATCACATCTCAATACTGTCAAATTGGGCGGATGTTTTCAGCTGTTCGCGCCATCTCTTTAAATCCACCTTGACTTCTCACATGTCAATGAGTGCAGTCCAATTCAAATTTAAGCTCAAGGATAAGAGGCCTCCTTATATAGCCGTGCAGTCCGATTCATGTTAAGACTAAATGACAAGGGAGCTCCTTATTATAACCGGTCGCCACCTCTTTGGAGAGAAGTTTTTACATGGCATAGTACCTCACAAATGCAGCCAGTATTAGGAGGGAATACCCACTGCTGAAATATTTTTTCTGAAGGTCTCGCCAGAGCGTCATAGGTGAGCATGCTAACATCTGCATTATGGTGGCCTCCAATTCATAATTAATTCATACAATCGGATACTGTCCGGCTCCAGTCTGTAGCGTGCTCTATTACAAATAGAAAAACCAAAAGCCTTATTTATAAAAAAAAACCTTCGATCTAAATTTACTTCAAGTTTTGGTTTCTTACGTTTAACATTTAACTTTTTAATAACTAACTAATAAATATGAGTTTTTCATTTAGAATGGGTAGTAGTGATCATCTGCTCCCTTAGACAGTTTAAGTCCAGTTATGTTATAGCTATATATTTGTAGCAACAAATCAAAATCCAATCGAACCCACTTTAGTAAGCGGGCCTTAGGACAGGCTTGGCTATCATGGCCCATTTGGCGACTTCAGCTTATAAATTCTATTTTTTCGTTTGGAATTTAAACACATTTGTGAGTTATATTAGGCTTTTTTCCAAATTGCATGAACTTTCCATTAGGCAACAGTGTCTTCTAAGAGGTGTCCCGTTCGGACCCGGCTATAAAAGGCAAATGTCTAGCAAATATCGTATCTACTCAAGAAAATAAGGTGAAATATTTGGTTCGGATTTGGATAAATATTTTAAATTTGATATTTTTGGGAAAAAAAAAATATTTATTAGATTTTCCATATATAATAAACTAATGATAGTCATCCTCATCGTCATCTTCAGAATTACCATAAGTATCGTCCCGTATATCACGGCCCTTTACGCGTTTTGATGACGAATCTTCAGATCTCTTTTTTCTATCTTCTCCACCAGTCTGTAGACCATCAGCCCATTTTCCTCGAGGAATATCGGAATAAGAACTCGGATCCATAGGGTCAACTACTTCGGAATTCTCCCTCTGCCGTCGCTTGTAATTGGAATAACGATCGCGATCCCTTTCCCTATCTCTATCCCGGTCTTCCCGATCTCTATCACGATCTCGTTCATTACGATCACGTTCTCCTCTATCTCTTCGCTGACGAGCTACTCTATCCAAATCACGAGATTTCTGTTTGCGTGGCAAAGGAGCGGATGGACTGTCTGCTACCTCTTGCAACGATGGAAACTCATGAGAGTTCAATGTACGGGGTGAATTTGATTTCAATGAGGCCGTTATTATTTCATCTACTTCTCGATGATGCCGCGATTGAGCCGTTTCTTTAATATTTGCATCATTGTCGCTGTGTTCCTCAGCATCGCTGTCTACTACAGTTTCTCCTGACGACTCCTCCATTTGTCTCCTAACTGCAGCTGCACATTTAGTTATCTCCGATTTTGGATGTGTAGGTGGTAGCCAAGATACAACATTGTCTGCTTCACAAGCAAAATAATAACAGCCGCAACCAGGATCATACATTTCAACCCATCCTTTGGAAAGCGGATATTTTCGTATCAATCGTTTATAGCGTTTCATGTACTCTGCAGATGGCTTTGGTATGCCTTCGGACCAACGATTAACGCAATATAGAGTGCATTTGTGCCAAATATTATACTTATTTGGACAACATTTATAACCTGCCGTCGAGTTGGCTTCGCCCATTCTTGTCTTCATTTGCGCCAGCCAATTGTTATCCTCAACCGGCTTACGAACTGTGTCCTGGTCCAAATCATATTGAGAGGGGTATTGATAGTCATCAGAAGTGGTTTGCGTTGCTGGCTCAGCGTCCATTTCATCGTAGTCCTCTGCAATAACCTCTTCATTGTCAGTGGAAGCCACTGGAGGCTCTGTCAAGTAATATAGCATTTATGAATTTCTAAATCACCAAAATAGTCATTTGAGCCTTTTACCATTTTCCTTTTGCAACTTTTGTTTTTTAACTAGGCCACGCTGAGCCAATCTGGCTAAAAGAGCCGGCGGAAGACTCATTTTGTTTTCCTCTTTTATTCTGTATCAAAAAATAAATATGTATAATCAAATGCTGAAATTGCCAGCTGTTAAGCTGGGTATTCTGTTCAGATTTTCGAGCGGAATGCTGTCAAACTCGATAGTTAAAAATAGGTGGAAAAGTAGTACTCTGCTTACAATGAGGAAAATGGCAAAAAAAATCAGTGGCAATACTTGCAACCATTGCCGGAATAATTTTTGTACATTTTATTGGTTTAAATGGTTCGTTTTTCATTATTTAAGGCTGGTACAAAATATATTCGCTTTTCGCTATATTTTTCGTTTACTTTAATTAAGATAATAGATTTTGAGGCAAAACTACTTTCTGATTTCATTCAGCAAGACATTTCATTTTTATTTATGGTAAAATGTTAATAAAAGTGTTATTTTATCATTGTTATTTGTGTAGTGTTTCAAAAAGTAATCGCGAAAATCATTGGTTTTCAACGGTGGAAAAACGAACAAAGTACAAGCCATTATTTGGGAAAAAAATAAATTAATTTGACAGTATACGGAAGTTTGAAAGCCTAGTGCTAGGCAAATTTATACAAGGTAAAGTCATTAGCCCAACAACCACAAAATCAACTATACATCCCTGTGGGAATGGTTACGCAAATTCCCAATAGGCTGTCAAATTTCTTGACACTTCCTAATTGACATTCGAGTTTTTTTTTCATTATCATGTGTAGCAGCCAATAGATCAAAAGATTAATGATTATAAAAGTGTAAATCATAAGTTAAAACGATAAAAATGTGAAAAAAGAAACGAAATGTAAAAAACTTCAAAATCCAAACAAAGCATTTAACGTTCTAATGGGATTTGGATACAACTCTGAAATTGGAAAATTTGATTAACTTTACTTTCTAATTGTACTAAGGCCTAAGGCTAATAGGAATTTGTGCCGCCATCCCCACAGGGTTGCAGGTAGCGTAAAGAAAAACAGCTGAGTATAATTTTTTTCATCTGTCAACGAGTTTTGGTTGTGTGTCAATGCGGATTTAAAAAGGTGGTCTCACGCGAACAGCTGCTACCAGTCGGCCAGGTTTCTCTTTCTCTTTGTTGTTATATCCTTTCTCCCATATTCTCTGCTCATGTACGCACATGTATACACACACTCACACAAATTTCTTTGCGTGTTGGCAATTACCTTGATGACAACATGGCGGACTGCACCAAATGATTTGTGGTCAAAACATATTCATTATGTCATTTTGTGGTTGTTGTACAAATGAGACCACCTTTAATTGTTTCGCCATGGTTGTGTGTGTGCTTAATAGTTAGGAACCATACAACACCCAAACAAATAAAAATTGTGCGAACTAGTAACATACCAGGATGCACTATTTAGGTGAAGTCATGCGAACAGCTGAGTATAATATTTTTTATTTTTGTTTTCATTTTGCAGTAAATCTAAATGTCAAAGGCTTGATATCACAGCTGTGATATTTTTGTAAAATCTTGAAACGATGCTCTATTTGATCCGATATTCCACACATGAGCAACAAAACAGTGTTATAATGACGAAAATACAAATATAAAACACATTTGTAGAAGATAAATTGTAAAACAAAGTATATTTCTAAAACCACTTTGACATTTCAATTTACGGGATTTACCACTCAAGGTTGTTTCGTTGGGGGTAGATCTTTGTTGTTGTGCTAATGACCCTACCTCTTAATTGTACCATGTAACATACTCAAAATCAGAGTTATACTATTGGGTTGCCCAAAAAGTAATTGCGGATTTTTTAAAAGAAAGTAAATGCATTTTTAATAAAACTTAGAATGAACTTTAATCAAATATACTTTTTTACACTTTTTTTCTAAAGCAAGCTAAAAAAAACTGACAGAAGAAAGAATGCCATTACAGAGTCACAAGCTGTGAAAAAATTTGTCAACGCCGACTATATGAAAAATCCGCAATTACTTTTTGGGCAACCCAATAATTACTGATTTTGACAGATAGTGCACTCTATTTTTTGTTGTTGGCTGTCTTATGCGAACAGCTGAAAACAGGCTACTGACCCTGCCAGTTTTACGGTATTAAGATGTCAATAATGTGTTTGCATTAACAGCCATGATACAATTAAGAGGTAGGGTCATTAGCACAACAACAAAAATCTACCCCCAACGAAACTACCTTGAGTGGCAAGTACCATAAATTGAAACGTCAAAGTAGTTTTGGAAATAAACTTTGCTTTACAACTTATCTTTCTCAAATTTGTTTTAAATTTGTATTCCCATCCTTATAACACTGTTTTGTTGCTTATGTGTGTAATATCGGATCAAAAAAAAACCCCTCAAGATTTTAGACAAAAAATCGCAGCTGTGTTAGCAAGCCTTTGACTTTTAGATTTATTTATTGTTTACATTCCTAACTACAAGGCCAATCAAGGCCTAAAAAAAGCCTGAATAATAATGCTAAATTTCGAGGCATTCATTAATATGCCGGATTAACTTTTAAAGGTTAAGCCAAGCGATCAGACGACACACTATTTTTTACACTACTTGGCATAAAGGATGTCAACTTGTTCTCTTCTTACATTAAGTCTTTGTTTACGTCTTCTCCTATTTGATGGCATTTTCAATCGGCAGATTTGACATCCTTAATGATGTTCATGGGCCCTATTCACTTTATTTATTCGCAAGTGCCCTAACCGTCTATTAGTGAATCCTGATTGATATGTACAACTAGTTAGGATTTACAGGAAAATCAAAACAAAAGTAAAAAAAATTGTACTCAGCGGTTCGCATGACCTCACCTTATAAGTGCACGTTCTCATTCAGAATTCACTAATAGAAGGTTAGGTCACCTGCGAAAACATAAAGTGGATAGGTCCCATGAACTTCATTGAGGATGTCAAATCTGCCGAATGACAATGTCATCAAAAAGGAGAAAATGCCAAGTACTAACAAAAATTAAAAAAAATTGTATGTCGGCTGATCGCTTGGCTTAACCTTATTCAGTGAATCCTGGTTCTCTTTGCTGGTGTTTCTCTTTCGCTCATTTTACCTCCACACGTAGACACAGGAGCGCAAGTTTCTTTGGCTGTGTTGCAAACAATGTCATTTTTGAAATGACATCAGGATGACGAGATGATAGATTGCACCATATGATTCTTGGTTGTTATACAAATGAGGCCGGTGATTGTCCGCGGCTGCCATTGCAGCTAATCCGTACGGAGCATTCCACTATCCGCAACCTATGGGCGCGCCCGTTAGCTCGCAGCTAAGCTTCTCGCGACAGCAATGAACAACGCACAGATCGGACCTCAATGATGCAGCCTGTATGGTGCTCACAGCTACCCCGTGCCAAGGACTATACCTTATATTTGATTCTACCATGATACCGATGTCAAAATTTGAAAAAAGAACAAATGTGAACAGACTTAAAAGCCCTTAACAATTCTTTTAAAGTTCCTGTGATATTTGACTACAACACTGAAGGGAAAATTGCAACAGCTGGCCAACTGTGACTGCACCTTTTTTAGTGAACCCTGAATGGATTTCATGATTCGGAAAATGTGCTTTTACAAGCAGCATTTTCGAATCTTAACCATTTGGTAGCAAGTCGTAGAAGAAAGCGTTACGCTTAGAAGGTAATTAGGCAGCTCGGAATCCCGAGAAAGGTGGGGGTAGCCAGGGGCTGGGGGCTATATAGAACATGTGTAAATTTTTGCTGCTGCTAATAAATTTTGGCTGACATATTTAAAATTTTTAAATTTCATTTTGTCTTTTCCTTACTCTTTCAAGGCCTATATTTGGAAGGAAATAATTAAGAACAATCCAACGACTGGAATAAAATATATTACTTTGTTTTTTTTTTTACTCAAACGTAATTACGTCTTTGGGATAAATTGTGTGCCAAAACACTACACATCTTCATACATCAAGTTCATTTACCTGAAGTCCACAATGTCTGCGGCCGTTGTACCCACAAATGGTTTCAAACAAACCAATGGTAATGGTATGGCTGACGAAGACCTCCAGGATGGTCTTTCGTGTTCCGAATTGTTCGCCACCACTGAGGGGTTGACATACAAGTAAGTTTTGTCGTGTTGCATGCAAGTCAAGAATGGAAAACCAGTTCGCCTGAAAATGAGAGGAGTAACAGTGAGCTTGTCTTGCTTTCTTTACTTTTTAGTGATTTTCTCATACTGCCCGGTTATATTGATTTCACTGCCGAAGAAGTTGATTTGAGTTCACCGTTAACAAAGAAGATAACGCTACGTGCACCCCTGGTGTCTTCTCCAATGGATACTGTGACAGAATCAGAGATGGCCATTGCAATGGCGGTAAGTGTTTAAAATTCTAGTAAAGAAAAGTGCATAACCAATTTAGATCATTTGTTACTTCCCCATCATGACATTACGTTGTTGTAAATGCTTTGCATCAAAAAAAATATACTATAAGCACCTTTCTCTCTCAGAAAATATTTATCTCTTGCTATAATGTAATTTTCCGTTTGTTTTTCAGTTGGGTGGTGGTATTGGTATTCTACACCACAACTGCACACCAGAATATCAGGCCAATGAAGTGCACAAGGTTAAGAAATACAAGCACGGCTTTATACGCGATCCCTCGGTAATGTCTCCCGAGAATACAGTCGGTGATGTTTTAGAGGCTAGACGCAAAAATGGATTCACAGGTTATCCCATTACGGCCAATGGCAAACTGGGTGGAAAGTTATTGGGTATTGTGACGTCACGTGATATTGATTTCCGTGAAAATCAGCCTGAAATCAAATTAGGCACCATAATGACCACTGATCTTATAACAGCTCCCAATGGCATTAACCTACCCATGGCTAATGACATTCTGGAAAAGAGCAAAAAGGGTAAATTACCCATTGTCAATGAGAATGGCGAATTATTGGCCCTTATAGCTCGCACTGATTTGAAAAAGGCTCGCTCATATCCCAATGCATCAAAAGACAGCAACAAGCAGTTACTTGTTGGCGCTGCCATTGGCACCCGGCCCGAAGATAAAGACAGACTCAAATTGCTGGTAGCAGCGGGTGTGGATGTTATTGTTTTGGATTCGTCGCAGGGCAATTCCATTTATCAAGTTAGAATGATCAAATACATTAAGAGTACCTATCCAGAATTGCAAGTCATAGGTGGAAATGGTAAGTAGGAGGCAATGCCATCATAAAAAATCTCCTTATATCCCTAATGTTTATTTTTTATCAGAAAGGAATTTGATTTGAGAAAATTTATGAACGGTTTTGGTAATATTTTCAATCCACTAAATCCTCCCTCGCTTTTTCTATGTGTAAAATGTTAACGCCACGTTTTTTCATGACGTTGCACAATTAATAGATAATGCATGCATTTACACATCAATAAAGTCACTATACATTGATATGTAGCGATAATAGTACGCATTCACACTTTAAATCTTATCAAATTGTTTCATTGAAGACTAAGTGGAATGAGTTTTATCAAATTGCCATAAACCCAGCGAACTAAATTCAAAATGGAAAGAATGGAATAAAAATTAAAAAAAGACGAAGTTTTGTTTTTGAAACACGGTTTTAACACATTTTGTAAATTAAAATTATTTTCAATTTATTATTTTATTGTTAAATTTTAACTGGTACAACATAATGTAATCTATATAAGAAGCTCCCTTCCATCTAAAGTGCTCCGTCTATAAATTATCAATAATATCTAGGTTCTTTATTTCTTTCGCTTTTATGTTATTACAATGTTGACCACAATTTCCGCGCATTTTCATTATCAATTTCAGCAGACTTATTTTGCTGGGTTTTGTGCAATTCCTCTAGTAGTGGTTTTATTATGGGATTAAATTTCAATGTTTTCGTTTATGGGAGGCTTCGGCCTTTTTTATTACCCTTGCTATTTGAAAACACTCAGATTTATAGCCTCAATCATAAGAAGGGGAGGGTATACTAATTTCGTCATTGTATTTATAATACATCAATATATATATATATATATATATTCATCTGGGACCCAACAAACAATTCATTTTCTTCATCGCCTTGACATTCTAAGTCAGTTTAGCCATGTTCATCTGTCCTTCTGCCGAATAAAGCTAGGCGCTAGAAATGTTGCACAAATACTCCCTATAAGTGTAGGTCGGTTGGGATTGTAAATGGACCATATCGTTCCATGCTTTAATATAACAGCCATATAAACAGATCTTGAATCTTGACTTCTTGAGCCTCTAGACATGACTTCCAACAACTGTGCTAAGTGTGGGTGAAATCAGTTCATAATTTGATAAAGCTACCATATAAACCGATCTCGAATCTTCATTTCTTAAGCCTCTAGAGTGCGCAAATATCTGATTTGTTAAAATTTTGCATTTAGTCTTTTGTTTCGACTTCCAATAACAATGTCGAGTATGATTCAAATCGGTTCAGAACTTGATATAGCTCCCATATATACCGATCTCCCGATTATACTTCTTGAGCCTCTAAAGTGCGCGATTATTACTTGATTTGGTTGAAATTTTGCATAAAGTTTTTTGTTTTAATTTTCAACAATTATGCAAATTATGGTCCACATCGATTTATAGCCTGATATAGCTCCCATGTAAACCAGTCTCCCGATTACACTTCCTGAGCCTATAAAAGGCGCAGTTCTTATCCGATTTGGGTGAAATTTTCTCCCATATAAACCGATTGCAAGATATTACTTCTTGAGCACCTTTATTGATATGGCTTCAATAGCATGGCATTTTGGGTCCATTATTTTTTGTTTGCCTATAAGAACACACCACATAGGTTGGTGTCTGTAAGCACCACACTGTGTGGTGCTCATTGCTGTCACGAGAAGATTAGATGAGAGCTACCGGTAGCTTGGCGAGGATCGCTACCTCCACATGAAAATGTGGTTACAACAACAACCGAGCAAAAAACTTGACAAATGCAATTCATGGTGGAGTGTATATAAAATTCGGCCTGGTCGAACTTAGCACGCTTTTACTTGTTTATAGTATTAAGTTGTAGTGTTTTCACATTTTTTTAGTTTTTCTCTTTACATATTTCCCGACGCTCATATCTAACCGTATCACCACCATCTTAACCACATACCATGCCATATGGTGTTTTTTTTTTCTCTCTTGCTGCTGCTTTATTTACAGTCGTTACCCGTGCCCAGGCTAAAAATCTCATTGATGCTGGCGTTGATGCTTTGCGCATTGGTATGGGATCTGGTTCCATCTGTATCACCCAAGAAGTAATGGCTTGCGGTTGTCCCCAGGCTACAGCAGTCTACCAAGTAGCCACCTATGCACGACAGTTTGGCGTTCCAGTTATCGCCGATGGAGGCATCCAGTCCATTGGTCATATTGTCAAGGCTTTGTGTTTGGGTGCGAGTGCCGTCATGATGGGTTCTCTATTGGCCGGAACTTCTGAGGCACCCGGCGAATATTTCTTCTCTGATGGTGTACGTCTAAAAAAATACCGCGGTATGGGTTCCTTAGAAGCCATGGAAAGGCGTGATGCCAAGGGTGCCGCAATGTCTCGTTACTATCACAACGACATGGACAAACTAAAGGTAGCACAAGGCGTTAGTGGCAGTATTGTTGACAAAGGCTCCGTCCTACGTTATCTGCCATACTTGGAAGTAGGTCTCCAACACAGTCTACAAGATATTGGCGCCCGTTCCGTTGACGAATTGCGCGCTTCCATCTACACTGGCAAGTTACGTTTCATGAAACGCACTCATTCCGCTCAATTGGAGGGTAATGTACATGGCCTGTTCTCATACGAGAAGAGGCTCTTCTAACATTCACTCCCCTGCACACAAGGGGTAACAAAGAAAACTAAAATCAGCAGCGGTAGCAGCAGCAGCAGCAACCTAATGGAACCCATGACAAGCACTAGCGTCGGCCGAATGGAAACCAGAAATCTATCTATGGGTGGCAGTATTTTTGGGACACATTGTAAACAAGACAAATTTCCTGTGAAACGTGGTGCATACTAAAGCAAAATCAATACAAACGATCTATGTACTTATATATGTTGAATAATTTAGAAGCTAAACTTAAAGACGCTATTAAATAACTGTAACCACCTACGAGTATCGGAAACAGTTCTAAAGCTAATCCCCAAATGTTATTACCTTCCTCACCAACAGCTGCTTTTTTTCTTATTCTTTGTGGTACTTATTTTAATTAGTGAAAACAAACAAAGATCTTGTATTTTCAAAGGTTCAAATCCAACAACAACAATCTCAAACAGATTTCTATTAGATTTACGTATTTTTAAAACCCACATATGGAAGGAAATCTTTATATTTTGAGAAAAATTTCCCAATCTTTATATTTTTTATTCATTTTTTTTTTATACATAAAATTAGTTTAGTTTTTATCTCCCTTGTAGGTTTTAATAAACAAAAACAAAAAAATATTAAAAAAAAAAATATAGGAGTCAATGCCCTCTTATTAATTGATGTTGCCAATTTTTATCTATACATTATTGTATAATTAAGTTGTTTACAGTTAAAAAAAGCCCCTATATACACACACACATAATAAATGCAAAAATGTAAGCATATTGCTAAAGTATTTAACAAATAAAGACAAAAACAATGAATGAAAGAACTTTCTTTTTTTTTCGGGGCACATGTAGGAAGAGTTCGATAGGTGGTGCCTGATGTCAAGGAATTATGTTACAATTACAAAGGAAAACATAAAACAAACTTAATGTTGTGAATATAACGAAACAAATAACTTACGAATAAATAACTACAACATAAAGACAATTTAACAACTTAAACTTAAACGAAACGCAGCTCGATCTTGCGCCCTTATCAGTGCGATGCATACTGAATTATTATTGTGTTTTCTTTTTCTTCCTTATTATGGTAGGTAGGTGTGCCAAATTATGAGTGTCTGCAGATCATGCCTTGGCAAATTTATACAAGGTAAAGACACTGGCCCAGCTGATGGAATTTGCCAATTTCAGAGTTGTATCCAAATCCCACTAGAACATCTTATGGCTTGTTTGGATTTTAAAGGTTTTTCACATTTTGCTTGTAATGATAAATCTTTTACTCTTGTCGCTGCTACACTTAATAATGCAAATAAAAACTAGAATGCCAATTTGATAGTGCAAAGAAATTCGAAAGCCTTGCAGGGTAGTATGGTTGATTTGATTGTTATTGGACTAGTGACTTTACCTTGTATCAATTTGCCTAGGACTGGTGTGTCCTATGCAAAATTGGATTTTCCAGTAGTCGACATTTGAGTACCGGGTTGAAAATCATTCTTCTACGCTCTTCAGAAATCGAATTTGCAGATCGGTTTATAAGGAAGATATATCAAAATATTGACCGGTATATTCTATTTTCGAAATTAACCTGCCTATGGATAAAAAAAAGTCTGTACTACGTTGGAGGCCTTCTTGGCGCAGAAGTTTATTTGTTCTTCTATGATTCTCAGCGCCAGAATTCTAATTCTTTAAAATTAAGAAATTTAGCTGAAACTTAATATAGATTACTTTTCCAAGCATGGTCAGGTTTAGTTCGATAAAATAGGCCCATTTTCAAACTACATCTATATATAGCCTCTGTATAACCGATCACCCGATTTACCGTTTTAAGCTCTTAAAACGAATATTTTTACCCAATATGTTCGAAATTTGCAACCATGTGTTATATTCTCCTCCCTTCGATGGAAAAAGGTCCAGATTGGATCATATTGGGATAAAGCTTCCATATACACCTATCTACCGATTTAAGGTTTTGAGCTTATAAGTCTAATTTTTACCCAATTTCACTGAAATTTTTATCAATGTGTTGTAGAGAGAGACGAGTACTATCTACATTCACATCTAATATGATGCAGATAGGATTATATTTAGATATACCTTCTATATAGATGAATCTCTCGATTGAACTTCTTGACCTCATAAATGAGGTATTTTTCAATCAATGTCCTTGAAATTTGGAAAAAATTATAGTATTGACCTTTCTACATTCTTTTCGAATATGTCCATATCGGATCGCTGTTGAACATAGTTGTTATATAGACCGATCTTCGGATATGAAATATGCCTATGTTTGTGGGTATTCAATCTTTGTCCCGCGGGAACATACTATAGGTATGTAGGTTAATAATGTAAAAATTGTATTTTAAAATAATTACATCAATAATTTTCTTTAATATGCCGACCAAGGTGTATTAAATAGGATGGTCGCATCGGCGAATTGAAAAAATTTGTAAACAGGGCAAAATCGATCCGACTTCCGGCTAATGTCGCCGACATTGACGTTCAGAAATTAAAGACGAATATCAATAAACACTACTCCCTTTTTCCCCCTCCAACCCTTAACTTTCTTAATTGCCGACACAATGCGCTGCAAATATAGGGGACATACCCTGCGTGTTGGTAAGGTGGAAAAAAAAAACAGGTTGGGTATAGTGGAATGCTCCATACGGAGTAGCTGCAACGACATTCGCTAACAATCAGCGGTATCGAGCGGAGAGTCTCAGTAAGAGGCCGGGCGGCACCGACTCTTGCAAAAATACTGAGTGCCTATGATGCTCGATATGACAAGGCTCATTATTGGCGCCTTTAAATAGCCAATGGTTACCCTTTTCCCTCGGTGATCGGTCCTTTGGTTACCACCTTCATATGAAAATGTGGCTACAACAACCCACAAAACCAACAAGATGGCAGGTTTGAATTGTTTTCATAAGGCTATTGTAGCCGTAGATAGCTACCAAGTGAATGCTAACAAATGACTCAAATAGGAAGGTTGTGATTAGAGCTCAATCACCACAAGGGGGTACACAACCTTCTTTTTGGCTCTTGGATATCTGTCGGATTTTCAGGTCATTTGAAAAGAACGGTTAAAGTTTGTTGGCTACGAGGGTAACGTTGTCATCATGGTGTGTGGCCGTTCAGAGTGCATATAGTATGCTGCAAAAATACTAGATAACTTGGTATGTTCAGAGGACATCTCCTAGATGTGATGGAGCTGCCGCTCTCACTACTGAATGTCCTGAAAAGCCATTGCAATTTCAGGACTTTGACCTAGCGCTGATCACATGGCGGACTTAAGCTTGATTTGAGGGGATGAGGAGGAGTAATAGATGGTTGAGCACCTATTGTGAGACTGCCCTGAAATTGCGAGAGTGGAAGCAGGCTACACAAAAACCTATTTTTCTGTCTAAATTGTCTTTATGCAGTAGTCCTTTGGCATTTTGGACTACTATGGCATTGTACTGACGTAAATGTTATCAGTATTCTTCTGCGATTTTTGAATCTTTCGGGGGCGACACAATAGACCAAACCAATAGACCCTTAGTGAAACTGATATTGAATGAGTTGCTAGACGCCTGCCATTATATACCCTAAATTTAAACCCGTAACAGCAGCAAACACAATTTATAAAATATTTATTTTGAAGTTTAGCTGGGTTGATGCGGCCACCCGCTAAATACGCCTTGATGCCGACTACAGGAACATGTCATGCCGAGCATTGGAAAATGGGGACGACTACTGGTGAAAAGCACTTTTTCATAAAATTTAAATTTTTAAGAATTTAATAAAATAAATTTAAATTTTTTATAATTACATCTTAAACAAAATAAAAATTTGAATTTTAAAAATCAAATTTCAATTGAATTGAACATTTGTACCAGGAAGGAGAATATATTGTAAAAGGCAAAATCCTTAAACTGCCGACTACTGGTACACTTACCCTATGTAAGATTTTATCTAATCTTAAATAAAAACTCATCAAGGTGTGATAGAGGGATATGAGGTTGTAAAAAAGTTTACACCTTAGTAAACAACTCATGTGCCTTCGTTCGGTCGACGCAATGTTGTTATTTTACATAGCATTGTTGCTATTGTAATTCAGCGATGGACACAAAAATAAATTGAGTTTGGATTGGATTGTTTTGGATTTGTGGAAATACAAACATAATTTATTATATTCAGCGGTGTTTGTGTGCCCATCACTGAATTTATACTATGCATACATAGATTAAACTACCCACACAGAGAGTGGTAAGGGATGTTTATTGCCTTTCGGCCCCATAATCTCGCTTTCAATTAATTGCTTTTTGTGTAACAATGAGAGCTTGTGACTCTTTGTGAAATTTTGAGAAATCTTTCTATAAATATCAAGGTTTTAGGAAATTTTCTTGTAAATTAAAATTTCGATTAATTTTCCATGCAAATAAATTGTGTCGTTCAACATTACAGAGTCTCGCCATTTAAGAAGCGCACTTTTTGTGATTCCATTTTGAAAAATCAATGACCGCCTCACGAAATGGACACATTGCAGCCATACCATGCAAATTGTTTTCGCTTTCAATTCCCTTCAATTAAAGCGAGGGCAATTTATTTTAACCATTTTTCATTGTCGTACTACAACAACAATCGATACAAATGTAATTTTCTTCAATAAATAAGTCAATGTCAATATGTATAGTTATACATGTTTCCACATTGTTTTGTATGCTACCCTCTGTATGCAAATATTGCTCTGAGAGATGAAAAGCGCACACACACCCATCTCCCAGTTGTTTGGTCAATCTACGTAAACAAGTGAAAATTTACTACGTCACATACAATTGAAGAGTTATGACCCAGTAGACTTTTGTATGTGCATGTAAGATTTAACTAAAAATCGGGTGCAGATATTAATCCGCTCCATGCCACTATGGACATACACCTAAGCCAGTAATTGGCTTGTTGTGCGCTCTAAAACCTATAAAGTAACATCTAAAAAGAAGATTTTAAGTTAGGAATTCCGAGCTACTTACAAAGTCCTTAATTGTTAACTTCCTAAAGTTGGTTCATGTCTGGTATTGTGTCTCCACCTAAGTGCCGGTATCTGTTAGACGCGAAAGCCGGACAATGGCAAAGGAAATGCTCCAACGCCTCATCATCTTCCCGCATGCCCTACACATGCTATCACTTGCCGCACCGATTTTACATAAGTGAGCTCGTAGTCCTATGTGCCCCGTTATGATACCAATAGCTATACTGACCTCCATCTTGCTTCCTTTCAGTAATAGCCTCGTCTTCTCACGATCTGGATCCCCCCATAGGATTTTCGCCGTCCCACCGACCTTTTCACTGTTCCACAATGTTGCATGCGCATTCGTCGCCCACTCCCTTAAATCGGACTGCATCGACCCGAAAGGCTTCGGGTTAACCAAGTTTATTGGCGGCAGTCCTCTGACCTTCACCGCCAAATCGTCTGCCCTTTCATTTCCCCTTACTCCGTTATGGCCTGGCACCCAAACGATGCGGATTTTGCCATCCTCAGAGAAAGCGTTAATCTCCTTCTTACACTGCAAGACTGTTCGTGACCTTACCATCCTGGTTGTTATTGCTCTTATGGCAATTTTACTGTAGGTAAAGATGTTCACACTCGGCGTCCTCGCGTTAGCACCACACCACTCCGTGATCGCGCGAATCTCTGCCTTCAGGACCGTATTATGGCCAGGCATTCTTAAACAGATCTCAGTCCCTGGGTTCTCAATGTAAACCCCCAGACCTATTCTATCCTCTAGCTTTGATCCATCCGTGTAACATGATTTTCCAGATGGCAATACTAGGGTTCCGTCAATCCAAGACTTTGCCGATGGCTGTAGTGCCTCGCACCAGACTTCAAGGTTTATCTCAGGTATCCGATCGGAAACCTCTTCCCTTCCTTCCAGGTTTCCTATCGTTGCCTCGATTATACCGCGATGGTATGAGCTGCTTCCATCCTCAATCGATTCTCCCATCGCCTTAAATCTCATAGCCGCAGTGGCTGCCTCACACTTAATCTGTATGTCAAAGGGTCGGATATCTAGAATAATCTCCAGTGCCCTAGTGGGTGTGGTCCTCATCGCTCCGCCTATGCCAAGACAACATGTTCTCTGAAACTGTTGTACGGTCCTTTTTCTCCATAGCAGTCTAAACATAGTAACAAGCATTGAGTTTTATATATAGTTCACTTGTAATCATGAGAACCAATCGCAACAAACACAAACATCTTTTGCAAAACTCTTTTTTTCTTCGCACCGCGATCGCCCAACGGTTGATGCGGCCAGTGCTGCTCATATTGCAGTTTAAACAAACTCTTGAATTATACAAAAAATTCGTTTCGATATAGACAAACAGGCTATTAGTTTTGGGACGGCGAATGGCAATTTTGGTACAATCTATCTTTGGAATACTCTTCCATTCAATTCAGAGGGCATCAGCAACACTTTTACATTTAAAATTAGACTTAACAACTCTTTCCTAGAACATTGAAAAACATACGTTAATGTAGACATTAGATGATCGTTTTTATGTCTATTGCAATATTATTAATGTTTTGTTTGTTTTTTATTTCCCTATCCCATTAAATTTATTTCTACTTGAGGTTTTCCATCAGCCCTATTCTGAGTAACTATTCCCTGGCAGTGTTTTTCCCTACTACTGAATAACAATTCCCTATTCTGAATAACAATTTCCTGGGAGTTTTTTCCCTCCTCCTTTTTCCCTTCTTCTAAACACACTTCGAAAAACGGAAACATCTCCCAGGGGAAGAAGTAGATATTCTGAATCGAAATAAAAGCAGAGATGAAACAGATGAAAGGGAGTTAGAAAAAAAAATAAATTTAAATATTTTCGTAAAGGAAATGATACCACTTCTTACTATTTGCGAACAATTTATTATGTACAGAAATTATATTTGACTTCTTCATCAAACACAAGTATAAATATTGTTAGGTTCTCCCGGTTTAAATGCGTCATGCACCCACTGAAGAAGATTTGCATACATTTTTCAGTTTTATTGACAATAAAAGACGAGTATTTTACATATTTTAATATTCTTAGACCCATGTGTATAAGGATATGTCGCAAAGTGGCATGCCGTTCGGAGTCGGATGCTAAAACGTCCCTTATCATTGAGCTTAAAGTAGAATCGGGCAGCGTTTATTGATATGCAAAAAACTTCTGCCTGTTCCTTAATGGAATGTTCGTGGGCAAAATTGCACTTCAGACCATTAATTATTCAAAAATACTTGGTGCCACATTTGGAAGCATTTATTCCACAGGAGTGGAATAAGTTCATAAGTCGCTATTTAGCAGCACTATGTTAAGCAGCTGTCCCAACGACCAAGAAAAGCGGTCGCCGCACGGAAATGTCGATTAGATCTTCAAGTTCTAGCTTCATACAAGTAGGAATTAAGATAAAGTAGCGTATCAGGCAGACCACCACAGCAATTATAAAGACGAAGGAGAAGCAAACCTTTATACTACTCACTAAAGTAGGTTTGACCAAGAACGATCCGTAAGATTCAGCCACCTAAACTCTTTTTGGTAGGGGAAAACGCCAACGAGCAGGTTTTATGCCCGACAACTCTGGAAGCATCCCATCTTAGCCAACGATTGTTGAATGAAGACTGGATGTTGTTATCACAACACAGAAATATCGTGAAAACCGTCCACGATGGTGGTATTTTAATAGTGCATAATTATGGCCTACAGCTTGTCACGATGTTGTTGTTGTGTTCTATCTTTCGTCTGCTGAGTGTAAAGATCCAGAAACTCTGCGTCTAAGATGGGGTGCGACCACAGGGATCTGGGTCTGAGTCGAGTGGGTCTGGCTGGCCAGTTAAACGGTCCCTGGTTACCGCATGATACACGTCATCTGTTTAACTGCCCAGCCAGACCCACTCGACTCAGACCCAGATCCCTGTGGACGCACCCCATCTTAGTCGGAGAGTTTCTGGGTCTTGACACTCAACAGAATCGAGCAGACGAAAGATAGAACACAACGAACTGCTACAACAACAACGTAACAAGCTGTAGGCCATAATTACAAAACATTACAAAAGCAACCCCAAACATGTTTCTAAACTTGTTTAACAAAATAAAACAGCTGTCGAATCGAAAATTCCGAATTCTTTCTCCCCATTTATTCCTTTTAAAACCTTTAAAATTTTTTTCCTAAATACGTAGCACTCATTTTAACTTTTATTGGGTTGCCCAAAACGTAATTGCGGATTTTTTAAAAGAAAGTAAATGCATTTTTAATAAAACTTAGAATGAACTTTAATCAAATATACTTTTTTTACACTTTTTTTCTAAAGCAAGCTAAAAGTAACAGCTGATAACTGACAGAAGAAAGAATGCAATTACAGAGTCACAAGCTGTGAAAAAATTTGTCAACGCCGACTATATGAAAAATCCGCCATTACTTTTTGGGCAACCCAATATAATATTTCAGTTTTATAAGACTTTTGGTCTTGTTGTGCAGGAATAACAAATAAATAAAATACATTTCATTTTGTATCCAAATTGCCTTGATCGGCAAACGATGTTGTAGGTTTTTTGGAGTGGGCTAATCCCATAAATTTGGGAAAAAACTTGTATATCGAATGAGTGTCTTTATCTTAAAGAACATTGTTTAGAGTCATATTGCCCCAATCGCTAAAAATGTTCTATTAGGAGTTTCTTTTTGGGTGAAGCCTTCCCCAAGGTTAGGTTAGGTTAGGTAAGAATGGCAGTCCTTTAGAGGCTCACTTAGACAATTTTAAGTCCATTGTGATACCACAGTAGCGACAGACCAAGGATTCTGGCGGGAATCGAACCCACGACCCCTGCACTGGTAATCCAAGCACGCCATCAACTCGGCTAACGGGGTGCCCCGGACGTTAGCATGTCCGCCTAGTTTCGAATCCTGGCGAGACCATCAGAAAAATTTCAGCGTTGGTTTTCCCCTCCTAATGCTGGCAACTTTTGTGAGGTACTATGCCATGCAAAACTTTTTTCCAAAGAGGTGTCGCACTGCGGCCCTCCGTTCGGACTCGACTATAAAAAGGAGGCCACTTATCATTGAGCTTAAACTTGAATCGGACTGCACTCTTTAATATGTGAGCAGTTTGCCCCTGTTCCTTAGTGGAATGTTACAGAGGGCCAACTCTAAACTTTGTGACAATTACATAAGTCACTTCAGGTTAAAATTGAGGTTTCTAGGTGCCCAAGAAGTCAAAATGGGTGATCGGTTAATACGGAGGCTATATCCATTCATAGACCTATAAAATAAATATGGGGCATGAAAGATATAAATGTACTTTAAATTTCAAATATTACCCCAATCAAGTAAAAATTTAGTCTTTCAGAGGTTCAAGATGTCAAACCTAAGGACCACTCTAGACGAGAGTTACATGTATCCAAAACTAAACCGATATGGACCAATGACCCACATCTATTAGAAGAATTTGAAAATTGTTCAAGTGGAACTTTGAAGAGATTGGTATACCCGTCCTTTGATAATGTGTTATATACACCGAAACTGAGCCACAAGCAATCGAATAACTGCACCAAACACTTATACCGACAACTCAGATGCTAAGCAAGTAACATTCAATCTAAATGCAATCAAATCGGGTATTCAGTCGATAAACATTAAAACAGATGCATCTCTTGGCAATCCCCGTCCTACTTAAGGGCTGTTATTCAGTTCCTCTTTTCATGCGGAAATCTGTCAAACTGCATATCAAAAAAAAAACTTTTGAGCTAAAAAAATGTGTGTTACGCTTAATAGGAGCACTTAAAAACAACTAATCCTAGTTATGTATGAAAGTAAGTTTGAGTTAGTAAAAAAATGCATGTAACTATGTTTAAAAAGATTTTTTAAAGATAAAATATGTTAAAATTTATTCCGGTTTAATAAAATATAGATGCCACACATTTTTTGGTAATATGTAATTTATTTGCCTGATCATCTTTACGGACAGTAAAATGGCCATAAGGGAAATAACAATGCAGTGTAAGAATGAGATTAAAGACTTCTCTGAGGATGGCACAATACGCATGGTTTAGGTGACGGGCCATAACGGAGTAAGGGGGAATGAAAGGGCAGACGATTTGGCAGTCAAGGCCAGAGAACTGTCGTCAATAAACTTGGTTAACCCGAAGCCTTTCGGGTCGACGCAGTCCGATTTAAGGGCGTGGGCGACGAAAGCGCATGTGACATTGTGGAACAGCCGGTGGGGCGGCGAAAATACTATAGGGTGATCTGGATCCTGAGGGGATAAGGCTATTACTGAAAGTAAAGTAAGAAGGATGTCAGTAAAGCTTTTGATATCATAACGGGACACAAAGCACTACGAGCTCACTTAAGTATAATCGGTGCAGCAAGTGATAGCATGTGTAGGGCATGTAGTGCAGATGATGAGATGTTGGAGCATTTGCTACGTCATTTTCCGGCATTTAGGTGGGGACAGAATACCAGACATAAACCAGGGGAGTGGTATGGAAAAGAATTAAGGATTTTGTAAATAGCATGGAATTCCTATCTTAAAATTCTTTTTTTCGAGGTTACTTTTTTGTTTTTACTGGCTTAGCTGGATATCCATTGTGGCATGGGCGGATTAACATCCGTATCTTCTTTTCAATCTAACCTAACTTATTTGCCTTCGATAGCTTGGTAATAGAAATAGATTGTATTAAATAAATAAATAAAAGCATGGTTGAAAAACAAAAAGTTTTATTGATGTGTTTTCTAAGCATAATTTTTATTTCAAAAATATAATAATAATAATAATAAAGAATATGTTAATATTCCTTGTTTTTATTTTTAAATTATACAAGTATTGCAACATTTGCTGCAACAATTACAATGTTGCTTTAGAATAATAGTATTCTTTCCGAATTCCTCTTCTCGATAACCCGGCCGCACTTGTGTTTCAGTTATTATCACTATAAATTTGGCTGAAATAAATCGAGCGTTGGAAGAGAGAAAGGTCCGAAAAATTTTAAACATTAAACGATTTTTGTTTCTTCTTCATCACCATACTCTGTTCGCGTGTATTTTTTGTTGGGTTCCTTTTTTCCTTAAATTTAAATACTAAGTTCTAATAATAAATGTACTAAAAAAAGGTTATCTATAGTTGTGAAAGGTGGTCGAGCTGTTGGCGACGTTCTCTTTATTTCCTTGCATATTGAAATATATGCCATTTATTATTAACTACTCCAGCACTCACACTTAACACTTCAACAATTTTTTTTGTTTCGACAATTTGATGGTTGGATTGGTATAGGAGGTGGAATTCACTTCCAATCCCCTTGCAATTTACTTATATTGATAGTTTAATATGTTAAAAATTAGATTATCCTTAAAAGTTTATGTAATATTGAAATTTAGTATGCCTACGAATCCTTTCTCGAATTCGCCAAGATACATAAATTTCAGCCGGTTTTAAACGACAATCCTTTCGTTTTTTTACTTTTTCATTTCTACGCACACTACGAACTTTCCATTGTTCTGTTTTTGCGTGATTGTTGTGTATTCTCAATAAAAGGGGTCCTTTAGAAGGTATGATAAATATCAAACTTACGTGTCATACACTCTTGAAGGTGTAAGCGTTGTTTTTTTTTCTTAATGGAAACAGTTCTCAATATTTCGGCTCTATTTTTAGTCCACTAATTGCTGCTTACTCGTTAAATGATAGGGCACCTTGACAATGGTGAACTTGGTGTGAGGCAAATTTTCAGCCAATATTGTCTCCACTTTGTCCAAGGGTAAAATTTCAATTTGAGGAACATCGCCATTGCCATCCTCACCGCCAGATGTATCGGCATTGTGAGTTTTTATTTCGGTTTCCTCGTCATCGTCATCGGCCGGAGGAGCTCCTGGCACAGGTTTTAGCACTGGTATGCATTCATCGAAGTGATGTTTTTCTTTTTTCGTTGATTCCTCACACTGATCCACGTACAGGGCGGTGACGCGCAAGAGTTCAACAGTTACACACCAGGTGAATACCTTTAGGCTTTCGGACACTTGCTGTACGGCACTTAGCACAATCTGATTTGTGGTAGCCGACTGTGAGATGTATGTGGGGATGATTAACATTTTTGTAATATTTGTACATAAACAAAGTTTCTCATCAAATCCCGGCTTGATATCGAAATTTACCAATTCCAACTGATGCAACTGGACGAGACGGGCAACTGCGTCTAGAATTTCCAAAGTACACACGTTAGTGACTTGACCATTTTCTAAACGTAATCGCTGCAGATTTATCAATTTAGGCAAAACTGCTTCAGCAAAGGTGGAATCGAAATCGCCACATTCTCCCAACTCCAAGGACCTTAGAGTTGTAAGTTCTCCCAAAACTTCCACACATTTGTCTCCCAATCCTTTGATTGAGGTGAGAGATAGGTGTATTAATTTTCCTAATGATGCTAGCGGCGTTAAATCCCCCGCCAATACGCCCGACTCACAAGTGCGTAAACGTAATTCCTCCAAAGAAGTCAAGAGAGCTACATTCTCGAGATTAATGGTGTCATCGTTAATAGCCAAAGCATTTATGACACGTAAGCTGCGATTGCTTTGAAATAAGCTTTCCACAACACGAGCTGAGCAACGGCACAAATAAAGACTCTCCAAGGAACAGACGGTTCCGATATTGTCGCAAAAATCATTCCACAAATCTTCAGACCTGCCACTATTCTGGAGCATTTTACGAAGATCCAAGTGCTTTGTCTCACCCCGTCTTAAAGCAGCTGCAAATCCGGACCAACTGCAAACTTTGGAGTTTTTCATTCGCACCGTCTTCCAAAGCGATGTATCCTTGGCTGCCAAATGCCATAGCTTGCAGACTGCAGCGGCTCGCGGACGTTCCTGCGGCATTGCAAATGTGGAAATAAAAATTCCAAACTAAGGCGGAATATCGGGCATACTTACATGTATTTTAAGGTATTTCATTATACACAACAATGAATCGTAAGCATACGAAACATTGGCAAAAAAGTTGGTGGCAAACATCTTGTTGGACTGTTCTGCTGTCGCGACTTGAGAGTTGTGAGTGTTGGATGTGTGATGGGAGCCCGCCTCCACGGAGTTATTTGATTGTTTGCGGTTCTTACGTATGCTTTCATTTATCTGTTTCAAATCATTTTCAATATCGTTAGCGGGTCTGCAAAGACGGTGGAGACAATTTTACATCATTAACTAATTATCAACACAAGTTGGTTTTCAATTTTGAATTCTAAGCCCTAAAGAAAATAAAAAGCTCGCTCTCTTTTGTGTCTTCCTCAATACTTTACAAAACTCACTCGTTGGGCAGGGTCAAAGGCTTCGCTACCATAACATATTTCTTGCCTTTGACCACCGCAATTGTCTGCGGATGCTTATTTTCCTGTCGGCCCTTCTTAGTCGTTGGCACTTTCATTGGTTTCGGCAGAACTGGCGAACCAGATGCTCCTTGCACAATTCTTCCGGCTGGAGCCGAAAGTAGGGGGGCTGGAGGTGTTGTATTATTGCTGGCTTTTTGCAAGGGTTTTGGACTGCAAGCCTTTAAAAACATACAGAAATAGAAACAATGCTTTAAAATCATGGCAACTTTGGTGGGCATATTTAATTCTTGTAAGCACCTCGCAAATATATTCTCGGCCATGAGTGCTTGATGTAGTCCTATAGTCACTGGTGTGTTTGTCAACATCCACGCATTCGTGGTGGTAGAGACAAAAACATTTCGTACATTGTAATTGGGGCAATTGACCAGCAGCTCTTGCACAACCAATATTGCAGGATTCTTTAGCGGCAGCTCTACGAACTTCATAGTTGGAATGGCTTTCGGCTTTTGCGTGTGATGACGTTGAGGAGGAAGACGATGATGATCTACAAACGAAAAGACAACAATGTGGCAGCATTTGGATTTAGCAACTAAATGCCTTTTAAAGGACAAAAAGTATAACGAGAGCGAGCTATCAAATAAATTAGGATTTTATTTGGAATTTGTTTTGCTACTTAAGTAAAAATGGTGGACGAAAAAGAGAACCGGTAAGTTCTACTTACTTTTTCGATTTGTTGCTCTTTGTAGTATGGCCAATGGGAGCTGATGTGTTTTCCTGCCTACGACTGCTGGGCGTTGTTGTGTGGTGGTGGTGTTGTTGTTGTTGCTGCTGCTGATGTAGCTGAGAGGATAACGACAATCTTCCTCCACCGGCACCGCCACCGACAACACCCGAGCCACTTAGTAAAGCGGCATTGTTCACTTTCAAGGCTTTGCTGGGAGTCCACCCTTGTGGGGGCGGACTGGCTCCTTTCGGGCCCTTGGGCTTAGATACACGCTTACCTACAATGGGGGGCGACGGTGCTGCTGCCAATGTGGCTGTCGCAACCGAGGATCGAGACGACGGTTTAGCACTACGAACAATTTCAAAATCTGGTGCGGCACCCAATGGCTCCCGAATAAAGCAAAAATGGTCTATAGTTAAGTCTCCTTCTAGTAAGGGAATGATTTCATTACGAGTTCTCATCTTCTTGCCAGCAGGAGAAATAAAATACACATCGGCTTTGTCCTTGCTCGCTTCTATATTGGCCCGCCATACCAACTCTCTTTTCCATCCGAAATCAAATGGTTTCTTATAGAAATCATCGTGGGGAGAAAGTGGTTTTTTTCCAGAACCTGCGAAAGGAGGTGTTTGCACTGCTGGAGCCATGTCAACATCTTGCGATCCATTTGTTTCCTCGCCGTCACCTACAATGTGGGTCGTAGGTGGAGTTTTTTGTGCAGCCTTATTCGGTGGTGAGTCTTGAAGAGGTGATTTTGCTTTCTGGCACTTGGGTGACCTTGACGTAGAACGCATGCTGTTTTGCAGAGGAGATTGGGCATTTTTTCGCGTTGGTGTCTGCACGAGAAAAACATTTCATTTAAGTTATTAAGATAAACGCTTTGGCCTGTGGCTACCTTACCTTCTTTATAGATTTTGGTGTATTCACGGGAAGGTCCGGAGCTACTACAGAGACTTTTTCCATGTCTGGTGTTTCCTTTTCCTCTGATTTTTCTTGTATATCCTCTGCCTTAATCAATTCTGCCTCTCCACTTAATTCATCGAAGCCAAGAAGGCATTCCTCAGAGCCCGATCGTCTTACTTCATATCGTTTTCTTTTTAAGGCCACAACTTCGTATTCTTCTAAGCCGTCATTGGCTGTTCCATCATCTTCCAGTGGCGTAGATAACAATTTCCGACGTATGGCAGCACGGGCCACACCATCTGCACCATTCTCATCACCGTCATCATCTTCAATATTTCCCTCATCCTCGGAACCAGAAACTTCAAGTTTTAAAGGTGTCGCCGTTACCATTGGCTCATTATTTCGAATACCTTTGTCTCCTGGAGGCTCTTCTTTGTCATGTTTGTGTTTAGCACGCTTCGCCTTTATCAACGAGCTATTTGGTGTGTTCTGCTCTCGTTCGCCGCCACTGTCTTCAGAACCAGCACCAAGTACAGTCTTGTCATCTTCAGCTGTGGATGATGCTGTTAATGCCGTTGGTGGTTCAGCCATAACTATCGCATCGTCGACTTCCATTCTGATGTGCTGAAAACTCTGCTTTCTTTTGGGCGAAATTTTTGCAATATCCTCGACTACAATGATATATTAGAAGCTTCCAACGATATGGGCAGACGAACGGTCGTGTTACGTTCGTTCTGACGCCTTAATAAGTTCGTTTTTCACTTTCCCGTACCTAGGCCACCACTCGAAACACTTGTTAATGCTAAATGCCTTTGTCGAGATTATAGCAGGGCAGTTGAATCTTTTTTCCTGCCGTTGGTTGTGGTACGCGCGTTTTTGACGTTTTCTCTTTTTCGGTATACACAGGAAAGTGAGGTTAGTTGTACTTTCTTGTAGATGGTAGTTGATTGTTGCTACTGCTGCCGCTGCGTCGCTGTTTCTGTTTTCCGTCGTCTAGTTGTTTGTTTGTCTCCCTCTTCGTAATTATCCTCCTCTATGTTTTGCTTGAAATCTTTTATTTTTTATTTGACCACAATTCAAAACTGTTAAGCACTGACACAGAATATTATTCGATTTGTGTAACATATATAACTTAAGCACAATAGTTAAAGTTTTCATAAATATTTCAATAAGTTTTTATTGATTCCGTAACAAAATGAATGAATTTCTGAAACAAACTCAAATTAAGAGTTGGCGTTGTTTACGTAGACTATCAGCTTAAAGTAACCGATTATTTGATACAATGTTTAAATTGAATAAGAGTTGCATTTAGCATCATTGAAGGTAGTTCACACGGAAGGGTTTACATGTCTGATATTCTGTAGTAGAACTCTCCAAGCTGTTTTAACGAAAATCATTTATTTAAAAAGCCAGTAGCACTTTCAACGCTAATAGACAGCATTATAATCGGCTGTTTTCGAAAACGAATCTAAAATCGTCAACTAATATTTCGTATACACTTGGTGGCCTACCGCAGTGTGACACCTCTTTGGGGAGAAGTTTTTACATGGCATAGTGCCTCACAAATGTCGCCAGAATTACGAAGGATAACCACCGCTGAAAAAATTTCTGATGTTCTCACCAGGATTCGAACTTAAACGTTCAGCTTCATAGGCGGACATGCTAACCTCTGCGCTACGGGTATTATATTATCATTGAAATTTTTATAGTTTTTCAAAAAGTAATCGCAAAACCGCCAGGTATAATTTCTTTACAAAAATTTTAGATGTGTAGCGGATTGTTCACTCTTGGCTATAACAAAGGTTAGGTTAGATTAGGATGAAAAGAAGGTGCGGATATTAATCCGCCCCATGCCACTATGGACATACACCTAAGCCAGTAATCGGCTTGACGGATACACTTTACTTGTTGTGCGATCTTAGTACTAAAAAAGTAACCTCGAAAAAGAAAATCAAAGTTAGGAATTACGTGACCTCACCTCGGAGTGCGTCGAGTTAAGGGCGTGGTACTTGGCTTTGAGTATTGATATAAATAAATGTACTTAGAAATTAAATAAAAATGTAAATATTTCTTTCCCAACAAGCTATTGTAATAAATTTATTCGTAATAATAAAGATTGTAATTGCATCTGCTAAGTCTTTTTTAGTGCTCTATATTGCATAACGAGATAAATCGTTTGTTATTATCTGTTAACGCATGGTATCGATAACTTATCAGCACAACTTTTCACTAATGTTTTATCCAGAACATCTGACTTGCACTGGATAGGACCAAACTAAAACACAGCAATCCTTTGTCAGCATCTTGTATGAAGTTGGCAAAGGATTTTGAAAACGTTGTGCATATGTGCATATTTAGTTTATGTCAGTGAAAATACTACAAAATCAAATTATTTGTACTAAAGAAAACACTATTCGGTTCTTTTTATATACGAAGGTTTTTGTTTTATTATTTGTTAATTCCAAAGGGGTGGGTTTTTAGAGTCGTAAAAAGTCAAATTTTCGGTAGACGAAAACACAAGTTATGGCGGAACGAACAAATTTCGCCAAATTATTTGTTTGTTTTTTTTTTTGTATTTCCACGCGAAAATCGAACGCGCTATCAACCTTAACATATTTTTTATTGATTAGAGTCAAAATCGACAAAAAGTGACTGTACGACACGTTTATTATAGGCCACTAATTGTGCTCTTAATAAAGCTCATTAAGAGCCTAAGCCCAATCAAAGAGTTAAGAGTCAGCGTCGATTTGTTTGACATAAGTTCTGAAGCTGGCGTCAGCGGTTTTTCTTTTCCCATATAAAATGAGTGTGAAAAATTGACGCAGACTCTTTGATTGGGCTTAGTCTCCAACCCATTATTAAATAGCATGTTCGACAATACAGCTCCAGTTATGTGGGGATTTTTGGAGAAAATACAGTGAATAGTTCAGATCTGCGAAAAAAATTAACGAACGGGGGTTCATAATTTTTTGTGTGACGGAACAGTTTTTAACAGATCTAGATCGTGGCCAGGCCAGTAAAAATCCGTAACTCAAAAATAACTGAAAGAAAAAGTGAAAAACTTAAACAAACTGCAAAATGGCTTTGAAAATGTTGGTTGGACAAAGTAAGTAAACGGAAAAAGTCTAACACAACGCAAAACGGAACAAATAAAACTTATCTATGCTAATTGCTCGTTGTGGAAACTGACTAAGCAATAGGCTCCACCTTGAAAAGTGTTAAAATATACTAAATATATTGCTACAAAAAGCAAATAAAAAGAAAATATTGCTGATTTTCGAATGAAAAAAAATTGCATTACACACATATTGATGGATTTTCCAGTTTTTTTCCCACTACTATCGGTCTATCGATTTTTCTCGTTTTCCGTCGTGTAAGATGTGTATTAGTATGCCGAGAACGCCCCCCCAAATCGACCTTTTGGAAGCGTCATAGTGCCTGTTCCAATATTTTCCTACCCCAAGCCCCATCCATTGGTATGTGTATTTCTGCACTGGATACCGAAAATAAGGTCCCGTGCAGTAGACTAATGCGCAAATGCGTTAAATGTCATTGCAGCCAGTGATGTGAGTCAGAACTAAATACATATATTGAGGGATTTTTTGTCCTAGGATTTTTCTAGCACTCCAATATAGGATACGTGCCCCCCAAATCTACAAAACTCCGCATTGTCAGAGAGAGCAACAAAAGTTTCAAGTGATGTCACGCCAAGGTTCGCTCACTGCCAAAGTTTGTTATTGTTTACAAAATCCCCTACCTTCTTGATGCGATTTTTTAAGTGTAACAACCATCTTGTACGACATCAGACATAGTTAAGGTGTTATCTGTTTGTTACATGGGCTTGGTACACTTTCCATTTCATTATTCGATATTTCTTCTTATTTTATTTTGATTTCACCATTCTCAGGTTGTTGTGAGATGAGAGCTGTTTGTTTTGTTAAACAACGGTGTGAGTCATAAGCAAACTGAATTTACCGATTTCCAATTGGTTTTGCTTTTCTCATGAATGACTTGTTTGCGTTTTCTCACAATCATAACGCAGAGAAAACAATTTACATGTTCTTAAGTATAGAATGCACAACTAAAAATAAAGGTGACTTGAATCATCAATGCGGAGTTGTTGAGATTTAGAATGTAAATTTAGTCTGTATTATCAAGAAGTACAGAAAATTAAAGTAGCGTTGTAACAACTTTGTGGAAGTACTTTGGAAGTACTCTAGAAAAGGTGTTAGAATAATTATTATTAGTCATGTGCGTCCAACGCTTGTTCATTGGGCGCATCCCCTAACTTTGACCCCAGGTAACCCTTCTAACATGATTTTTAGACTAATTTTATATGATTCGTTGCCTTTATAGGATCAAGTGTTAAATGAGTACGAGTATTAAATGTTATATCATGCAAGGCAAAAGTGCACTTTACAGGACGCACCTCCGATTTTGCTGAAATTTGGCATATAGATTTGGGTTGAACCCGGGAATGCGAATCAAAAAGTCTGTTTTTGGGGCAAAGGCCTCGGCGCACTTTCTTTGAGACCTTAATTTATTTTTTTAAGTTTTTTAAGATCTTAATTTTTTTCTTTTTTTATCTTCTTTTTTTAAGATCTTAATTATTTTTTGGTTATCTAAGGTAATCAACTCCTTCCTACATTTCATTTGATACCCATGTTGCCTATGTTACCTGGGTTAAAAATTCTCAAGACACCTTAGGTCCTTCCCGGGTCCAATTTTTAGACATGTTTTTCATATTCGAAATCAGTTTCGAAACAGAACCTGAATATTCGTAGACATGTTGGCATTTGAACGATGAACTTAAAATTTGATATTAAATCTCATATAATTCACGGATACTCGTTATGGTGATTTTTTTTTATTAAATTCGCTCGGAAAAAATAATAGGGACACTTACCAAAACATTGTAATTACTTATGAATTGTCTTCTTTTTGTAAGTTAAAATCTTGGAAGAGAGAAAAACAAATAGTTACCACTCATTCTTCTTTCATTCATTCATTCATTCTTACCACTCATTCTTTATTGGAAAATTAATTTCGTAAATTAAAGCCTTAGCACTTTCAAAAAGTTCACAGAGTTCAGAAAGAAACTTACATGAGCTGTCACTTAAGTGACATTTTTTCCTCTGTAAATGGAATAATTTTATTTCCCAATACATCTACATATGTAATCTACAACACACAATTTGTCCGTAATCCAGAAAATGGGACAAGGACCAGATACAGAAAAATACGAATATACAATTCTTCACCATGGATCGGCCATAACAGAAGTTTTAATGTAAAATGTTTTTTTTTCTTCGGATAAGAACTACGCTCGGTAAGTGTTCAATCCAAATATTGATTAATATGGGAGCTATTTTCCACAATATACTGAAAAGGACTATTCCAGGCATTGGAAGTAAAAGACAAAATAGGAGCCCATATATAAATTATTTCGCACATCAGGTGCTAATGATTACAATTGGGATAATTGTTTTATATGGAAACTATGACAAGCATACCATGGTTATTGGTAGTCAACCGATAACATACCCCCAAATTGTGCAAATTTCTTGTTACGAGCGTTGGTTTCATTGCTTTTTTAACACCATCTTATACAGGTTGATACCACCGTGTCATAGAGGCTACCATGTCCGCCTATGACTCTGAATGCCAGGGTTCTGCCAGGAGAACATCAGAAATAATTTTCAGTGGTGGTTATCCCCTTCTGATGCTTTTAATAATCACTTCCAATGCTATGAATAAAAATTTTTTATTAAAGAGGTCTCGCCCAGAGAACTGCAAGTGGTGTTATTTTTCTGACATGCGGTAAAATAATAAAAATCCGATGTTAGTATGTATCGCCACCGCAATTGATGCGGTATTAAGCTCAACATACTTATGTGAGTGGCGATCATTCGAATACTTGTACATTTATTTTCATGCTTCGTGTACAACCCCTTTTGACATCGTCTTTGTCCATATGGCGGTGATATGATTTACGACGTGAATGGAAACGCCGCATCAACGCAACACATCGACTCAAATCATAATTGCGGTATTGCTTATGTAATGTTGAGCCATATTTCATAATTTTGTTTTTTTTTTTTTCAAACTTTTTTATGGTAAAAGAAAAAATTGCGATGTTTACGTTGTTTTTGGTAAAAAATCATCACGCCTCCTCATACACAAGAGCAACAGAGCTTTATTCTTAACGGTGGCAATTTGATCTCGGGCGTAATTCGTTTGCTTCAAAGCGATACATATATGTCTGCACCACCGCAAAACATTTGTATTTTTGTACATGCTGTTTGCGCTGATTAGAGTTGAATTGTTGCGGATGTTGCGTTGCTTCAGAAAGACAAATATTGATACGGTCCACCCCAAATGTGATTAACCGGTGCATCCCGGCCCGGCACGGCATGACTACGAGCACCATTAAAATTGAGCTCTCAGTTCCAATTTGTGTGGTGTTCATCATCATTACGAGAAGCTCAACTGAGAGCTACTGGGCGGGTCCACAGTTTGCGGACAGTGGAATGCTCCATATATGGATTAGCTGCAACTGCATTTTCGGCAATCAACGTTATCAGATGAAGAGTCTCAATGAGAGGTCGGGCGGTACGGGTTCCTGCTTAAATACTGAGTGCCTATGATACTCGATATGACAAGGCGAGTTATTTATTGGCACCTTTAAACAGCCAATGACATGCGGCGTTCGGTCCTATGGACTGAAACGAGCTTACTGACCTGTGTAGCTTGAAGAATCGCCGCCTCCACATACAAATGTAGTAACAACAACCGATATAGATTTCTACGCCTTCAGACTCGGCTATCATACGGAGATTAAAGCTTGAATCGGACAGCACTCATTGATATCCATGCGATGAGTTAAGCCCTTGTTCCTTAATGAAATGTATGTGGATAAATTTACATTTACAGGATGATGCAATAAAGTGTTGCCTATTCAATTATATATATCTATATATCGGTTTAAAAATACCGTTTGCAGGAGTTTTATATTGGAAACATTTCGCGCCCAATGTGGATATCGAATTCGTGCCACCGAATCGCAAAGCTTAGCAAGTCCGCCTATGACGCTGAACTAGTAGGGCCCAATCCTGGCAAGAATATTGGACAAATTTTTCAGTGGTGGTTATCCCCTTCTAATGTTGGCGACATTTGTGAGTTACTATGCCATGCATAAAAGTCACGTAAAAACTTTTCCCCATAGAAGAGTCACACTGCTGCACGCCGTTGGAACTTGGCTATAAAAAAGGATGTCCTTTATAATTGAGCTTAAACTAGAAACGGAAAGACTCATTGATATGTAAAAAGTTTGCCCCTGTAATGAAATGTTCATGGGTAAATTTTTGCTTTATTCCATAATACATTTCTTTGTCCGGTGTCGGGTGTATTTTGGGAGTGAGGTGGCCACCCAGAGACTTGGCCTTAAAGTAAATATAATCGTGCTATACTCTCAAATACCATATTATCATAGTAAGTCCCGTTTCATTTGAGTCCTATATTACCGTGATTGGTCTTTATATCCATTTGGCGGGTTTTGGGTGGCCCCCGTGGCACTCCACCCGAGCAATATATACCAAATATTTGTTTTAGGTGACTAAAAGCAAAAAAAAAAAAAATCAGAAGCATCGTGTAACCCATCTCTGAGATCTTGCGCTTTGAAATTTAATCACATAAGTTTCGCATTCTACTTTTAATTAACTTTCATTTGATAGCCATATTGCACCCGGGTCAAATTGTTATTTCAAGTTCGTAATTTACTCTTAAATACCTTTCATTTGATACCATATTGTCCCAATCGGTAAACTTGTCCCTTTGAGGGGTTTCGGGGTAGCGCCCTACACCCTCACGGTTATTCAACATCAAAGTTTTACTCGGAACAAACAAACAGTTTGACTTTTCTTTGTATATAATAGATTATAAATACATACATACATATATGTTTTTACTGATATGTCCACCATTAAATGTTTCGGAAGTTTCCATTGTGTTTTCTGGCACTTGTCTTATGGTGTTTCGTTTTTGTTTTTTGCAGAAATTATGAACGAGGTGGTAAAATACAAACCGCCACCTCCCAAAAAAGGAGGCACAGCTGCCGCTGCAGCTGCTTCTAAAGCAAATATGGATTGGCGTGTGCTGGTTGTCGATAAGTTGGGCATGCGAATGGTATCAGCATGCACAAAAATGCATGAAATAAGTGCTGAGGGCATTACATGTAAGCTGCGAATAGAAAAGCAACTACTTAAAAGAACTTAACGTATTCTTGTCATATTTTTCTATAGTGGTGGAGGACATCAATAAGAAACGTGAACCTTTGCCCTCTATGGATGCTATTTATTTGATAACACCATCACAAGATTCGGTGGCTGGGTTGATTCGTGACTTTGAGAATCCAGCTCGTCCCATGTATCGCTATGCCCATGTATTCTTCACCGAGGGTAAGTTCGTCTGATGGCTTTTCAGAAAGAACTCCGTAAAACAGTTTTTATTTATTTTAAATTTAGGTTTTTATTTTAATTTTTATTTTCGTTTCCTTTTGATTTTATTTATTTTTTACTTCATTTTATTTAGCCGTGCCCGACAGTATATTCGAAATGATAAAAGCCGAAAAGCACTTAGTCAATCACATTACATGTTTCAGAGAGATCAATATTGCATTTCTTGCCCTTGAAAGTCAGGTATATAAAAACCAACGTCAACTGGACGCCTCATTTGCCAAAAAATTTATCCTGTGATATTTTTTATATGTATTTTTGTTCTTTCCCTTCAAAGAATAACCAACCAACATTTGTTTGTAATCATACGTCTGTGTTTTTATATGTAATGAGTGGCCATTTAAGTGTACAAATTCAAAGGAGAAAGAGATTCGCTTACAATCGACCTAACACTAAACTAATGTATAAATATTTCTAACACCCATTACTGCTGCTATTCATTGGCAAACTAAACTCTGCTTCAAGTGGATAAGGATACATGTGCATTTGTCGTTCTTGTCTTGTGTTTGATGTGACTATGTGATTTTTTTTTATGTGAGATGTCACTACTTTGTTTCGTAATTCTTTGGAACTGATCCAACTCAGAAAAAACTCAATTTCTGCCTTTATTTGCAATATAATTGTGTAATGGCAAAATGACAGCTCAAAATGGTATGCCAGCTGGTCTGGTCAGCTGGTATTTGGCAAATGACAAAAACTAAAATCATTTCAAATCCTCCAAAAACCCTCAAAATATAGACCTTTTTTTAACAAGAATGCCTTTAATACATCCTACTTGTTGAACTCTTTTGAAACATTTACAGTTTTGACCATTAGTATTTGCGTTGACATTGTTTTGTTTATTTTATTATTACAAATTACTTAAAAAATGCTTAACATTTCCAGTAAACTGGGTAAGATATTTTGCAATGATTTCTTACTTGTTTTACTTCAAACCAAGAATAGGAAATTCTAAGACTAGTAGAGAATTGATTAAAATTTTTTTTTATATAGTTTTGATTTGTTTAAGAAAATCAACCAAATAAGGAATATATATATTTGTTATAAATAAAAGTTTTGTAGCATTATTTAAGCCTGCTATAAAAATCAAGGCTTTCTTTTTTAGTTACATAACTGAACTTTTTGCACTTTATTGAAACATCTCGTTTTGTTTGTTTTTGAGATATTTTATTATATTATGTACAATAATGTATTTATAGTCTGCCCGGAGGAATTATTTAACGATTTGTGTAAATCGTGCGCTGCAAGAAAGATCAAAACTCTAAAGGAGATAAATATCGCATTTCTACCATATGAATGCCAGGTGCGAAAATTTACAAAACAAAACGCAAAAGACATTTCAAAATACCACAAACTACCAACTACAGAATAAATCTACTTACTATAATTACTACTACTCGTACAACTATTTTTACCCCAAAAAAGAAACACTCCAAACTCTTTTCCACTATTAGTAATGTAACTTTTTTGTAAATGTTTGTGTCTACTATCGTATCGTACTACTACTACTACTACAACTACTACTCTATCGTACTATTACAACTCAAAAAATATATGCAGTTAACCCGAAGGACCTGAAAACAAAACAAAACTAACACTTGTTTGTTTGTTTTTTGTCCTCATTTCTATCGATGTTGTCTGTTTTTATTCTCTTCTTACTAAATGTTGTAATTAATTACATTATACACTTTACGTTTAACATATGTATGTGTGTGTGTATGTTCTCCAAAAGAAAAAGAGAAAAAACTAATCATTAAAAGGATTTGTTTCGGGTTTTCAATAGAAATCCCTATGATGATCCCTTCGTAATACATCCCTAACAACTACTGATTAAAAAAGACAAACATTTCAAATAAATGCCTCCACATTCAACTTCTTTTCTGCAACAAAATTGTGGAGCCAACAACGCTCTCAAATGTTTCCACCATGCATATTTGTGTTTCAAAATACTAAGAAGCTGTCCAGCCAACTGCTTTTGGACAATCCCTGGAATTGTTCCTGAACCAAAATCAAATGTGTTTCAATAAAAAATGCAAAGATTGACCATATTGACAATTATTACGAAGTGACTGCTCTGCTCGCTCAATGTCACAATGCCATCCACCAATCTCCTAAAGTTTTGTTTTACTTGTTTTGTAGTGTTCAATTTAATGTGTATGGTTATATACAGATAAACAAATCGTCATCTGCCTATATAACTTCCAAATCTTAATATAAAAAATAAAATGAATTTTTTATATTTACACGAATAGACAAATATATGCCAAATTACATAGACCCAACCGTTTACATATAATACAAACCCACCCAAACTTACCTAAACATCATATATCACCCCGCATATAGAATATCTCAAATTTTTCCCTAATCCTAATTTATCCACATCGAATTACAAATGAATGTATAATCTCGTTAAAATTAGCTCTAACAACACTTTACAAGGGTTCCCAGATGCTTTTGCTTCACTTTTCAAATTGATCATATTATGCATTATACATTGATTTGTAATTGTTTATGTAATTTGACATATAACTCGCGGGCAAAATGACAAATAACAACAATGTTTTCATACATAGAATCACTAACAATTTACTCAAACCACTAAACAATTTAAACACACACATTCTATAAGGGTATGCTTGCCAATTAACATTATTTACACTTTACATAGCCTTTTATATAACTAATAATGTGTACAACCAATGCATTATACATACATAATATATTTGCTACAATTATTTTTGTGTACATATATATTTAAAATACATAGTTTGTTTTTTAATTTCATTTAAATGCACATTGACAGTTTTAGTTATAGATTTAGAAAGTTATTTTTCATTATTAAAATATAATATCGACAATGAAATATATTTAAATTTATACCGATTCCAGACACGCAGATTCATTCAATTTCACAGATATATCAAGAACAATAGGAAGATTAGCAAATACTTAATAAAGGGTGGTCCACGTTGCCACTTAAAATTGTATAAGAAAAAAAGGTGATAAATATTACCATATACTAATTTTGTCATTCCGTTTGTAACACATCGACACATATTGATCTGAGACCCAACAAAGTATATATATTCTCGATCGCCTTGACATTCTAGGTCGATTTCGTTATGTACGTCCGTCTGTCGAAGACACGCAAACATTCGAAGGAATAAAGCTAGGTGCTTGAAAATGTTCATGAATACTTTCTAATAGTGTAGGTCCGTTGGGATTGGAAATGGGCTATATCGGACTATGTTTTGATATAGCTCCCATATAACCTAACTCGATTCTAGACATCTTGAGACGCTAGAGGTTGCAATTTTTATCCGATTTTAATGAAATTTTGCGTGAAGAGTTTTGTTTTGCCTTCCAACAACTGTGCCAAGTATAGTCTAAATCGATTCATAACCAGATATTGCTTCCATATAAACTGATCTCCCGTTTATACTTCTGGGCCTCCTATCCTATCCGATTTAGCTGAAATTTTGTGCAACGACCTTCCTGCCAAATAAAGGCTGAATCCGTCCAAACTAGCGATTTTACTTCGTGAACCGCAATTATCTTAACTAGTTTGGTTGAAATTCTGTACAATGACTATGGTCTCCAACATCCAAACCAAGTACGGTCCGAATCGACCCATAACCTGATGTAAGGGTGTGTTCTGTGTTTCACCTCACTATCACCTTTCGAAAATTTTTCACTTTCCCTCTGCTAAAATTATTTGTTCCTTGATAACGGGGAAAAGCAATTCCCGTTCGAAGAATGAAAACATGATTTTTCTGCAAAGCCATATGACTTGCAGATATATAAAAGGAAATAATTCCCAGCTGTTTAAAACCCTCCCCTTAATACTAAACCAAAATCGACATCACATTTGATTTAATTTGACATAAAAGTGATGATATTGTAAAAAATATAGTTGTAACAAATAATAACCATACTAACAATTGGTAATTAATTGCTTATTTGTGTTTACATATATTTTTCATCGTAAATTAAAGCAAGGGTTATTGAACAACTCAAAGTAAAATGTTTCGTTTCACTAGCTAAAGTGAGTTTCAAAGCACACCCGATAGATCCAATAGCATAGCAATTTTTATACCCACAAATACTAATCTTGTCATTCCGTTTGTAACATCTCGAGATATTCGTCTAAGACCCTATAAAGTGTATATATCGTCTCGACGTTCTCAGTCGATCTAGCCATGTCCGCCCGTCTGTGGAAATCACGATAGAGGTCAAATGCGTAAAGCTAGTCGCTTGAAATTTTGCACAGATACTTAATATCGATGTTGGTCGTTGTGAATTGCAAATGGGCCATATCGATCGGTTCAGCTTCCATATAAACCGACCTCCCGATTTGACTTATTGAACCCCTGGAGTAGAGTTGGCAAACTATGGATAATCGTAAAATTCGATTTTTTCGATAGTTTTAATAATAAATATAGATACTATCGTTAATATCCATCACTCATATTTCAAACGAAAAGGAGAAGGAAAAATCTGTAGATCGATTTATATAGAAGCAACCAAATAAAACGAAGGTTAATAAAGTCAGTTGGAAGTCGTGAGAGAAATCATTGTACAAAAAGTTGGTCTAGTTGGTTTATCCGATTTGCATGTGGTGTTCTGTTATGACTTCCAACAACTGCGACAAGTACGGTTCAAATCGGTCAAGAACCTGATATAGCTCCCGTATAAACTGATCTTTCGATTTAACTTCATGAGCCCCTGGAAGCCGCAATTTTTGTTCGATTTGGCTGAAATTTTTCCGTTTTGTGCGTGTCAAATACTGTTAAAAAATAAATAAAATGAAATAGCTCCCATATAAAACGATCTCCCGAGTTGACTTCTTGAGCCTTTACAAGCAACAATTTTATTCCAATTTGACTGACATTTTGCGTGCGATGTTTTGTTACGACTTCCAACAAACGTGCCAAATACGGCCAAATCAGTCTATGACCTTATTAAAGCCCCATGTAAACCGGTCTCTCGATCATCCTTATTCGGTTCCTAGAAACTTTATTTTTTGCTGATTTGGCAGAAGTTTGGTATGTAGAATAAAATTATGCCCTACAACTTAATTTATTTTGGATAAATTTTTAGCAGAATCCATGGTGGTGGGTTCCCAAGATTCGGCCAGGCCAAACTTAGCACGCATTTACTTGTTCTTTGTTTGCTTATAAAAAACGAGACAAATACGATCCATGGTGGAGGGTATATAAAATTCGGCACGGCCAAATGGAGCACGCTTTTACTTGTTTTACTTAATTATTGGATTTTTTCCGCTTAATGATGGAAGCACCAATCATTAATATGGCTGTTGCGTTTATATTACAGCCAACTCCGTCGTATGTTATTTGAATAACCACCAACCCACTATAATTTAAAATTGAATCCCGAATTTATCCAAAATAGCTAAAAAGACACCTTTGAAGGAACCTTATTAGACTTACCTAAACACTATTTTTAAGAGCAATGAAAAATTAAATTTATATCAGGGACCTAATCAAAAGGCAAAGACGGACGGATAAATTAATATAACATCATCTGCATATATACATTTAATATGAAATTCAAAGGTGCAAACGTGGGGTATAGTTTAGCATCCAAACCCACATACAAACCAAGGGAGATATATACAATAAAAAAAAAAAACAGAAAACATTTCCCCTCGCTAAGGTGACTTCATTTGTGAGTATTTCAATTTTGTAAATCACATATTATTGTTTTGTTAGAATCTTATGACAGATGTTTCTCGGCCTAAAACTTATATCTCGCTGTAGTTATTCATATAATAAATGTTTCTTATCATCACGTTGACTTGATTCTAAAACTTGAATCTGGAAGTTTTCATTGAGGTGAGAGATGTTTCTCTCATTCCACAATGATAAAGACATATAAATCATCAGAACATTCGCCACAGAAGGTAATATTCCCCGATAACTTGGGTCTCCTTCTTGACTATTGGTGAAGGCTCTGCAAGTTGGTGGGTTTACTTTAGGCTTAAATGGAGAGTGTAAACTCCCATAGAGCGGAAGATTTTTTAGATGTGCGTATTGTTCCGATCATTGTTTATCCACAAGCTTGGTAGAAAATTGATATTCATTGGTATGTATTTAATCGGAGGCGCATAAAATTCTATATGGAATTCGCAGCCCTACAGAAGTACACCACCTGCCTTTATGTGGTACGAGTACATTCCTGCTGGGCTGTTTTTAACAAATCGAAACCTTTTCGTTAATAAAATATTAGCTACGTCCAAAAAGCTAAACTAAAGAAACTATACAAAAAGATGCAATAATGTGTGTTCCCAACCCCCAGTCAGCTTTATCAAAGATCTTTACTGCCGCGAATGAGTCAAGACCAAGAAATAAACAGTGTATCAGAAGCGGTAGATTTTACCATTTTTTACAATCTGGCATAGCAGTTGCTACAATTTCCAAAGTGTCATATGTGTGCCCATTTGTCATTATTGACCAAACCAAATATCTGACGCGTTGTACGCATTTTGCCGAACACCGCATAAATACGAGGGTTGCCTTTTATATTTCGGGATTGGACAACCATTGTGTTGCAATCTGCCAACTGACAGCTCTAACGTAAAGCTTGACATTTTTGAGATTATATGCACTCAGAACGTTTTGACATACGAGAACTATTTGTGAGATTTATCTCGCCCAAAAAATGTGCGATTACATTTTACAACTTTCGTCTTGAATTAACTCAACAAGAGTGAATCGATAAAATTAATTAAATTTTTGGTGATGAAGCTCCATCAAGGACCAGTGTTTATCGATGGTATAGTAAATTCAACAGGGGTCGTAGTTCACTTCAAGACGAATTTCTTGAAAATCGAACAAAATCAATTGTTTTTCCAAAAACCATTGATGCTGTGTGCCAACTGATATTGCAAGATCGTCATGTGACCTATTGTGAGATTGAGACAACCTTAGGCATTAGTTGGACCAGCATATATTCAATATCGCATGATTATTTGACCATCAAACCAATTTGTTCGCGTTGGATCCTACACAGGGCGCCCCGGTAGCCGAGTTGGTAGCGTGCTCGGAGTGCCGGTGCGGGGGTCGTGGGTTCGATTCCCACTAGAGGCCTTGGTCTGTCGCTATTGTGGTATCATAATGGACTTAAAATGGTCTAAGTGAGTCTGCAAAAGACTGCCACTCTTTCCTAACCTAAACTAACATACCACCCAATTTGTAAAAATACGATCGCGGTGCTTCGAAACTCGTCTTTGACATTGTGACAGGTGATGCCCGAAAGTAAACAGCAATCGAATGTATGGGTGTTTCAAGATGAGCCAAATCCAACAAAAGTTGCTCGTGCACGAAGCACTTCTAAGCAAATGATCGCCTGTTTTTTCGAAAAAAACTGGACATTTTGTAATCGTTCCACTAAAACAACCCAGAACAGTCAATTCTAAGTGGTCCACAATCATTTGTTTGCCAGTTGTCTTCCAAGAAATCAGGAAAGCCAACCGCCGAAGACAGATCACTCTTCACCACGACAATGCGAGCTCTCACACATCGGCTCAAACAACTGCATTTTTGAGCACTCAAAACATCGACTTGGCACCAAATGACTTCTTTTTATTCCCATACGTAAAAATAAAATGAGAGGTCAATGTTTTTCGACACCCGAAGAAGCGTTTGATACGTTCAGAATGCAATTTTTGGATATACACCAATCAGAGTGGCAAAAGTGCTTCGACAATTGCTTCAAACGCATGCAAAAGTATATAGATCTTAATGGGGAATATTTTGAAAAACAATAAAGCCATTTTCGATGATTAACATTTGGTGGCCACCGTAGCGCAGAGGTTAGCATGTACGCCTATGACGTTGAACGCCTGGGTTCGAATCCTGGCGAGACTATCAGAAAAACTTTTCAGCGGTGGTTTTCCCCTCCTAATGCTGGCAACATTTGTGAGGTACTATGCCTCGTACAACTTCTCTCCAAAGAGGCGTCGCACTGCGGCAAGGCGTTCGGACTCGGCTATAAAAAGGAGCCCCCTTATCATTGAGCTTAAACTTGAATCGGACTGCACTCATTGATATGTGAGAAGTTTGCCCCTGTTCCTTAGTGGAAGGTTCATGGGCAAATTTTGCAATTTGCAATATTTGCTTTTGTGTTCTCTAATCCCGAAATAAAAAAGGCCACCTTCGTACTTGAATTTTTTATCAACACAACCAACGCAACCAGTTTGTGGTGGTGCGGAATCCGTTTCTTTTATATTCAGTGTTTATTGAGTTATTGAAAACAACACCGCAATTTAGTATTAATCTAAAAAAATTGAAAATATTGCAAAAAAAAGTGATGAAAATGAGTATACAGAAAGGAAATCAAGTATTAGCAACATTAAACGCCATTTTCGGGTAAAATAAATGAATGCTCCATCTCAAAGCAAAACCCCAAATTTTATTCCAGTCAATGTTGGTATTTGATACGATTTTAAGGTATTATTGTTCTCCTTTTACATTCACACATAACAGCACCAAGAACAGAGCTGAATCTACTTAATACACCTGTTTATCTGAGACTTCGACCAGATGGAACGCATACCGTCTGGTTGCAGAGTTTATAGGTCTGGATATAAATTGACGGACACCAGTTTAAGGTTCGGCCAAATTAAAACTCCTTCAAACTCTATGATTCGGCTTTCATAAGAATACCAAAATATTACATTTTCTACATTTCTTAACCAAGGCAAGATAGTTGGACATAATCGAGGCAATCTTACGTACTCTCGACGATGAGTCTCAATCGGCAAGATCTGCAAAAGGTCTTTTGCCTTTTTAAGCTTAAGCCTAAAGAAGAAAATACTATTTTTGCAAAAGTCTAGCGATAAGCCGTACTCGTGGCGAAAGGACAACAGTGACATTTCTGGGACATCTGCATATATACATATATAAAATAAAATACGTATCACGTTAGTGTGCTTGCAACCTTTCATAGACAACAGATTAGCCCATACTTTACATTTACTTGAAATTTTGGCATGTCTTGCTGTTCATAATCTAAAATTATTTCCTCACTTGAAACAGTTGAGAGTCCGAAAAAATTTTAGTTTTCCAATTAGAAATATTTTATTTTTATTTTTAGCTCAAATTTTAATTAAACGATTTTTACAAGCTCGAGGTCTAAAAATCAAAAATCTTTTAATTAATTTTTGTACACTTATTTTACAATTAAAAATGTATAAAAGAAAATCAAATGTTTTCAAAACTGGCAAAAGTTTGATATTACAATAGAATTGCATAATAAAACCCAGTATATCACGTACATCGTTAGTTTAGTTGTGTGTCTGGGCAATTCAATTTTCTTGAAGATCTGAATTTTTATTAAGCCCATTTACTTTAGCATCCCTATATTTAATTATGCTATCGCAATCTCTTATAGTTGTCCTCTGCTTTTTTGTGACTGTTAAATACTACATTGGGGAGGCTTGGAACGATATGCTATATGACCATATTTATGAAATAATAAACCTAATAACCAAACTATCTATTTTTGTTTTTGCAATATTAAAACAAGAAAATAATATTGTATATATGACTAATCTGAAAATGATTTTTTTTGTGAGTGTGTGTGTGTATCTTAAAAAATTAATATAAATTCTTTTTCGTTATATTTCTGTGCCAAATTAATTCTTTTTCTATACAACACCCAACACCATCAATACCACCACCTTTACGCACGTTTTCTCTACTTTCCTCTACTCTGAAATATCTATTATATCTACTAACCTCTCGTACTACTACTACTCTACTACAACTTCAACAACAACAAACTGCACCGCAATCAAAATTATCAAAAATAACCCTAAAAATAATCAAAAATCCAAAAACAATCTTGGCCCACTCCAATAACCGCACTTTAATCACTCCTTACCACCACTTGTGTGCTATATGATGGCATTTTGTTTTTGATTGATTGAAACAATTGCAAAAAAATGAACTTAAAACAATATGAAAACCAAAAATGTGCTTCTCTTAGGTCTACTCGCTCGATTCGCCAGACAGTTTTCAGTGTTTGTACTCACCGGCATTCGCCTCGATACGCGCCAAACACCTCGAGCGCATTGCCGAGCAGATAGCCACGTTGTGTGCTACGCTCGGCGAGTATCCGATGGTGCGATATCGCACTGATTGGGATCGCAACATCGACTTAGCTGCAGTCGTTCAGCAAAAACTGGATGCGTACAAGGCTGATGAGCCAACGATGGGCGAGGGTTCGGAGAAAGCACGTTCACAATTGTTAATTTTGGATCGTGGTTTTGATTGCGTATCGCCCTTGTTGCACGAATTAACACTACAAGCCATGGCCTATGATTTGTTGCCCATCACCAATGATGTCTATCGCTTCACGCCCGGACCCAATCAGCCGGAAAAGGAGGTGTTGTTGGACGAGAACGATGACTTGTGGGTTGAATTGCGCCATCAACATATTGCTGTCGTGTCCACGCAGGTTACTCAGAATTTGAAAAAATTCACCGATTCCAAGCGAATGTCTTCTAGTAAGTTCTAAAACAAAACATCACCCTCTTCTCCTTCGCTTTCTCCTAAAGTAAAAAAGCCCGGAGCCAAGTGATTTAGTTATACGATGAAATTGTAATTTTAACATATTCCCTCTTTTTATCTATGTGAAAATTGTAGCTGATAAGGCATCCATGCGCGATCTCTCACAAATGATTAAGAAAATGCCTCAATATCAGAAGGAATTATCCAAGTATTCCACCCACTTGCATTTGGCCGAAGATTGCATGAAATCCTACCAGGTTTGCAACAGTGAAATCATTCGATTTAATCCATTATCTTCTCGATTGACGCGTTGATTTTTTTCCATTTCAGAACTATGTCGATAAGCTGTGCCGCGTCGAACAAGATTTAGCCATGGGCACCGATGCTGAAGGTGAAAAGATTAAAGATCATATGCGAAATATTGTACCGATTCTTTTGGATGCCGTAAGTTGCCATGGACACTGACTTGATTCCTATCGATCGTATACAATTGATTTTCGTTTTCTTCGTATAGAATGTTTCCAATTTCGATAAGGTGCGCATCATTGCTTTGTATGTCATGATCAAGAATGGCATTACTGAGGAAAATCTCACAAAACTCTTTACGCATGCTCAACTTTCGCCTAAAGATCAAGATATGGTTCGCAATTTAAGCCATTTGGGTATTAATGTTATTGCTGATGTAAGTTAAATGTCTTTCCATACTTAGAAAATAGTGCAGACTAGTTGTTTATGTTCACATTTTTTTAGTCACGCAAAAAAACTTATTCGGTTCCGCGCAAGGAACGCATTACCGAACACACTTATCAAATGTCTCGTTGGACACCCGTTGTAAAAGATATCATGGAGGATTGCATTGAAGATAAATTGGATCAACGTCATTTTGCTTTCCTGACTGGCAGGGCCCAGAATCCCAACTATCATGCCCCCACAAGGTATAGCTATCACTTATTTATTCATTTGGGTTTAAGTGTCTAAAGTATATTTAATTTGTATTTAAAAGTTACTAAAATGTTTAACGTTTTGATGTTTTAGCTTCCTTTTGGGAGAATTCATGAGCTTCCTTCTTTGCAAAAGTTTGGTAAATGGGATGAACTACATCGTCATATTATTTTCTATCTAGCCCTCATTGACATTCATTTCAGTAGTTATTTGCAAAAAAAAAAAGCATTAGCCAAAGCTTATAAGCTTTAAAGTTAACTGGGATTCCTTTTTATTTCAATTGAAAATCGTTTTCGGCTAAGCTTATCAGGTTAAGCTTATCAAAGTCGAAAGATTCCAATCAACGGGTATGCATTTTAACCAGATTTTACAAACAAGCTGATGTTTATGTCCTACCAGCGTGTGGCTTACCATTTCAAATAGCTTAGACGGCAACACATCATCACCTGCTGCCTATTGTTTTACCTGGTTTTGCCCTAACTCTGACTAGGCGGTATACACGGAATAACGTATTCAGAGAAATTTTGCTCAAATTTTGATCGTCTGTAGCGCAGAGGTTAGCATGTCCGCCTATTTCGCTGATCGCCTGGGTTCGAATCCTGGCAATACCATCAGAAAAAAATGTTATCGGTGGTTTTCCCCTCCTTATGCTGGCAACATTTGTGAGGTACTATGCCATGTAAAAACTTCTCTTCAAAGAGGTGTTGCGCTCCAGCCGTTTGGATTTGGCTATAAAAAGGAGGCCCCTTATCATTGAGCTTAAACTTGAATCGTACTGCACTCATTGATATGTGAGAAATTTTCCCCTGTTCCTTAATGGAATGTTCATGGGCAGAATTTGCATTTGTATTTACATTGGATATAGTTATATTTTTTGTTATCTGCGAAAATTGTGGGGCTTCATTTTGTACACCTCAACTTCCTTATCCGAATTTTTACTCATTATTTATTACTCTATTTCGTTTTCATTCAATACCAAATTTGAATTAGTAGTTTTTACTCGCCTGTAACTTAACCCTTGATTCAGCAAACTTGTCAAAACTACTATTTGTATCATATTTTAATTGGCAAACCAATGCAGCCATTTCCACTAACATAATCTGCCGTGGTGTTGGTATATGACAAGGAATTTTTTTGTACGTATGTCTTTCGCACGGTAAAATTGCAACGGCTTGACAAATGTCAGCTTGTCTTTTTTACACTTGAGGAGTGAGTTTTGCTTACAACTGATCTTGTATTAAATTTTTGGAATCATTCGTTTCCCAACAAAAAATTAAGAAAATGGCTATATAAGTCGATCGCAGCTGGTCTCTCATCCACCGAAGTGGACGATGTGCGAAAGCTTCCCTATAAATGAATCTGCAGCCAAACTCATTTTTTATATAATGACAGCTATATTACAGTAAGTTGCTTTTAATGTTGCTGTGAAGTTCTTCCTATTCCTTGACATTGCCTGCAAAGTCATCATGTATAGTTCGAAATTTCAGATAGGGGTTTTAATTTGTTTTTAAAACCTCTGAACCAAGCTAGGGGCGTAGTATGGTAAACAATTAAGAATATTGTAAGTAGCACGGAATTCCTAACTTAGAATTTCTTTTTCAAGGTTACTTTTTAGTTTTTGGGGCTCAAAACAAGCCGATTACTGGCTTAGGTGGTTCATAGTAGCATAGGGCGGTTTAATATCCGCACCTTCTTGTATTCGATAACTGGACAACAATAACCAAATTTTGTGTTAATCTATTTTTCTTTTTTTATTCTTTTTTCGTTCTCGTTTTCTACACATAAAGTGCCCGGTATGGCCATTGGCACAAAGATAAAACCCAGACACAGGTTAAGAATGTTCCACGTCTCATTGTCTTCATTGTCGGTGGTGTATGCATGTCCGAAATGCGCAGTGCTTATGAAGTGACCAACGCCGTCAAAAATTGGGAAGTTGTTATTGGCTCATCCCATATACTAACACCTGAAAATTTCTTAAGCGATTTGGGCTCCCTCACCAAAGAGGACTAAACGCGTCTATCCTCCTGTATAACTAAAACATTGTATGTGTATGTAGTATTTGAGTATTTGATGCTTAACACTTATTACAATAGTAAATTATTACAATATTTATGATAGGTTTAAAAAAACAACAACAACAACTATAACAACCACAACTAAAGGAAACGAAACATGTGTTTACACTAACAAATCTTTATATAATTATATATGCAATTTAAAAAGATGTTGAAATTTAAGATTTAGCGAAAAAAACAAGTGTAGTGAACAAAAAACCAGCGCAATAGCTAATAATAAGATGGATATTGAAAGACAACACTTCAAAAATGTATGGCGTTTAGTAGGATTCCATAGACCACTCTTTTTTTCTCGTTCTAATTTTTAAACATAATCAACAAAAATTATAAAATTACATTTTGAACATTACTTGCATCCTTTTGAAATAAAAGAGAAAGTACATTTTCATAACGAAAAATAAAACTTAAAAAAAGAATAATGATACCAATTTTGAAGAAAAATAGTTATGCAATGTTAAAGATCTAGAAGATACATGCAGAAAAATAAGAGCTGATGGCTGGCAGCCCATAGCTGTACTATGCCTGCTGGTCTAGGGGCTCATATTCCATTCGAGCCCAGTATAGAATAATGTTTGAGGTTTTATGGCGTTATTAAGCTTTATCTGATTATAACGAATTAAATGTGTTTTTGTATTTAAATAAAATGTGTATTTTAGTATAGTTTACACAACTCTATATATATAAATATATGAAAAAACAACAAAACTATATTCAAGAAAGACAAAAAATAAATAAATTAAACATAATTAACACTTCTAACTATACGAATTCGTATATAAACTCTCTCTTCTCTTTAAAATTTATTGAAAATAAAAACCAAAACTAAAAATGTTACAACACACACAACACATCATCATAGAATTTTCTAAAAGCGATTGAAGAATCTAGAAAATTATGAAAAAAGTAGAAAAATTAGGTTTTTCAAAGTTTTTCCCTTAACAAATAATTAAAAAACACATGTTAATTTAAAACCTGTGACAAATGTGATAAGAGAACAGTAACATAATTGAAATTAGATATCATATTTGGAGATTTCAAAGCTTTTTTGAATTCCTCAAACGTTTTTTCCCAAAATGGTCATTTGCAGTGCATTGTTCAACTGCCGAAGGGCCCTTTTATTATTGATGAATCTCCATGATAGTGTAAACAACAACAACAACGATAGCTAAATTCATGAATGATTATTGATTTTCTGCAAAAATCCTCATATGAACAACACAAAAATTCTTTTCTTCTGAGGTATAAGTTGAAAGTGAGTGCAGATTTATACCAATTTCCTGTAGATTTTAAAAAGTTTTCAAGCTTTTGTGTCATTTCGGAAAACGTTTTTTCTAAAAACTGTCCAAAAATGTTTTCTACTGACTTTGAAAATATTATAGCATGCACCTTTTGTATGTATGCTGGTTCCCGCAAACACAGTTACCAGTTGTTATCAAATTGTGATTCATTTTTATATCTTGCTTAGATTTTTTATAATACATTATAGTCTTCTTACACCATGCATACATTTTATGCATCTCCTTTAAATCTTTTTACCAACATCCTAAATGTATAGGAGTAATATATGATTTTCCAAAACCAGCGAGTTCTTAAATTATTTTATTTAGTCAAAGACAAATGGTAATAAGCACTTTCCAATGAACCATTGTAATAAAAACAGAAACTAAAAAAATTCATGTTCATCCTATTCTCCAGGTGATATGCTAAAGTCAAAGCCCTAACTGCTATGTAAACAAAAATAATATATAAAAATTTTAGCAATTTGCCCATATAACGTCGAATATCGAAAGGGATGAAGAAACATGAAACATTTCTTAGATTTAAGTAAAAGAAGAAGCAAGAAAATAACAGCAAAATTTTGAAGCCACAACAAATATGTATTTGAAACAAGTCCTCTTAGCGGCTAATTAAGCAAAAGAGGACCCAGATTGAGAAAAAAATTAAACAATATAATAACAAACATTTAAAAATATATAAAAATTATTAATCAAAATAAATGTCTTTAAACTTATAACACAAAACATATTATTTAAAAAAGACAAACAATAAGTATTTTATTTTTATTCGATAACATTTCCCGTATTTATGAAGCAAAAGAAAAAAAACAAAAATTAAGGGGCAGTAGAGCAGTTCCGATAACATTCTTGGTGCAGTCTGCTGCCACCTTCAGGAAAATCCATTGCATCTTATATACACACATATGCAATATTTATTTCAGCAGTAAATAATTGGTCGTGGAACCTTGAGCACAATTAAAGCAACATATCTATCAACAACTGGATATGCTATCATGGTATTCCGCAAAAAAAAAAAAAACATTTAATAACACAATATAATGATAAATGTATTTCAAAAATATTTGCATGCTATTCCACAAACAATTATTCTTATTATTATGCATACAACAACAAAAATCTAAGTATATAACAAAAAAATTTTCAAATTTTAAACGATTATCCTGTTTCACAACATAAACGTATGAATGAAGGCACGGCTAATCGTTTATTATATGGTAACGCATATATATTGAAAACAAAATTATTTAATGTTCAATCACACATATTATATAAAAATATATATTTAAACAAAGAATCTAAAGATGTATTCGTATCCCAGCCCATCCTTATCAAATCCGATAAAACCCACATACCACTTAGAGAACAACTCTCTCCTCGAAGACGATCCACGACAATCGTTCTTCCATCTTTCGCTAGGTAGAGTTGTTAGAGACTGCTAAACCGTTATAAGAGGACCTTAAGACAATGAATTGAACATGTTTCGCAACACTTCTATGTTATCTAGGGCCCTCATTCTGGTTTTAGGTTTTAACGAAATCGCAATTTATTCCCAAACAAATATTACAACCACATCCTTATAATAAACCATATAATTAAACAATTGAAATTACGAAAGGTTTATTGAAAATAATATAAATGGAGCAGATTAGTTTTAAGCGCTGCAACAGCATAATTAACCATAAATAACATGCATCGTTCTGGTAATCTAAACTATGGGGACATTTTTAGAAGCAGAGTTTCGAATTGGAGTTTTTTGTAGAAAGGCAAAGGAGGCAATATGAGGCCACTCCATCGTTCATTATGGAAAATTAAATGAGCGCCCTTAATGTTCTTAGGGTGATAAGGGATATATATCTTGCCAACAACCTTTAAAGTACGACAAATCTTGCTAGCACTTTACTATCCAAGGAAAATGATGAAACCAACCTAAAACTTTCCACATGAAGAAACCTGAGTAAAATGTACTCAACGGCACTAATCGGACATAAAAATAGCAGCCAGTAGTGCCAACACGCAAAATGTAAGACTTTTCACTTCCTTATAAATCATCAATTTGGTTATGATACTAATCAATTTCTGTTTAAGAACATCATGTTATAAACCCATTTGCCAACCAAAGCAAGGCAAATTAATATTTATGAAGCCAATCTTATCGCCTTTAATGTTCTTAGGGTGATAAGGGATATATATATTGCCAACACCCTTTAAAGTACGGCAAATGTTACTAGCCGTATACAAGGACAATGGTTTAAACAGGATGAAGCTAACCCAAAACTTTCCACATGAAGAAGCCTCAGTAAAATGTACTAAACGGCACTAATTCGATATAAAAACAGCAGCCAATAGTGTCAACAGGCAAAATGTAAGACTTTTGACCTAATCAATTTCTGTTTAAGCACATCACGTTATGAACCCATTTGTCAACCAAAGCAAGGCATATTAATATTTATGAAACCAATCTCAGAGGTTTGTTGAAATTTGAATCAAAGTTTGAGAAGCATAGGAAATGATCTGTAATTAGCATGCCTAAATATTTGGTTCACTATCCGCTAAACAATTAGTTACGACATATACTATTGAAAGTATTAAGGAAAAGTTTTAACCACTAGGCAAATATCTTAGGAAACGTATGCTTTTACAGCTGATTTTGTGTAAACATCGCCTAGTTTTAGATTTTTCTCATCTGGCATTCGCCTTTAAGGCTATGGCTATGATGCCGCTGTAAAACTCGCAAATCATTTGACGCTACACATGTAAGTTAACAACCAAATCCAAATTTCTAGTTTGAATAAGAATTACCAATAAAAAGTATTTAAATTAATAATTAAATGCACAAAAAAAACTAAATACAGATATATCATCGGAGTAATGTTATCCTGTTCCATACGCCATTTTCGAGTTCTTTGAGTTGGCATCAGTTTTTGTGACTTTAAAGCACTCTATATATCTAAAATAATATTGAGGTGTAAATATGGCCCATTTCATTGCATACTGCAAGTGCGTTTATCTCAAAATCAATAAATTGGCGTTTGGAGCAAAATTACATTACAACGACGATATGTATTTCTGGCTCAAGGGTTTTCGTGTTAGTTATAATTTCTATTCAAGTTATAAAACAAATGTTGGACTCAGTTTTCTGTGCTCTAGAAATATCCCCAAGCTAGGATGTTGTCAAGATTTTTCATGCACATCAAAGGTGATTTTGGCATGTCTAGTCTCCGAGAAAAGGGCGCATGCGTAGTGATAAGATTTATGTTCTTGTATTTCACACGTATCACTTATAAAAATAATAAACATTTAAATTGAAATTAATTAAAATACTCCCAAAAAAACCACTTATAAACAAAGAAGAAAAAAACAAGCTTAGTTGTAGAACCATTAAAAATTACCATACTGGCAAGTTAAAGAATTGTTACAAAATAATTTATGGCCTATAAGGCTGGTATTTGAAAGGTCTTAATATAACTCGTAAAAACACAAAAACACATATAGAACCAGGAGAAGAAAAAAGAACAACAACCAAAAATAGCAAGATGAAATAAATGGAAATAGCTTTTGAGTATATTAAATAACTATGATCAAACAACAGCAAACCGCATTATTAATGAGTAATAATGACGGCTCTAGTTTGTAGGAACAAGACATAAACACAATTCGTATTGAGATCTGTATTAACCAACAATATGAAGAATTTCCCCGCCAGACTTGGGGTGGTCTGCCGCATCAAATGCCGACCGACTGCCCTCCGCCACCAAAATGCGGTGTAGGAGTTATTCTGGAAGCTAATCAATATCAATGAAGAACATCTCTTGCAGCAGCCCTTGGGAGGACCTACTGCGCAAGGTTCAATTAAAGTCTCGGGCATTTACTTCATTATTTTTACTCTAAAATATTGTTTTTTATTTCCTAATATTTACTTACTAACACAACAAATAATACACTTTTATTATTACATATTATATGACTAACTAACAAGAAAAATCGTTTATTATTAAAAAAAAAAAATAACTATATTTATTAGTATATGAAATTTGCAATTTTTTTGAAATAACAATTAAAAGAATTTTTTGAAATGAAAGAGAGAATATATTATTATTAATGTCTATTGTAATAATCCGAACAATTATTGCTTACAAAAACATAAACATATATAAGAGTATCAATATTATCCCCCTTAGTGTGTAAGAACAGAATAAATGTTGTTGTATAACCAACAACATATTTCAACAAAAACAAAAAATACAACATAATAAGAAATATATAATCAACAACTAATATTCATGTAGTAGTCGATAAGTATAGCAAGCAAGAGGTAGGTCTTAAGATGAATTAAAGATCAAAAGAACAACAACAATAGTAGCAATATCAAAACATTGAGAAGGGTGGTGAAAATGGTGCAGAGGTTCATAGGAAGCCAACAAACCAAAACCGAACCGAACACCCAAACAGGCTGCAAACAAAACCTCCCCTACCAAACTTATCAACCCTTTCTCGCAAAAGGCTATAGTAATTTTCAAACAATTAGTAAAAGATTTTTTAAACGAATTAAACAAAAAGAATTTTGATAGACTATATAAGAAAATGAACTAACAAATTTGCTATATATAAACTTCTTTTATTTAATCTTTGAGCTTTTCCTTTACGTTATACAAGCTATTATTATTATTGAACAGAAACATAATATCTAATAGGACATACCTAGAGCCGTCAATATCTTGAAACGAAATGAAGTATTAACCCTAACTAAACACACATACATAAGCAACAATAATAAACAACAAATGAACGGGTTTGAAACCGGACAGATTCACACAATTTATTCAACAGGAACCAAAAACAAGTTGAACGAATAACCAAGAAACACTTGCAACAACACTATAATTGAAGGACTTAAAAACCATGAAAACCACTTTACAAAGCAAATTGTTTAAGAAAAATAAAACTAAAATGGACAGCAAGTTATGGGCAAATGATAAGCGTTTAACCTGGCAATGGATGGACATATGTTACTCAAAGAATATTACACCTTCCTTTACTTTTTGTTTTTGCCAATGCCTGGAGTGATCTATTGTTTTGCTTATTAACATCCTGCGAGCAAAACATTTGCCGTGGACTACTTCAAAGCGGAAGCGATAACATTTTTCATTATTCCAAACAAAAAACATTTCTTACTTAAAAACAAAAAACCTTTTAACATAATACCAAACCATTTGTCTACGTTCTCCACTATATTCGTATAGAAAATCAATTCAAGCTTTTAGTAACATGTGTTTTAAGACTTTCCTCAAATAAATCAAAGATTTTACAAAATCAGAAATTTCAATAACACTCTTCTAACAACTAAAGACTGTTTTCATAAAATTTTTTTTTTCAGGGTACATTTAAACCAAATTCTAAACCCATTTCTACGATTTCATTCAAAAAATTGTCGTTTTGACAATTATTCCAGCGTTTTTAAGAATGTATGTACCTTTGTGTATATCAGATACATTAAACTTGTAATTTAAAAGAAATTATTTTCCTTTGTAAAACATTTTTAAATAAAAAATCACAATTTCCAAAAACAACAAACCTAAAATGATATATCACGTCTTTTCTTCTAAAACATTCGCGTTCATATTAATGGGCGTTGTTCGTAAGTATGTATTAAACAAATTTATATGTAGTCATATGTAGCCCGACATGACTTTATTAAAAAATTTGCACAACAAAACTTGTCAGGATTTTTGTCGGATGAATTACAAAGATTCTAATTTTAAGGCGTTTGCTTATTTGCAACTCCCCGCTTTGAAGTGTTGGTACTCGGTCCGTCTTTTCAAATAAACAACTCAAACTTCATGTAAAAAATTAAAAATAAATAAGTAAGAGCGTGCTAAGTTCGGCCGGGCCGAATCTTATATACCTTCCACCATGGATTGCAATTGTCGAGTTATATGCGCGGTATCTCTTTTTAGGCAAACAAAGAGTATTGAATAAGAACTGTTATGCTATTGAAGCTATATCAAATTATAGTCCGATTCGGACCATAAATGAATGCTGAACATTCATTCGGATAAGAATTGCGCCTTGTAGGGGCTCAAGTAGCAAAATCGGGAGATCTGTTTATATGGGAGCTGTATCAAGCTATTGATCGATTCAGACTTTATTAGACACGTATGTTGAAGGTCGTGAGAGAAGCCGTTGTACAAAATTTCTTCCAAGGATAGGATAGGATGAGAATTGCGCCCTCTTGAGGGTCAAGATCCCAGATCGGTTTATATGGCAGCTATATCGTGTTATGTACCGATTTGCGCCATATTTGGCAAAGTTATTGAAAGTCATAACAAAACAATTCTTGCTAAATTTCAGCCAAATCGGGTGAGAATTGCGCACTCTTTTGGCTCAAGAAGTCAAGATCCCAGATCGGTTTATATGACAGCTATACCAGATTATGAACCGATTTGAATCATACTTAGCACAGTTGATGAATGTGACACCAAAACACTACGTGCAAAATTTCAAATCGGACGAGAATTGCGCCCTCTAGAAGCTCAAGAAGTTAAGACCCAAAATTGGTTTATATGGCAGCTATATCTAAACATGAACCGTTTTGAACCATACAGAGCGCAGTTGTTGGAAGTGATACCAAAATGCCACGTGCAAAATTTCAGTCAAATCGGACAAGAATTGCGCCCTCCAGAGGCTCAAGAAGTCAAGACCCGTTTATCGGTTTATATGGCAGCTATATCAAAACATGGACCGTTTTGGTCCATTTACAATTCCAACCGACCTATTTGTGCAAAATTTCAAGCGGCTAGCTTCACTCCTTTGAAAGTTAGCGTGCTTTCGACAGAAAGACGGACATGGCCAGATCGACTCAAAATTACATGACGATCAAGAATATACAGCGGTCAAAAAAAGTATTCATCATTCAATGTTTTTTTTTTAATAAGTCTACAAAAGACAATTGGAATAAAAACATATTAAACTAATGATGCAGTAGTGCTTGTGTGATATATATGTACACAATTTCATTGTTTTTAAAGAAAAAAAATAGTATTTATTGGAACAAAAAGGGCCATTTTACAGCTGAACACAAAAAATTAAACAAAAAAAGTATTCATCATTGCAAAAAAACAAAAAAATAAATAACATAATTTTAAAAAATTAATACTTTGTTATTCGACCACCGCGTCTTATAACTTCTTTTAAACGGTTTGACATCGATTGGACTAATTTAGCGGTTATATTTTGGTCTATATTAGTCCATTCCTCCATTATCACCTGTTGCATTTGACTCTTGCTCGAAAAATTGCGCGTTCTCAATTTGCGTTCGAGATGTTCCCAAAGATGTTCAATTGGGTTCAAGTCGGGACTTTGAGGAGGAGTTTTAATGACTTTGGGGCAGTTATACAGCATCCACATCTTGGTATTTAAAGCAGAATGTTTGGGGTCATTATCTTGATAATATTGAAAGTTATTACCAAGCCCAAGTTTTACAGCACTATATTTTTAATTCCTCTTTAAAATGTCAATGTAATACTTATGATCCATTACTCCATTAATAATTTCAAGATTTCCCGCTCCTGAAGCCGCCATACACCCCCAAACCATTAAACCACCTCCACCATGTTTTACAGTAGCAACTGTGTTTCGTTCTTCAAGCTCTGTATTTGGTTTTCTGTACACTATGACCTTTCCATCGCACCCAAAAAGATTAAACTTGCTCTCGTCTGCAAAAATGACTGTTTTCCAAAATGATTCGGGCTGTTTTACATACATTTTTGCGAAGTTTAGCCTTTTCACTCGGTTTATTTTATTTATAAAGGGCTTCTTACGTGCAGTTCTTCCTCTGTAACTATGCCTTTTGAGTGTATTTCGAATTGTTTGTGTAGTAACTTCCTTCCCTAAATATTCCATAGTGTTTTTACGAAGAATGGTCGCATTTGTCTTCGGAGTTTTCTGAACTTGCCGCACTAGCCAACGCACATCTCCAACTGAAAGTGCTTTTGGTCGACCAGATCTTGGTTTATTGTCAACAGTTTTCATTTCTGTCCACTTTCTGATGATGGATTGTATAGTAGATCGTGGTCTATTTAATATTTCACTGATAGTGTTTTGAGTTAAACCATTCCTGTGGTGTTTTATTATCAAAACTTTTACCTCATCAGAAACCTCGTTTTGCTTACGACCCATTTTGACAAAAACTATATTTTCAATGAAATTAAATATTTGCTGTCAAGGGCAAAGCCTCCTTTACTAAATAAAACAGAAAAGGGGGATTCCCAAATAATATTTGAATTTGACTTTGATGATAGCACATCAATGATGAATACTTTTTTTGTTCTGTTTTTGGTGTTATTATATAAAATTGCATTTTTTGCGCTAATTAAATTTATTTTTTGAATTTATTTTAAAACATATTACGAAAAATAAACTATTGCATAAAACTGCATTATTTGTTTACTTTAAATTTTCTTCAATTACCCAAAATAAGTGAATTTATTATCAATTTTGCTTATGATGAATACTTTTTTTGACCGCTGTATATACTTTATGGTGCTTCAGACGCATATTTCGAGGTGTTACAAACACAATGACGAAAATAGGATAACCCCATCCTATGGTGGAAGGTATAAAAATGTGCGAAAAGAATAAATTCTTTTTTACGTACGCTGTCCATTTTCTGAACAATTTAACAAGCTGTGGGGTTCCCCGAGAACGCTCCCTAAAAATAACTTCATTTTTGTATTCCTGGAATCTTATTAGGGGATATCCATGTATAGATTTTTTGTTTGGAGGCCACCGCAGCGTAGAGTTTAGCAAACATTTTCAGCCGTGATTATCCCCCTACTCCGGCTATAAAAAGGAGGTCGCTGATCGTTGAGTTAAAACTTGAATCGGACAGCAGTCTTTGATATGTGACATAGATTGGCAACAACGCACAACCGCACATAAATTCTTAGACAACAATGCGTCCGGTCGACACATTGTTGTCATTTTACATAGCATTCTTGTTATTTTACACTTGGTTGATTGGTCAGTATTAACTACTTCCATACAAACACAATTTTTGATTTTCAACTGTGTAGTGTGCCCCTCACATACTATGTGAGAAGTTTGCCCCTGTTCCTTAACGGAATGTTTATGGACAAATTTGCATATTTCTACTATTAAATACAACTTATTGTTTACATACCTTTATACTTAAGCCAGGTCCGAATAATTGTTTCTTGTGCGATCATGTAAAATCATTTTGCAGTTTTGTTGTGAAAGACAGTCAACACCCATTAGAGTTAATTGTAAGATCGCGGTAAGAATGTTGAAGATATATGCATGTATTTAACTTTTTTATTTAGAAAGGTATATATTTTCAATATTTTTGCAAATTTCTAAAAAATGTCTTGTTAATATTCTTGTAATTATATTACAAAATCCAAAAATTTCACGGAAGTTGATACACTTATGTATATATGTATGTATATGTAACACAATGATTTCTTTAGGAATTATTCGTTTGCATTTTCTATCTGAAATAGGCTTTACACTGTTATTTTTTTAAATGTTCACATATCAAATCACTAATATTTATTAACACCATAATGCTACACTGCGTTTTTAAGAAAGTTTAATTTAATATACTTTCGGTTTGGTGAATTGAAACAGACAAAATGTTAAACACTGTATAAGGTATATTCCCGTTCGCGTACGTTTACACCCAATTTTGCCGGAATATTTTTACGTATAGTGTTCGCGTACTCTATAATTGCGCAAATTTGCACAAATGTTTACTGGAAATCGTTCGCGTACTTTATTTGCCAGCAGGAGAATGCCTGATAGCGAGCAATAATTTGGGAGTCTGTCTGGTAATTAAAAGCTTGCAAATTTCTGTTGAAGGTTTTCCCAGCAGCAATTTGCAGCATTGCACAATTTGTTTTTGAAAATCAACTGTTTAATCACAAAAATATACCAAAGCATGCAAATTTTTGCTCCAAAACTAGAGAGACGAATTTGAAATTTCGATAAACGAGAAGCTGCAAGGCAAAGCCCATCAGCATGTTTTAAATAAACAAATAAGTTTAAAAACACCGAAAATCGCAATGACCGATTTGAATTGGTACATTTGTTTCTGACAACGTTATTTTGTAGATAATAGTTCTGTTCGCGTATTTATGTAGTAAAAATTTGCAAGAGTGTAAGAACAGCTATTAATAGGTCTGTTCGCGTACTTTTCCGATAAAAATATTCAGGAGAGGACTTTTCCAGTAAATTTTTGCTGGAGAGTAAAACCCCGTTTACACAAAAAATAAATTGTCAGATGTTGATAAAAAGTACTGTAGCAAATACCCGTAATCGTTGCAAAACGTGAAATTTCCGAATCTCGTAGCAAATCTAGATTTGTTCCAAGTGCAAACTGGGTTTTACTCTTTTTTGCTATTTCTGTTCGTGTGTTTTGCTAGGTCTGTTCGTGTATTTTTTCAGTAAAAATTTGCCAATACAAATTTGCAGAAGATTAAGAATAGCCATGATACAATTAAGAGGTAGTGTCATTAGCAAAATCTACCCCCTACGAAACTATCTTGAGTAGCAAATGCCGTAAACTGAAATGTCAAAACGGGTTTAAAAATAAACTTTGTTTTACAACTTATCTTCTTCAAATGCGTTTTATATTTGAATTTTCATCATTATAACACTGTGTTGTTGCTTTTTTGTGGAATATCGGATAAATGGAACATCTTTTTAAGATAGATAAAATCACAGCTGTTATCAAGCCTTTGACATTTAGATTTACTACAAAATAAAAACAAAAATGGAAAACATTGTACTCAGCTGTTCATATGACCTCACATTATAAGTGCAACCTGATGAATAGCCTTTAATCTCTATTGCTATTTATTTGAATTAGACAGCTGGTTTTCATAGAACATGGTGTTTGACTTTGCTTTTTATGGTGTCATTTCTAGTTTGACCGATATGCCAATGTGAACATGGTAACTCTTCGTGTCAATTATCCTATGCACCACGAAATATTAAATTCACCTTCGATTGCTGTCAATGTTCACATTCGATAATTGACATGAAAGTGAATACACGTACACAAAAACTAGCCTACATTTTAATACTACGTTCGTCGCTTACCTGTTTTGCAGTCTTATGATATAACAATTATATCTGTTTTTTTAAAACATTCACCTATAAAGCCTAGTACTTACTTGAATTTTCACACGAACAACCAAGATATATTCATTTACAGGCAGTGGCAGTTGCCAAACAACAAAATATTGAGTGCACTGTCTGTCAAAATCAGTGATTAGTACAACTCTGATTTTGTGTATGTTAGTTCGCGCCATTTTTCTTTGTTTCACACAACTCCAAAACTCGTTGACAGAAAGTGCACTTTGCGAGAAAAAATTGTACTCAGCTGCTTACGGTACACTACCTGTTAATTATGTCACGCGAACAACTGTCAAAACGCACTATAAAAAAGGTGGCGAAGATAATGCGAGCATATTCCGTACAAGTGGTATTGAGTTCTATGAGCAGAATAGTAGCGATATGTCGCTGCTTCAGGATAAATTTAGCACAATTTTAATTGCAAATGTAATTAAATGCTCACGAAATGAGTCGAATCAACTCTGCTTCAATACTGTTGTCTTTGTGGTGTGTTGAAGTTTGACTTTTGTTTGTGTTCTGACCATGGCGAAACAATTAAAGACGGTCTCATTTGTACAACAACCTCAAATCATATGGTACAATCTGCCATCTTGTCATCAAGGTGATCGTAGTTTTGCTAACACACGTAAAGAAATTTGTGTGCGTGTGTGTATTCGTGTGCGTACATAAGCAGAGAATATGCGAAAAAGAAGATAACAACAAAGAGAATGCAAACAAAAATCTGTCATCTTAATACCGTCAAACCTGGTCAGCTGTTCGAGCCTTGTGTTCTGACAAAGAAAAGGGTCCGTCGGATTTTGCAATAATTTAATATGCATTTTCTTTGCATTTAGAATTCGTCTGAAGCGGACGCTTCGGGATTCGATGCTTAGTCATCGTTATACACAGTACAGTTATAACTGTACATTGGTTTTAATTCTGTATTTTTAATACACGTGTTTTAATTTACAGTTGGTGGGGACACCAACTTCGGAAGTACAACCTGGCATATAGAGTCGTACTCTGCCATTTCGATTAAAGTCCAAAAAAAAAAAAAAAATAATATGCATTTTCGCTGTGAATGAAATCAGTACTAGGCTTAAAGCCTTTTCTTTGTCAGAACACAAACAAAAGTCAAACAACAACACACAACAAAGAAAAAAGTATGAAGTAGAGTTGATTCGGCCCATTTCGTGAGCATATATTGGGTTGCCCAAAAAGTAATTGCGGATTTTTCATATTGTCGGCGTTGACAAATTTGTTCACAGCTTGTGACTCTGTAATTGCATTCTTTCTTCTGTCAGTTATCAGCTGCTACTTTTAGCTTGCTTTAGAAAAAAGTGTAAAAAAGTATATTTGATTAAAGTTCATTCTAAGTTTTATTAAAAATGCATTTACTTTCTTTTAAAAAATCCGCAATTACTTTTTGGGCAATCCAATAACTACATTTGCAATTAAAATCGTGCGAAATTTATCCTAATGCAGCGACATATCGCTACTAATTTGCTCATAGAACTCAGTACCACTTGTACGGAATGTGTTCGCTTTATCTTCGTCACCATTTTTTTATATTGAGTTTTGGCAGTTGTTCGTGTGAAAAGTCGAAGTCAGTGCTAGGCTTAAGCCAGAAAAACTCAGGTTCATTTCATTTTAAATTAGATTTATCCTTTTTTATTGTAGAAACCTCATCATTCATTTATGTATGTACAAATATAAAAGTTTGGAAAAACAAACAAAACACTTTAAATTATAAAAAAAATATGTGTCTATATATATATATATATATAGAATTTAAAGATTTGATCTTTACGTACTGAGTTACATTTTTAGCAGTAAATTATTTATTATTTTTTTTTGGAAAAATTTCATTTGTTTTATCATCTTATAAAGTAAATGTTGTTTTCTTGTGCGTTTCGTGGGTGCGTTTAATGTTAGCGTTTTGTTACAAAAAAAGCCTTATAAATATTGGTTTTTATATACTCTGTGTATTATAACTATAAATATTGTTTTAAATATAATTCAGTGTTTCTTTTAATTAATTTAAAATTAATCATCTCTATATTTGTTGCATTAAAGCGCCTTGCAAGCGTAATTCTGTATGATGTGTGGTTGGGGGTGTTTATTATTTTGTATAATTTTGTTTCTTTGTTGTTTTTATTTCATATATGAAATATTTATATATGTATATACTTTCGGTGAAAGCCAATCACTTCAGCCATCCTGAATTTGACTTCTGGCCGACGGCAGCTTCTTAGAAAGGGCGGCCATTCGTAGTGTTGCCGTAATAAGAGGGTCGATCAGGTAGTTTTGGTGGTGCATTGGGCACAGGTCGACTGTTGTAAAAAAATTGGTTAAGGAAAAAAAACGATAATTGGGAAAAATGTTAGATATATATTTTTAAAACAAATCATTCATATATTCTAAAGCAATCATTAGTGCATATCTTGCTATGATCATATTGTTATGAGTAAAAAACTAACACCACTCACCTATTATTCAGTACAAGCTATAAGTATAAATATTTAGTGCAAAACCATAACCATATGGGAATAGAAAGGTAGTGAATTGAAAAAATTGTTACAGAAGCAAACCAAAAAGTAAAAAAGCAAAATTTAATACACAGAAGGGAAAAAACATGAGGGAGGATATTTAAGATCCAAATGTTAGCTTTTAACAAAAATAAGGACGCCCCGACACCTTTATAAAAAATACAGGGTGTTATGCTGTGTATAATAGCTATAAGGTACATTAATACACTTAAGTCACCGAATTAAATATTCAAACGGAACCTTATCCTTTAAATTAAAAGAAGTCTGGAAATACTAAATTTTTCTTATTCAATATAATGATTTTTTTGATTAAATTAAATTTAATATGTTGGAAATATCAATAATTTAAAAAAAAAATTAAGAAAAACCTAAAATTGACCTCAAACTGATGTGACTACATAGTTTAACTTATTTCTATTCGGTTTGACAGAACTAATGCAGAGTCCCGATTGCTGTCTTTGGAGAAGGGTATTTTGGATATATTTATGTTCAGCATTGTGAGTATCAATATGCATGGAATGATAAGATTTATACATATGTATATATTTCTTAGAGAAAAGAAAAGATATTTTAGCCTTTAACATTTTGTATCACGGGTTTTCCTATAGACCTTTACTATGATTCATGGGAGTTTTATTAAAATTTGAATGTGTTTTGTCTATAGTCGTTGGCGAAAAACTTTTTAATTTTTGTGATCATTAAAACATAAATACATATGAGTACACAGACTGATTGGCGGGTATGGCTAACGATTCAGGGTGTTTGTTATTCTTTGACGATCGGTATATTTAACAATTAAACAAGTACGTTGCGTTCTATATAACTCTGTTGCCAATATGTGGTGAGGGGTATAATTACAATAATTTTTTGTATATAAATGTTTGCCACAAGTTCAAACTTGGTTTAAATGGTTAAAAACTTATCTGAACACAATTTGTTGAGATTCCTCGTGATGGGATTAAGAGGGTATTTCAGCATTATAAGACTTATATGGACGAGGTCTATTTCTGCGGCTCACCGTTGGCATAAGGCTATAAAAAAAGAGTTGACTAAGCTCTTTGTTCGCTGTTGAGATTTTCTTATTCAACAGCGGGCATTCATTTGTTGTCCAATTATCATAGTGCGCAACGTAGACAAATATATTGTTTTTCAGACTCTGTAAGATAGATGTTGAATATATCGCCGATTTCATCAACATTTATGGTGCTAATTCCATAATCTTTAGAAAACAATTACAACAACAACATCAACGAAATCAATGCGCCCTAAAGTAGATGGAAGCTTTTTTTGTTTATAACCTGTTTACCTAGATAAACTCATTTCTATATTAACATCTGGCAATAAACATTAAAAATAGCATAGCATTAAAAATTATTTTTATTTGCCCGTGGCGAAACAATTAAAGCTGATCTCATTTGTAAAACAACCACAAATCATATCGTGCAACCGCCATCTTGTCATCAAGCTGATCGACGTTTTGCCAACACATACATAGAAAATTGTGTGCGGGTGTGTATACGTGTGTGTACATGAGCAAGAAGATAACAACAAAGAGAATGTAAACAAATATCTGACATCTTAATACCGTCAAACCAGGCCGGCTGTTGACAGATGTTCGCGTGAGACCACCTTTTTAAATTCGCCTTGTTATTTGCCAGAGAAGGAAAATGTTTCAGCATTAATGTAAATATTCCGTTTTTCGCCGAGCCAAAAATCGCATCTTTAGAGGAATTAGTGGATAATAAGCTATAGTATTCCATACGAAGATTAATAACAGTCAATGAAATTTGAAGTCTCAAGAAGATAATTTGGACCACGTTAATAATAGATAGTGGACAGAAATTTGTTTTTCTATGAATTATCTTCGATATGTTCTGCCCTGCCACGCTTTGCCAGGAAGCATAAAAATGAGGAATCTCGTAAAATTAAAACTTTAGCTTTTTTCTCTAAAGGACGTCTTGTTTATGATTTTACAGCAGTTAGGAACAAACAGTGTTACGGTCAGTAGGAGTACACAAATCTTATAGAGAATCGGATTGTGAGAAAACGAGGCTAACACTGGAAGGAAGTAAGAAAAAGATCAGTATAGGTCATTGACCGACTTTCGAGGCTAACAGACTCCGGCAATTAGGTGGCGGAATCAATGCCAGACTTAGATCAACTTAGAGCCGTGTAATGTAGAACATTTTTAAGTTCATCAGAATTCTTGACTTAGATTATTTTCGAGCTTACTTTTTTTGTATATAAAGTATATAACAAGTCTATCACGGGCTAAAGGTTCTATCACACTACATGTTCTTGTCTTATGACATGTCAATTTTCGCTTTAGTAAAACAATCCTGCTTAAGTGAAACTTGATGAGTGTAATACAATACAATTGAAATCGCTTAAGTGAAATATCGTGTAACTAAAAAACCCGCTTAAGGTTTTTATACCCCGTATTTCGTTTTTATGTGAAACTTAAGTTGCATAAGTGAAAAAGGCATTTCTATTGAAAACTAACTGGGATTCAAAAGATATCTCTGACAATACAAGATTGCAATTGGACATTACACTTTTCAACTACAGTTTTTTCATACATACGTAATTAGTATGGCACGAGATAATTCGCTTTCAATGATATCTTATCGATTAACTGAAAACGAATTTCACTTATGCGAACCAAGATCAACTAAAACAAGTAAAAAGGCCTTAAGTTCGGCCGGGCCGAACTTTGAATACCCACCACCTCGGGTATATATTGGGTTGCCAAAAAAGTTATTTTTCATATAGTCGGCGTTGACAAATTTTTTCACAGCTTGTGACTCTGTAATTGCATTCTTTCTTCTGTCAGTTATCAGCTGTTACTTTTAGCTTGCTTTAGAAAAAAAGTGTAAAAAAAGTATATTTGATTAAAGTTCATTCTAAGTTTTATTAAAAATGCATTTACTTTCTTTTAAAAAATCCGCAATTACTTTTTGGGCAACCCAATATATAAACCCCCTGTCGTCACAATCCGGTGAAAATTGGATAACTTAAGCACCCATTGAGTGGTCTAACATATATATCACTATTCAATTTTGTAGAACAAAATATTGATCTATTGGCACATATATCCAATTATAAACCGATCTGAACCATATTAAGGTCGGATATCGGGAGGCTCAGAAAAACTCACTGTTTAAAATTTCAGCGAAATATTTAGGTCGGGGGTCAGGAGGCTAACACAGTTTAAAATTTTAGCGAAATCGGTTAAAAATAGAGCTTTTATGGACTTCAGACCCTTTATCAGCAGATCGGTCTATATGACAGCTTTATCTAAATATAGTCCGATCTGAACCATATTAAGGTCGGATGTCGCGAGGCTTAAAATAACCCACTGTTTTAAATTTCAGCGAAATCGAGTCAAAAATAAAGCTTTAATGGCCTTCGGACCCTTTATCGGGAGATCGGTCTATATGGCAGCTAAAGCTAAATATAGTCCGTTCTGAACCATATTTAGACCAGGGTGGCTTTAAATAACCCAGTGTTGCAAATTTCAGCGAAATCGGTTAATAAATAAAGCTTTTATGGTCTTTAGACCTTTTATCGGGAGATCGATCTATATGTCAGCTATATCTAAATACAGTCCTCCGATCTGAATAATATTTTGGTCAGTTTTCGGGAAGCCTTAAATTACTCTTTCTTTCAAATTTCAGTGAAATCGGATAAAAAATAAAGCATTTCTGGGCATTGGACCCTTTATCGGCAGATTCGGTCCGATTTGGTCCGATGGTCCGATTTGGCTAGTTCAAGAACTTAACCTGCATCAAAAACACGCATCTGTGCCAAATTTCAGCTCAATATCTCAATCGCATAAAAATACGGTTAAGTTAAACAAAATAGATGCATTTTTAACGTTTCACATATCCAGTTTTGACTGTATTTAGATTTTTAAGGCCTAGTGTAATCTGATGGTGGTGAGTAAAAATTCGGCTATCAAATTTATGACACTCTCTCTTCTCTTTCTTACTCATCAAATACCTAACACTAACAACGGTATTCTCAAAACTTAATGCAGCTTTTAAGCAGGTTTGTTTGACAGTTGTTTAAAAGAAATCTGTCAAATAAACCTCCTTCAAAGCTGCCTTAAATTTTTTTTGAATATGGATATACATAATTAAATTAGAAAATTAATTCATTTTTTTTATTTAACATTAGTAAGTTTTTATTTGTTATTTAATTCACCATTATGTACTTCGTTTTTTTTTTTGGATTTTTTGTTCTTTCATTTTCTATTTGTTGGGATTGTTGGTTGTTTATCTCATATAATGTATAATATTTATTTAATAATTATTTATATGTATATATATATTTATATAATTATGTATATTTATGTATAGTTAATAGTGATTTCTGTTTGTTTCTTTGTTTGGTGGAAAGATATAGCACATGGATGTGATGAAATACGAGTATGTCCATGTTTCGCAAGGAATAGTAATAGTTATAATAATAATAATAATAATCATCATAATAACATGCTATTGCTTGAGTTAGTTGTCATTGTTTTTACCTTACTTCCTTCCTTCTCTCATTGTTTACTTTTTATTCATATATGGTTTAAGCGTTCTCCTTGTGTCTGCTGCATTTATAAACTATATAACATCATACTATCATAATTATTATTAATGTGTGTATATTTTATCCAAATATAATTTGTCTTTTTTGTTTAATTTTTTTTGTAATTATATTTGTAGCTTTCACTATGAATAAACTCAAATTTCTTTAACTAGGTTAGTAATTAACTTCATTTTTGTGTATGTAATTTTTGTTTGTTTGTTTCTTTGTTGGTGTGTTCCATTTGTTTATTGTATCCTTTTACATTATTGTGGAAGGCATTATGAAGACATGACAAACGTAACACGGGGGAAGTGGGACCCAAAAGCCGATATAACATTTGGCAATCAACGGTAAACCTTTTAATAACGATCCTACTATATTACGATTTGTTTAATTCAAAAGTAATAAACATATGGTGGTAGCAAGGCGTATTTTTAAGGTGGCCACATCGGCGAATTGCTACAACAAAGCATCGTTTATGGGAATTTGATATGTCAAAATTTGTAAACAGGGCGAAGAAAATTCGTTTCGCCGTGACATTTAAAGTTTTCGGCAAATTAGCTTCGACCAATCAGAGCAAGAAGAAAGAAGTTTATTAATTTTTGAGCAAGAAAAACAAATTTTAAATTTATCAGAATCCCAAATGGCCACAAAACCATCAAGACGGCAGGTTTAAATAGTTTTCAATAGGTTATTGTAGCGGTAAAATAGCTACCAAGTGAATGCCTTTAACATTTCACTGTAGACCAGGGTAGTTCTGGTTCAATTTCAATTGAGCTGGGACTGATTCCAACTTCATACACGTGTGTCTCGATTATAACAAATCACATGTGTCAAATGCATGACTCTTTGGTGTGGTAGACATGAGTTTTCCTCCTGAATTGAGTTCATACGATGTTGGATAATTAGCGTTCCAATAGCAAAATACTTAAATAGGATTTTTGTGACTAGAGCTCAATTACCACAAGGACGGTTTTTGTATCCCTTTTTGAGGCTCTTGGATATGTGTGGGATTTTCAGGTCATTTGAAAAGGGGTTAACGTTTGTGGGCTACGACGATGCCGTTTTCACCTTAGTGTGTGGCCGTTCAGAGTGTATATGGTATGCTGCCATGATTGGCCAATGGGCTTCACGTTAACCCCCGAAAGATAATGTTTGTGCTATTCACCAACATGAGGTAACTTGGTATCTTCAAGGGACCTCTCGTAGAGTGGATCTACCGCTCTCAATACTGAAAGGGGTCCTGACAAGAAATTGCAATTTCAGGACTTTGACGACACGCGGGGCTGGGCATGGCGGTCTTACGCATTACAGACGGTTGAGTACCTAATATGGCACTACATAAAATTGTGGGAGTAGGTGCATGTTTACGGCTAAACGAAGACTTTTTTCCAGTCTAAATTAGTCCTTTCGCCATTTTTCACTACAATAGGTGCTTGAAATGGCAGACTGGAGGGAACTTCTCCAGCCCGCCTGGCCCCCTTTGTTGTCAAGCATGTTGGCTCCTTATCTTCTTCATTCTAATGTCTGGTATTGTATTGACGTAAATTTCGTCTGTGTTTTTCAGCGCTTATTGAATCTTTTTCGGGGTCGAAACAATGAATCTAAGTTCCCTGAGTGAAGCTGATAGCGATTGAGGTTGTAAGACGCGTACCATCATATAACCTCAGTTAAGGAACTTTATGGAATGCAGAGCTAAAAATTAATAGAAACTATTTTTTTTTTATTTAAAATTAAATCGAATTGTCAAAGAGAAAATGGTTATTACAGCTCTCCTTTTTAATCACGACTCACGCCATGCGATTATTTTTTCTTCAAACTGTGGATTGCTGCAAGTAAAATTTTGAAAACTCAAAAATGCCGCAAGTTTTAATTGGAACTTGCTTCATAGTAAAGTCATCATAAACGTATTTCGTTTACTTGTCTGTCAAACGATTTTGTAACCTTTTGCCCCCCGATGCTATGTTGTTCTTCAGGAATGCCTTTTCGAGTTTTGGTAATAGAGTAGAAAGAATCTGTATTCTTTATACAAAGGAATGTGTTTGGTTCATTTATGTGTCTTGGAATTGGGCGGCGGATCCGGCGGCATGTCTTTCCTCGGCGCAATATTCAATATTTAGTACACAGTAATATAAGTAAATAAATACAATAACAGCAATTAACATACTATGTTCACATATCTTTTATTTTTTTTTTTTTAAATTTTTGGACATAATCTCGCGGAATGTAGAGAAAAGTATATAGTAATTCCTATGGAAATGTTATATTTCACAATTAATTACAATAGATGGATGGGGGGAAAGCATAAACACATACAAGGGACACCTTTATGTGCTAGTTCAAATAAATTCGATACTATCCTGCTACGGTAACTAATTATAATTTAAAACACTAGCGAGCGAAAGATCGTTTGTTGAAGACAAAAACAAAACAAAAAATAAATAAAAGCTATTTAGTTATCCATTTCTCGACTTATTCGTTTCCTGGTAAGCCACTTGATGTCGTATCTACGCGATGAGTGTACGCGAAAAAGCAAACTTAATATCATTCACAAGGGTTCATCGAAAGGCCTCGAAAATATACAAAAATAATAGCAAATTTAAATTATTTCATAATCTCATACCTCATTATCTTCTTTTACACTTTACATAAGATTAGCACACTTTCAGTTTTTGGGTTTTTGTATTAAAAATATTAAACAACAACTAACACGACATTTTTTTTCTTAATGGTCACTGTGTCATTATAATGTGTGTAGGTATGTGTGGGTGTGTGTGTGTGTGTGTACGAGGTGTAAGTTTAAAATATTCTTCGTCAAATATTATTTTTTTTATAATTATATACTGAGATTTTTTAAAACTACACAAAAACACATTAGCAACAATGAAATTTTTAAGTATTTTGCTCCAATACGTAGGTATGTATGTAGATTTTAGTCAATTCATGTATACATATATGTATATCATCGCAGCATAACCACAGCATATGCATAATAATGATTTTTAGTGATATCTAGATACATATTTATTTAATTAAGAAAAATTTCCCTAAATATTTGTTTTTCGTAATTTCCATAACTTAAGGGATTAACAGATAAAACTTTTTCTATCAAAGGAAGAGGAAAGGGAAAACGAATTGCAATAACGAAGATTATTCTCAGGATATGTCGATCTTAAAATTTGTGTCAAGAGAAATGCTTAAAAGCCATTGGTATTATACGCCTCTTTTGGACATTGGAAAAGAGTAGCTTTTTGGCAAAACATATTCTCAATTTTTGTTATTTTGTTGTACAAGCAAAGAAAGTAAAGTTGAGTAAATTTTGGCAATGTGTTTTCGTGTAAAAACCTACATCTTATTGAAAAAAAATATAAATATATACAAAACAAAAATTAGGAAAGCTTTTCAAAACTAAAAATAATAATAATGAGATGAAATGAAATGAAAACGGGGAATGGAAACAAATAAACATGTTTTGTATCGTTAAAATATTTATACAAAATAGAAAGTTAAATAATAAGAATAGGGATTTAGACATATCATAAACAAAGGACATGTTTCTTAGTAGACAATTATGAACAAACATACGCGTATGTAAAGGGTCGCGAGGGTCAAACATTATATGAGTTCTGCAAACATTTGCAATATTCAGTTAGTTACAAACACAAACATTATGAAGACAAAAGGAGCTTTCAGTAATGCTCCTTCAATGCTCTTTGTTCTACTTGCAAAACGAAAGAGTATGCAGTGTATAGTATGTAATGTGAGTTTTTGTTTGTCATTTTGTTGCGTTGCAGTATAATTTGCATATTTGAGAAATATAGAGCAGAGAGAATTAACAACACGTTGCATTGTTTGTTTAGTCTAATTCTATGAAATAACTTTTTAAACAAATTCTGTTTTTTTTTTTTTAATTGTTTACTTGAAACGTTGGGCGAAAACATTCGACAATTCATTCACGGCAGCTTGACCGACGGCCTGATTAACCTGGCCACGCATACTTTCGGGAATATAACGATTGGCGCCAGTCTGTTGTGTTATAGCACTACCAACGGCTCCGGTAACACGTCTGCTCATTTGCGGATGATTTTGTTCAACATTTTCAGTGTTGTTCAGTTCAAGGACATTTGTTTGATTTTGACGAGGTGGAGGAAAACGGACATTTGAAAATAGACACAAGAAGCAAATATGGGCATTTAGAACATATAAGGAGGTCAACATTTTCAAGAGGTGACTTTGCATATAAAAAAATGGCAATAATATATAGCAATAAGAATTTATCTCCTACCATGTAAATTTGAATCCTTTCTGTTCTTTTAATATATGAAAATGTAATAAACTTTAAAGGTGTTATCTATTCATTATTATTATTTTCAAAAAAAAAATTGGGGCTTCTACAGTCTGAAAATTCCATATCAGATATATATGGGAGTTATATCTAAATCTAGACCGATTTTGACGAAATTTTTCATACATGTGACAACGTCAATCACAACACCACGTACATTTTTTTAAAATCGTTCCAAAATTGTAGCTTCTGCAGGCTTAAAACTCTATATCGGAGGAAAGATATATATGGGGGCTATATCTAAATCTGGACCTATTTTTGTAAAACTTTGCACACATATGTAGACCTTAAATAAAACACCCCGTGCCAAATTTTGTAAAGATCGAACCAAAATTGTGGCTTCTACAGCCTTAAAAAGCCATATCGGGTGAAAGGTATTTATGGGAGCTATATCTAAATCTGAACCGATTTTTTTCAAAATCAATAGCGTTCGTCCTTGGGCCAGAGAAGTGACATGTGCAAAATTTTAAGACATTCAGACAATAAATGCGACCTGTACCTTGATCACAAGAATACATGGACAGACAAAGGGACATAGATAAATCGAATCAGGAAGTGATTCTAAGCCGATCGGTATACTTATCCATGGGTCTTGCTCTTCTCCTTCTTAGGTACAGGTAGTGGCAGTTGCCCAATAACAAAATATTGAGTACACTATCTGTCAACATCAGTGATTAGTGCAACTCTTATTTTATGTATGTTTCTAGCTCGCGCAATTTTTCGTTGTTTATGTGTGTTATGGTTCTTAACTGTAATACACACACAACAAAAACTCGCTGACAGATAGTGCAATTCGCGAGAAAAAATTTTACTCAACTGTTTACGGTACACTACCTGGTAATTATGTCATGAATAATGTTATGCGTATTGGGTATATTAGGCTTCTTCAACTATCCAATGTAAGACATTTCGCTAATGAAATATTTATAAACATATGAACGGAATGGGTATAAATTACTATCAACACAAAAATTTAGTATATTTAAATGTTAGTCTGTATGTATAAGCGGTTAGGCTTATAAACGTCGTAGGAAATAGGCTCTATTTTATTTTGATATTCAATTAATTCGCGTACCTAACATTAATAACCCGTGCTAATTTTTGATTCCTGGAAACGAGGTTCCTGTGTCTAGCTTTCTGGGTAAACGGTATTTCATAAACGTGGCTTCCAGTGGCAATTATACACCTAATGTACAATATTCAGCAATTTAAACCAAACTGAGTCTAGAAGGAAAATAATGAACTGGAAATGGATTCATAATGATATTCATTTTGATTTTAGCAGATATGAGTTTCTGCGAAATGTTTATATGTAGCTCAGAAATTGTAAAAAAAAACTGTTACTAGAATATAAGCGACCAGTAACAATACTACATTATATTCTCACATTATTGGTAGATATATTGCCAAAACTTTTATGCAAGTAGTCACCTCTTATTGCAAGGTTGAAGAAATAAATGTGTTAAGTAACTTGTGTTTTTTATTAACATACTACAAAGAAAACATATCGTTTGGTTTGAAACCCCTTTTTTAAAACATCTTTTTTAAGTAAATCGAGAAAGCAAAAAAAATATATAAAATCTAAAAATGTTAACGCACAAAACCAAAAAATAATAAATGCACTAAATTGGCAAAAAAACTAGTTATAATAATAATGCGTAAGTTGTTTACTGAGAAATACAAAAAATCAATCAATTGGAATTGATAGATAAGTCTTGTAAAATCAACAAAAAAAAAATAATCGAAAAAAAAATGATTAGCTTTTTCTGGCTTGTAAATTATTGGTCTAAAAGGAGGAAAGGATAAAATATTTTACCATATCATAGAATCTCTTTTTAAAACTGCTAATATATTTAAGCATTGATTTATTCTGTTTCATTATAACAACATATATGTAATTATTTTACTTTATTTCAACTTTTGCTAAGGTATATACTTTCATCAATTTGTTTTTTGTTTACAATAAACGAATTGTTTTTCTGGTTGGTTGTTTGGTTTCTTTCTTTTTGCTTGTTCATGGAAAGGGGAGAACTGTTATTTTCTTAATTTGGATCGTGTTTAAAATACATATGTATGGATATTATGGAGTTAAGGTATTTCTATATCATCCTCAGATTAGTTCCTAATGCGGCTCAAATGATTAATGCGCTGCGCTATTTTTGTTTTGTTTTGTTTTTCATATTATTGTTGCATCTTAGCGTTGTCTTTTAGTTTTTGCTGTTAGCGGGAGAAGAGATCGGTTTTTAACGTCGTCTGCTCGTTTCATTGTTACATTTTAGTGTATTTACAAAGCGGCAATATTAAATTTGCACAGTGTGTGTAAGGGGTAAGAGATGAAAAAGCAAGAAAGGACGAAAAGAAAGAGAGAAAATGTAAAGAGAAAAAGCATCACGATATGAACTTGTAATACCAACATTATTTTTATTGTTTGATTATTGATATTATATTGAAAATTTGGAAAATATTTTTAAAAATAATTTTTTATATAACTATTGTGATATGCATGTAAAGCACCTGGGGAACGTTTTTGAAATATTGATTCTTTATGCGAAAGATTTCATATAGTAAATAAGGAAGTAGGTAAATATGGCACCAGACAAACGGCAAACAAGTATGTGGACGTTTAATCCCCTGGGTTAAAGGTCTCAGATATACGCTATCAACACCCGCATCATCAGCCAGGGTTAGAAATACAAATTCGTCGCCTTGGGAGAGACGCGAAGGGGTGGGGTGTTCTCTAGATTCCCTATTTCAGCATAGCGGCATACACTGCGCACTTCAACGTTTTTGAATGTAGGCCCACTCCGGTGGACATTTTGTCTATAGGAACGGGTCCAAGAAGAACTAAGGCACCGGGCCAGCAGTCTTTATTGAGACCTTAGGTATTAGAGTTATATAGACTCCTCGATGTTGGCAGTGTGTTTCGGGCAGAGGTGTCCTCGTTCTTCTGAGGACGATTTAGCAGTACGAAAGGCATCCCCGTCTGACGATCAAGATCTATGTGGAGAGTCACAAAACGTTAAGGCTTTAAGGCCTGGTTATGCTCTCGTAAATGTAGTGTAAATGTAGAACAAATGTATCGTAAATGTAAAGAGGCAATTATGCTTATTACAAAACGGAGCATTTGACATTGCAAACAAAACAATTTTTTTTAATAAAAAAAGACTTGAAGGTGAGAGAGGGTCTGACGTTGAAGAACTTCAGGTATAACTCAAGGGCAGGTCGGAGAAAATGCGAGAAGTTGAGACGTCTCTCCAACTGAAGGAGTATGTGATGGCGGCCTGAGAGGTCATTTAACAACGAGGTGATGGGTCGACAGTCACCGCCCTGAACGGCACGGAGAGACAGAATACAGCCAAATTTCCCTTCTGGACACTATGGATGCGGAGGGCGTACTGAGGACGGTTTCAGGAGACAGGGATTGGATTGGAGCTATACTACAACACACACAACATTTCAGAGAGATATGTGCCGAAACAATAGATGCAAAAGAAATTCTGGGAAGGGATTTACAGTTTTCGAAATCAGTTGTTGTTGCTGATGTTGTAGCCACATTTGTATGTGGAGGTAGCGATTCTCGTCAAGCTCGTTCCCGTCATCGATCGCCGCCATTGTTTATTAAAAGACGCCAATAGATCGATTGCCTTGTCACATTGAGTATAACTGGCACTCAGTATTTAAGAAAGAGCCATTGCCGCCCGGTCTCTTACTCTCCCTTCGATACCGCTGATTGCCCGCGGCTGCAATTGTAGCTGAGGCCTCACCCGGTAGCTCTCAGCTGAGCTGTTTCACGACATAGTGCTAACATGGATTAGCGGATACGGCAGCGCCGTATTGGCGCTTACCCCTACGTTGTTGTAATTTCTTGTTATCACATATGTCTCACTTTTTTTCAAAATATTTACTTTTCACAACAGGCCAGATTGGCCACCTTTTCATGATGGGCTTCATGGCTTCTTCAAACTTCAAATTTTATCACCTGACACGAAAACGGAACATCAATTTTTGTTTTTACTGAATTCTAATTTCCGTTTACGGTCGACAGACGTTCGGTAATCGTTTGCATGCGTTTTCATAATGCAAAACAAAACAGCTGACACGTTTTCCTACATTAACGGTATGTTAACGATAGCATAACCAGGCCTTTAGGTTCGGCTCATAAGAAATAAGTCTTGCAAAAGGAGTATTTCTTATGAGCCGAGGGAAGGGATAACAGGATATGTATGGTGCTGATAACTGCGCCAAGTAGGTGTGTAATAATGCTGGACAGTGCAGGATATCTAATGACTTGTGGTCTAGATTTTTGGGGAGGATTACATTTATTACCCTTGATATGAGAAAGCATGACCTCAGGATACATTTATAAAATGCAATTTTGTTCCTCCATTCTCCCATAGTTTGCCACTCAAGTCTTCAGATAATATTTTTTTGCACTTGAAATAAAGAAATAAAATGCGCGAAATGTTTATGGTCGCATTTCAACTTTTTTTCAACAAACGACGCAACCCTACAAATCATAACATCAATCTGAACATAGAGATCGACGTCCTTCTTACGTTTGCGGAGATAAAATCGATTGCTAGTCACGTGTTCTTCAATCCCTCCTAACTTTATGTATTTAAGGTCACCCCGGTAGCCGAGTTGGTAGCGTCTTCAGTGCGGGGGTCGTGCGTTTGATTCCCACTAGAGGCCTGGTCTCTCTGCCTACTGTGGTAGCACAATATACCAAAATAGTCTGAGTTTGTTTTGAAAATAGACTAACATTCTAACGTATTTAATTCTTTTATGTGCCGGATAGATTTTTTTTTAAAAATCGTATAGCCTAAACCTAAGCTACATACACCTAGCAGTTTCTCCGAAGAAACCATGTACCTAAAATTCAAATCCTAACCCGCGTCTATGGACTTCAGAAGTTTTTTCCATGTTGGAACATTAAATATTATGGCTACTAGAGCCCAAAAATGTCATATCGGATGAAAGATATATATGGGTTATATCTAAATCTGTACCGATTTTGACGAAATTATACACACATGTAGGAACATCAAATAGAACGTATTGTGCAAAATTTTGTAAAGATTGAAATTATGACTTAAAAGGCCATATCGGATGAAATATGTTCATGGGAGCTATATCTAAATCTGAACCGATTTTGTTTAAAATTATCTGCGTTCGACCTTGAACCAAAAAAGTGACTTGTGCAAAATTTTACGTTAATCGGTCAACAAATGCGACCTGTAGAATAAGATACAAGAATAAGAATATCGAATATCGAAAAGACTGGAAAAAAATTTTTGAAGTCGAGAGGCGCGGTTTAGGATTTTATTTTAGATGCATGGTTTTTTTGGAAAAACTTCTTAGATAGTATACAGTTTACGTTTTTGCTATACGATTTTTCTTTTTTTTTCATTCATACAAACTAACCCGGCCTAATATACATATTAAGCTTCCGATGAAAATTCATGAGGTCCTATCAATTCTATTACTTTTCACGAAAAAAAAAAAAAAACTTATTGCTGATATTGCCTGAAACATAAAGAAGGAATAACCTGGAAACAAACTATAACCGTTAGAAATTGAAGTATTAAAATAAAAAAGAAATAATTGTAAGAGTGTTTTATTATACCAATCGAATACGTAATTTCCACAGGAACTTTTGCATTATCACATTATTACATAGCAATGTGTGCTTTAATTTAAATTAGTTTGTCCAATATTTTGTAACTAAAAAAGAGGTCCCAACCGACGATAACAAGTTAATCATTAAATAAAATATTATATAATACAGAGAAATTAACAAAACAACAGAGGAGTAGTAGTATAACAAACAAAAGCAAAAACAAATAAAAACACAAGAGAGATTGAAGAGAAAATGTACTTACGATGGTAATAGTGGTGGTGGAAGAGCCCCGCCAGGTCGGCCACCTGGCAATGGTGGAGCACCGCCGCCTGGGCGGTTTGGTATTGCTGGTGCTGGTCGACCAGTAGCAGGTGGTGGTGGTGGACCTCGGCCACCGGCAGCAGGCTAAAAGGAAGCAAAAATTAAATACTAATGCTTATTTAATTTATTATTTAATTATTCTTACCTGAGCTACTGGTGTTGGTTTGCGGGGACCACCTGGGCTGGGTGGAGATAAACGTGGATTATCCAACCCACTTGGTAGCCAGTCATTTTTCACTGGTGGTGGCAAGGGAGCCGATACAGTGGCCATGGAAACATCACCTAAACAGATTAAATTTATTATTAAACAAATGACACACAAAAGCTTCTAACAATAGCCATTAAAAACGTACCAATAATTCTCAGAGCATCTTTGCAAGCATGATACATGCGCAACATTTCTTCACGTTTGCTTGCAGCTTCGGCTGATTCTTCCATCATTTGTGACTGAAAATACAAACAACTTTGGTTACAAGGAGTTTTCTTAGATTTGAAGGATTATATTTACTTGATCTCCTGAGGCATACAGATGGGCCAAAAGTTCACCGTTTATGAAATCTTTTGTATTGTTAATAATCAACATCATTATGGACTTAGGTACCATATCTCTTGTAGTCTTTGTGACAATCTTCATATAGGAATCTACTAAATTGCGAATAGTTTCCACCTGACGTTCCAACTGAGGATCGGTTGATGTCTCAACACTGGCCTGCTACGCAAATTGGGGGAATTAAAAATACTCACATAAATATAGAAGCCAAGAAAGTTGATCAAATCATTAATTTAAAGGGTAAACAAAAACAACCGTAAATTGCATTAACCAAAATAATAAAATAAAAAATAAAATATATTTTCATTTTGTTACATTATAATTTTAGAAAATAAGTTTAAAGTTTTCAAATTTTAGTAGTGGAAAAGAGGAGCACACAAATAGAATTTGAAAGATAAGATTTTTTATTCAATTAGTAGTTGTGATAGAAAACTTTTTCATAAATACAAAGTAGAAGTAGGTTAGTTGGTTTGTTGTTATTGCTTGCCTATGGAAAAACAGTTAAGAGTCATTAGGATATTGTTTTCTAATATAAGCCCCAAAGTTGTGGTTTTGAAATTAGCCGTATTAAAAAATCTGTACAAAGCATTTAATTTTAGGTCAATTGTTTGTTTATTCGTCCACTTTTATTTTGCAAAAAATCATTGCTTGAATTTTGCAGGACATTCCATTACAGTCCAATTGTGAACCAATTGAATTATTTCGCCCATGGTATTTAGAAGATTTGTCAACAACTTCTTATCTTTGAAATTAGCTAATGAAGATGTAATTTAATGCAGTTAAATTTTGCTTGCAAATCATTGAATTTTATTACCAAAATCAGTGTTCGGTTCGAAATGTGTTCATTCACCGTAACGTTGCGTCCAACAGCATCTTTGAAAAAATACGGTCCAATGATTCCACCAGCGTACAAACCACACCAAACAGTGCATTTTTCGGGATGCATGGGCAGTTCTTGAACGGCTTCTGGTTGCTCTTCACTCCAAATGCGGCAATTTTGCTTATTTACGTAGCCATTCAACCAGAAATGAGCCTCATCGCTGAACAAAATTTGTCAAAATTTGAACACATTTCGAACCGAACACTGATTTTGGTAATAAAATTCAATGATTTGCAAGCGTTGCTCGTTAGTAAGTCTATTCATGATGAAATGTCAAAGCATACTGAGCATCTTTCTCTTTGACACCATGTCTGAAATCCCACGTGATCTGTCAAATACTAATGCATGAAAATCCTAACCTCAAAAAAATCACCCTTTAGCATAAAAGGTCTGACAACTGCAGTATATACCCATTGCATAACATGCGGTATAAATCCCCAACTTTTGCCAATGGCTCTTTTGCAGGTGTATAGGGCAAGAGTGGCCTTTCTTGCCCTTTCCAAAATGTTGGATTTGAAGTTCAATTTCCTGTTCAGCAAAACACCCAGGTATTTTGCGCTTTCTGTAAATGGGACATTCTCTCCATCTAAGGAGACAGGTTCCACTGTAGGTAACTTGTATCTCCTGGTAAAAAGAACTACTTCTGTCTTGCACGGATTTATACCCAGACCACTTTCGGTAGCCCACTTTGCTGTTGCACGTAGAGCTTCCTTAAGTATATCTCTTAGAGTGCTGGGAAACTTTCCCCTAACCGCAATTGCCACGTCATCAGCATACGCGACCACTTTTACGCCCTTTTTCTTCCAGAGACAATAATATATTGTTATTGGCTATATTCCAAAGTAGAGGAGACAGTACACCTCCTTGAGGAGTGCCTCTGCTGACCCATCTTTTTAGATCCACAGATCCCAAGCTTGCCATCATGCATCGTTTAGTAAGTAAGTTATTTATTAATAAACTTTCTTACGGTAGAGTTGATGCCTAGAAACTTCAACTCCTTCATGATTGACGTCGGTTTTACATTATTGAAAGAACCTTCAATATCAAGAAATGCTACCATTGTATATTCCTTGACATCGATAGAACCCTCTATGTAGCCGACTGGATCGTGAAGGCAGCAGTTTGACCAACAAAGTACATGACCACAAAAACGTGCAAACACAGATATTGCCAGATCGTTTACCAAAGTTGCCAATCCTTTTCTCCAACTATTAAGAAGCTGATCGGTATACTTTATGATGGATCTAACTAAGTATTACAGCAGTTGTAAGGTAACCGTCTTTGCAGATAGATATTGCTAGATCTTTCGAAAAAATCACTGCCAGTGATCGTTTAAGAAGTTAATCGGTATACTTAATAGTGGATCTATCGCCTGCCTTCTGGATTTTTTACAAGAATAACCAAGTATTACAGCAATTGTCATGTATGCGGGAGGTCCGTTTACAATATCAGATATTTTCACAATAATTCTGTTCAAAGTACAAAAACCGTCCGCAGCGCTGTTGCAACGCTTTTCCATTTCACCAGGTAAGCTAACGAGAAGGCCTTTATTTTAAAACCTGACTTTGAAGCTTATCAAAACAGAAAAAAACAATTTCATTTAAAATAACATTGAATATTTGTATATACATAGAGTTTATGTATTTCATACTTCTAATTTTGAAATACATCAACAGAGTTGCAGTAATTTACAGACAAAAAAAAAAACAATTAAAAAAGAATGCAATTTCGTGTTAAAAAAAATGAGAGCCAAATAAAAAACACAGTTAACACACCTTTAACCAAAAATCGAATCATAACGAAAGTATAGAACACAAACCAATCAAAGAAAAATAATTCAAAGTATTGAAAAGCGAATGCTTGGTGTTCACATCGTATAGCAGGGTAAGGGAAATGGAAACCAAAAAGAACGAAATCAAACTTAGTATACAACAAAAAAAATCCACACATACTTTCTCCTGTTTCGCATTTGTCATATACAAATTGATATCATTGTATATATTTCAGTTTTGATTTTGGTTAGATCGTTTTTTTAAACCGTGATGAAATAAAAAGAAATAAAAATACATTAACGAATTGTTTTGCTAAATCAAAGTGATGGGAAACATAGGAAATGGCAGTAGTAACTGAAATAACCAAAGACTACAAAAAGTGAACGCAATGTGTGAAGAGACACTCAATGACTAAGACCAATTATATCATCCTCTAAAGAAAAACCAATACAACTAAAGTCATTATGTTTTGAAATAATATTTTGTTTTTCTTTCACCAGGATTAACTATTATGTGATCTCTCCAATGAAGATGCTGATATTGAACAAAACAATTCAAATTAAACAAACCTCTCGTCCTTCCTGTATTTGTGTGTGGGTGTGTGTGTGTGTGCGGTGATGGTTGAGTGGAACATATAGTTGGACACACGCACACACAATATCCCAAGATTTTTTAAATAGAAAAAAAGTAGAAAAATATCGGGAAAATCGTTAATTTCAAAATTGATTCAAGGAATACATAATAAAAAAAGGCTTTATCTTAGACACAGTGTCTTAAGGTCAGTGTGAAAATTATTGGAGGTTATGAATGTCATATTGATTGATTAGTCAAACCAAATTTGTAACAATTATGTGGGTGTGTTTTAATAACAATGTTTAGGGGAACATAAAATTAAAATTATTCCGACAGCCTTTCGCTTAATGTAAATTAAGAAAATCTAGCTAGTATTTGCCTTCAATCATAATGGTAAAATAGTAAATTGGTGAGTTATGGAAAAATTATTATTATTATGAGTAAGTTTTATTTATGAAAATATTCTTTCCAAAAAAAATCTCTAACGCTACTAGGGCGACAGTATTCTCGTCTAAAGAAAGAAACAAAAATAGCAAATAGTAACACAAAACAGAAATATAGTGAAGCGTTTTTTCAAAGGGGAGGAGAAAGCAACCAATGAAGATCCACGAACGTTAAGCGACACACTATTTTGAGGGGATAGACACTTTTGGTTCAAACAACATCGAAGAAGAAGTTCTGAGGTACGTTAAGCGGTTTACATATGTAAAACTTAATAGGTTTAGCTGTATAATTAACTTTTTAATATACATAGTTATATGTATGTATTGTATGTATGTGTATGTATGTATAAACACAAAATATCAATTGTATTGGAATTCAATTCCAATATCTTTTGCCATAATTTCAAACAAAAAATCTAAGCATTGTAGAACAAAGTAAACAACACAAAGCGACACCCACCTCGTCCCCATTTTCCTGAGTTTCTTGTTTTTCGGGATACACACCGGCACGCAAGAAAGATGCTTTCCATGATTCAACATCTTCAACTGTTTCACAAGACAATTCAAGTTGTTTATAATCCTGAAATAGATGTTTATGGCCCAAAACGTCTCATTACATGCAATTACAATATGTTTGTTTATGTTACCTTGTAAAGATTTCGCCCGTCTGGACTGAACAATGCAAATGTTACACGTCTTGACATTGACATGAAACCTTGTTCAATGTCTCTCAATTTTAGACCGTCCAATGGCAACATGTATTTCTTTTCTTTTTCGTCTTCATCTTTGTACCAGGAAATGCTTTCCGAAGTCAATACGAACCAGTATGGACGTGAACCACCTTAAATAAAATTTCACGATAACCAAGAAAAAGATAAAAGGAAAACTTCAATATATTAATAAAGAATTAAGTTATGCAAGATTTTTATATATTTGTATGACTGGATATTGATAATTCAATGATTTCTAAGAATGTAGTGCTTGGTAACTTAAAAAAATGAAGCAAATCAAAACCTAATAAGCAAATATAAAGAGAAAAGAATTGCTGTAACGTTGCCTACACAAAGGTAGAGCGAAAAAATCCCAGATCGGGACGTGGGATATTACATCACATTGAATAGGGATATATTTCCTTTTATTTGTATTTAAAATTGTATAGAGCTAAAAACAACATCTACCGATAAACATTTCTGGAACAAGTAGCATTGCAAAATTTGTTTTTTGCGAGTCTCAACGATGGGCCCTAACATTGGGAGTTTTCATGGCATAGTAACTCGTAAATGCTGGCAACATTTGTGAGGTACTTTTCCATGTAAAACTTCTCTCCAAAGAGGTGTCGCACTGCGGCACGACTTTCGGACTCGGCTATAAAAAGGAGGCCCCTTATCATTGAGCTTAAAAACTTGAATCGGACTGCACTCATTGATATGTGAGAAGTTTGCCGCTGTTCCTTAGTGGAATGTTCATGGGCAAAATTTGCATTTGCAATAACTCATAAAAAACTTCTCCACAAAGAGGTATTGCACTGCGGCACGTCGTTCGGACTCGACTATAAAAAGAAGGCCTCTGATAATTGAGCTTAAACTTAAATCGGACAACACTCATTGATATGTAAGAAGCTTGCCCCTGTTCCTTAATGGAATGTTCATGGGCAAATTTGCATGGTACCAGCATTAGGATGGGATAACCACCGCTTAAAATTTGTTCTGATGTTCTCGCCAGGCGGACATGCTCGGACAACACTCATTGATATGTGAGAAGTTTGCCTCTTTTCCTTAATGGAATGTTCATGGGCAAATTTGCATCGTACCTCACAAATGTCGCCATCAATAGGAGGGGATAACCACCGCTCAAAATTTGTTCTGATGTTCCCGCCAGGCGGAAATGCTAACCTCTGCGCTATGGGGGCCAAATTTGACAATGTCATATTCTAATGGAATGTTCATGGACAAATTGGCATTGCATATGCTTAGTAACATTAGAAGGCGTTATTTACAAAAAATAAACGTGAATTATTTAGGATTGAATTTATGACAAGAAGGACTCAATAGTTTACCGCATTCCTAATTTTACCCAATTAAATAAAATAAAAATTTAGAATTTTAGAGGACTAATAGGAGCATTGCGTTATGTTGGGAATATTCAACCTTTTCGGGGAGATGAAACTAAACATAAAAAACTGGCATGTCCGTTTACAATCCCCAATGAGCAACACCTGGAAAACTTCAAGCAGATGGAATAATTCGTTTAAACGCTTCCATAATTTCGCGATGTCGACTTGACTACATCGACTCCACATACAACGATGGTAGAGATGAAGTTTAAAATGGAATATTTGAAATTTCCATATTTTTGTAAGGTTAGGTAAGGTTTAAGTGGCAGTCTGCCATCAGACTCACTTAGACGTTTTCGTCCATTTTGATACCACAGGAATAGAAGAAGGAAGATACCTTCTAGTTCCTACCGTTGAACCATCCAGATCGCTTTAAAAAGCCCAATAACTTGCGAATATTCACATTCGCTAAATCAGACAGGTTCTCAAAGAAATGAGTGCGGGACACACACACAGAAGGTGTTCTATAGTCGCTTCTTCTTCGATGTCCTCACAGCTTCTGCAAAAATCGTTGCTGGCAACCTTCAGTCCGTCAGCATGCTTTGCGATGGACAGTGACCTGTCATGACGGACACAATGACTGAGACGTCTGATCTAGCCAATGACAGCAAAGCAGTAGACCTTTTCAAGTCTAGGTTAGGCCACATAAGTTTGGTATGCTCACATCCCCCTCTTTGCGACCATCTATCATTCGTTGTCCTTCGGGTCTGGTCCTGAAAGCTTAGCTTACATGTCGCTAGAGGCATACCCACGGGTTCCAGTATTCCTGGAATGTGTAGGGGTAGTTCCTAGTCTCGCAAGCTCGTCCGCTTGACAATTCCCTGGGATATCTCTGTGGCCGGCACCCAGTACAGGCCAATTTTGAACTATTCAGCCATCTCTTTGAGAGATGTGCGACAGTGGAGGGCGGTTTTTGTGTTCAGAAATACGTTTTTCAGGGATTTTATGGCTGCCTGGCTATCTGAGAAGATATTTATGCCAATCGTCGTAATGACATTATATCTTAGACATTCCACCACTTCCTTAAGTGCAAGGATCTCCGCTTGATACATACTGCAGTGGTCGGGTAACCTTTTCGATATGACCAGTTCTTGCTCTTTATAGTACATACCAAAGCCCATCTAGTCGTTTAGTTTGGAACCATCCGTATAAAAGTCTATGTAACTTCTGTTACCAGGGATATCGTAGTTCCAATCGGTTCTATCAGGAATAGTGGTACAGTAATTTTGATCAAAAAGCGGCTCAGGTGGGGTGTAATTCACACTGCCTGGAACATTGGATATTGTATCAAGGATAACACATGACCAATGAGAAAGCTCCCTTAACCTCACTGCAGTGGTCGCTGCATCAGATGGTGTCGTCCTCAGTGTAAGGAAAGTTTAAAAAAACAAACACACACTATCCAAGAATTGTTAGCATAGTGCCATTTACATAAATATCCTATTGCAAATTTAAGTATAAAAGAGTTTCGCGAAGATCGAAGCTTTTGATTATTAATTTTTCCTTTTCCTTCTATAAATAATTCTTTCATTGTTATAATGTATCGCTTATGAAACTCATTTCAATAGATTATATAAATCATGTAAAATTGGAGGCAATTTCATTCTTTTTACACTCTGTTTCTTATTTAAGCACAAGCGTTTCAGTCAGAAAAAAATACTTATATATAATACACCTGATGGATGGATTGAATTTTTAAGAAGCATAAATTTCGTTTAAAGGCTTTTTATTTTTTGATAAGGCTTTCCACTCCACTGAATACGTTTTCGTGCTTCATTTTAATAAACAACAAAAAATCACTCCTCCTCCTTTTGTATGAATTTATGTCTTTATAACTTGTATATGATATATTTTTTTTTAAATTGAATTAGCCTCTACACATAAAGTAGATGGTGGTATTCAATATACAAATATTATTACCTCCTCCCAAATAGAAATCGCATAATTATGAATTAAAGAAATGTATAAACTATAGTTTCTTGCAAGGTAGAGATTATAGACTAAAAAGTTTTGTTAAGTCATTTAAGAATTATGCTGAATGAGTAGCCATAGCATGTGTTCAAATAGTTTAAAAAGCGATAATCGGCTTGTATACTCTGCAAAGTACATAACATTTATTACAATTAGGCGTAAATGAAAGGAAACAAACCAAGGACAATGAATGACTCAATGCAGAACATTGCAAAGTTTGTCAGCACTAGGAAAACTATTAAAAAAAAATTGTGTGTGTCGAAAAAAAGTTAATGCATGTCGAAAAATTGTGTTGGTATTACTCCTCCAATATAACTAAATTAATACTTTTTGAATTTTCTCAAAATGATGAATGTTTATACAGCATTATTTTCTCCATACATTTTGCAAAAAAAAAACAAAAAGTTCGAATAAATCAAGAACACGAGGAAAGTAAAAAAAAAATAAGGAAACATACACAACACACAATAGCAGCATGCTGGTGAAGTCAAAACATAATATGTAATAAAATGAACAAAATACTGTGTACAAATGCAATGATCAACCAATTAAGTATAACATATAAATGTTAAAACTAACAAAGATTCAAATAAAAATATTTAAGAGAGCGTATTTTTAATACGAACCAAGAGCGCGAGGTAAATAATACATCAAAGCTACAAAAGATGAATAAAAAACGAAAAATTTCGTGAAACAATACGGGACGAAATGAAAGGAAAATCATACATAAAGTGATTACAACAGAACTAAACATTTTTTTAGTTGACTCAACAAAAACTGTGCATGCACAAAGTAAAGAAACTCATTAGAAAATTTTAAACTAAATTCACGAAAACAATTGAGGTAAAAAAACTGTGATATCATAAGGCCCTAAAAGGAACAGCGTGTTATAAATACATACATATATGGTCTGTAGGAGTAAGTAAAAATTCATCTGATACAAACCTTTCATGATTCCCAGGTTTTGTATAACCATGTGACCCTTGCGAATCACTTGGTTGCCAAGTTGACGTGTACCAGTTTTATTAGCATTTTCAGATTTGTTTTGGGCACTTTAAAAGAGAAAGAAGCGAGACACATTGTTTTACACGAGTTGCAATAGACCAAAAAAAGGTGTATGTGTTACATACTTGGCAAAACCAATGAAATCTTCATGATTGGTATTCATGTAAGCTAATTCGAAGTCAATAAGCAACAATATCTGTTCTTTGCACAATTGTTCACGTTCTCGTATGTGAGTGGTGATAATACGTTCGGTTTCTTCTCTTAAACGAGGATAACGTGACATCTTAAATCAAAAAAAAAAAAAAAAACATTGCATTACCAAAGATATACGGAAATTGATATCGATGCACTTACTTTATCCGTGCATAAACGCACAACGGCGGACAATTCCTGCACGACTAGATCGACACATTTGATGACGGGTTCTTTTAATTGTGCAATTTGACGTTTCACGATGGCCTCAAAAGCCATGTCAGGTGTGAACAGGCCCACGCGAATACCATGGATGTTGCGAATAGCAAATGAAATTTCTCGCCGCAACTCCTTTTCGTCACATGCCATCTTTACAATTTCAAAGCGTAGACTATAGGTGAAATGGAAAAACAATACAATTGTTTGTCGCCTATGGTTTTTTTTTTAATATTACCGCTCATGGAATATACGATTTATCTTAGCACCTCCCGATAATTCATTGGTATTCACCAAAGCTGAGCCCGATCCTTCAATGGTACGTTCAAAGTCCGATTGTAATTGTTGAATCATTCTAAAATTAACAATACCAATAAGCATATCGAATATCGCAGTGGGCTTTTTTGCAACTTACTGTAGCATAGCTTTTGTTTTAATACTAGTATCTCCGGGTTGGAAATGTTTAAACTCCTGCACATCCTTTTCCAAGGCCAACATTTGTTTTTGCAATTTATCCCTGAGCCCAGGTAATGTATCTCGAATGTGGTTTGTCAGTTGCTGGTTTAGTACACGCTGCAAATAGGGTGTTCCCAAACGATCGGCAATATGCCGATAAGATGGATGACTTAAGAAGAATTTTCGTTCAGCAGCCAGCGCCATATGGATGTCTTTGCGCCCATCAATGTCTTTTTGGGAACGATTCACCACACCAATATAGCCACGACGTAGGGGCAAAAGTTTATTCTCCAGAATATCACGCGCATCTGTGCCCTCGTCCATCAAATCGAGTTTTGTTATGACACCAATGGTACGTATACCCTGAGGATCGACCTCTTTGGCCAATTTCAAAGCGTCCGAATTGGCCAAATCTGTATTGGCTGGAGTAACAGCCAATATCAAACATGTCTCTTTCCGTATGAACTGTAGGATCATGTTGCGGATCTGTTGCTCAATATCAGCGGGTTGATCACCAATGGCCACTTTGGTCAAACCAGGCAAATCGATCAATGTCAAATTGAGGACATGTGGCGAATGCACACGCAGATTAATGGGAATATTTGAAATACCCTTGTTACTGCCAGTAACACGATCGGTTTCATCTTCAATCTCTTTGCGTACTTCATCGAAACTTGTGAATTTTTTACCTTTACAATGTAAAAATTCTCCATATTCTGCAAAAAAAAAAAAACACACACACACAAATAGAAATGAATGCAATTGAATTAAGAAATTAAAAAGAAACAACTTACCCGTAATGCCGTTAATCAATTGTAAAATCAAGGGACGCCTGGTAACAATACCCGAACCTCGAGGCAAAAAATCTCTGTTAAAAAAGAAATCAAATTTACAAAAACAAAATTAATAAGCAAAAGAATAAAGCAGATGTATGTAATTCAACTACTTTCAATTAATAATCAATGCCTTGGGGTAAAACTTGAATTAAGGATTATTCTGGGTTGACCACATTTAATTATGAGTTTATGCATAACGTAAAATAACTTACCGCGAAAACGAAAGTTACCAAGAAAGTAAGACTGTATACATTTGTCTTTTATTTTTTATAATCATACATAGAGCAGCTAGGTATCTAAAGCATTTGTTATTGTCTAAAGGAAAAATGACATTTTACTTTTTTCTTTACTAATTATGTATTTATAGATAAGATAAGTAGCAGCGAAGTAGTCCAGCTATAATTCAAACCAAATAATTAAAAACTTGTTGCCCAAATGTATGCAAAAAGGTTACGCACCTAAGAAGATGCGTTGCAATTAACTACACCTCTGGATGTAAACTTGTATGCTAATTTCTTCACATTTACATTCTCCTAATAATGAAAAGCAAATTGTGACAAATGGCATTATAAAATGTAACCTCTAACGTTTGTTTTTTTTTTATTTGGCTTAGGTATATCTAACACATTAATTATTGCTGTCACAATTTTATCTATTCGAATATTATCGTATTTTTTTATTTGATCTAGAATTAACCGGAAATAACCTGTACATACATATGTATGAATGCATGCAATGTGAAACTATTCATAGAGTTAAATTTTTTTGTTACTTGGACAAATCGGAAGAAAGGACTTTATCAGAATATAGGGCCATTCGGATGTTTGAAGTCATAACAATATAACTAGTGCATAAATTCACTAGGGTTCTTACGAAATAAAATCGAGTGATTTTTAATTTATTTATTATTATTTTATTTATTTTCATTTTTCCCTAGAAATACATTTGCGATTCGGCCGCACTACAGAAGGCAGTTGCCATTCTAGCAGCCTTTGCTGTTTTTTCTTAGTTCCAACCTGAATTATCACGTATGAATAACTTTTCGCATAGCCATGGGGATTCTTTTACAGTTTTAACCGGAATCACCCTGACATTTTGGGCAGAATATTTTTTATTTTTTTTATTTTCTGAATTTTGTAATTTTAAAGCCCTATAAGAGCACAAACACAAAACTTCTTAAATAAATTATATGAAATATAAAAATAGGTAACTTAAGCTAAATTATAAGATAATTTGCAGTGTGTAAATTTCCATAAAATTTACAAATTTCAACAACGATTGTGTAAATTTCTATCAAATCTACTTTTTTTCGACAAGGAATTATTAAATTTTATAATTATTATTATGATTTATTATTATGATTTATTATTATTATTTTTTTTTATTTATTTTTTTTATGAAAGTAACGATAATGAAAAAAAGAAAAAAAAACAGAAAAAAATCCTGTTGTATCTCATCAAAGTGTCGAAGAAGTTTTTTTCGATAAGTATCATTGGCATAATTGAAAACCCGCAATACGTTAGGTAGTAAATTAAATTGACGTGCTACTTTTCTAGAAAACATCCCATCCATATGGGGTAGAACTCTTGGTATGAGTATTTGATTAACTCGAGTAGATTGAGAACATATTCACCAGAAATATTGGATCAGGGGATTCAAAGATTTTGTAGAACATAATCAGATTTCAACATTTAACAAAATCATTAAAGGAACAACCAAGAAAACTTTCAACAAACGGGGAAATATGATCGAATAACCTGCAAGAAAAAATGTAGCGTACTACTCTATTTAAAGCAAGTTTAATCTTCAATATATTACATGCAGTGGTGCCAGAAAATACCTCAAGGCAGTACAGGAGATGTGGCATAATAAGAGCATGAACCAGTCGTTTTTTAATATATCGTGGTAATATCTTGACGACAACATTATCAATGTGCAAATCGAATGACAATTTATCATCCAAAAGTATACCCAAGCACTGAATATTATGGGCAAATCCTATTTCATCGCCATTATATACCAGCCTCACGCTTGGAGTATCATTCGTTCCGAAGAAAAGAGCCTTAGTCTTTGCCGCATTCACAGACAGACGATTCGCAGACATCCATGAATCCAAGGAAGGCAAGGCCAAATCAATCTTCGATGGGAGAACGTTCAAAGAGCGACGGTTACATACAAACACTATCTGAACATCGTCCGCATATGCATACGGGAAACACGATTTTAGGATTCTAGAAATATTGCGCTTTAATCCATGTTGCCATATGGCAACACCAAGGTTGTAAAGGTACAGGTTTTTTGTTGAAGTAAATTTCAGATATCCTTCTTCAATAAAATGGAGCATCATTTTATTGAAGAAGGAATTAAAATATATAAAATTTAGTGGAAACTGGATATTTTGAACAATTTAACATAGTCGCTTTCTTCAAATTTGCATAATAATAACGCCGTCTATGGGCTCCTGAAGCCAATGTGTGAGAGGCGTTAATATTGGAGTTATGTCAGATTATTGACCGAAGTCATCGTGCAACTTTCTGCAAAATCGGTTAAAACTAGCGCCCTCTATGGCAAGAAGGCAAATCCAGATATTGGTTTATATAGGAGCTATGTATATCAGATTAACGACCGATTTGAACCAAAATTACCATTGAGCAAAATTTCAGCTTTATCGGGCTTAATTTGCCCCTTCTAGGACTCAAGAAGTTAAATTGAAAGTTCGGAAGCTATATCTAAACTTAGACCGATTTGGTCCGTTTACAAGTTAGAATGCTTTTGGAGACAGATTATCCTTTGGTGGAAGGTATAAAAATACTACACCATAACAGCCCTGGTGCTGCCATATGGCAACGCCCATTTTATCGATATAAATAGGTGAAAAAATCTCAAATTTATCAATAAAAATTTACATAATATTTTAAAACAACAACAAATCTTTCCAGAAAACACAAAATTTTGCGTAATTTGTCGTCTCAAATCAAAGTAATATAAAAAATTACCGATAAACACTTGCCAATTTGTGAATGCTTTTCTCTAAAGCCTTAATTTGGCAACCATCTTATATATAAAATTCAATTTGTGTTTGTTTTTTTGCCGGTTTGTTTGTTTGTTCCGTATAGACTCAAAAGCGGCTAACCGATTACCTTGAAATTTTCACAGATTGTGTAGGTTGGAAACATATAGGCTATATAATTTTTCGGTGTCGGAAGGAAGACGGACCCTCTCCCTTATGTCAAAAACACTACCCAAAATCAAAAGTGGATCGATCGGGACAATATAGGTATCAAATGAAAGGTATTGGAAAGTAGAATACGAATATGGTATTAAAATTTGAGTCTAAGTACCAATAGGGCCGACCCAACCAAAAACTCCCCCAAACAGACATATTGGACGTTCGTTTCAATAAAAAAAAATGTGATTTGTATGACTTGTAAATTGCAAATTTGGCCCATAAACATTCCACTAAGGAACAGGGGCAAACTTCTCACCTATCAATGAGTACAGTCCGATTCAAGTTTAAACTCAATGTTAAGGACCTTTTTCATAGCCGAGTCCGAGCGGCGTCCGCAGTGCGACATCTCTTTGGGGAAAATTTTTTAAATGACCATGCATGGCATTGTACCTCGCAAATGTCGCCAACATTAAGAGAGGATAAACCCCATTTGTCCGATGTTCCAGCCAGGATTCGAACGCGTTCAGCGTCATAGGCTACAATGCCACGAATTCGATATCCGCATTCAGGGTGAAGTGTCCCCACCCTAAAAAGATAATAAAATGCTAATTTCTGAAGAAAGCTTCGAGATATAAAAATCTTCTTCTTTTTAATCAATAAAGTGGCAAACATTAACGGACAACACTTAATGCCAATTTTGTTTAATTTTTCAATTAAAATATATTTATTTCATTGCTCTAGATAAAACTGCCATAGAAGTCAGCTTTATTATTCGCTGAACTAACTTTTTGGTACATGTTTGCAATTTTGTCGTTAATTTTAAAATTTTGCTTAAAAAAAGTAATATCGACAACTACATACAATACATATACTTGATAACTAGATAGATGTACATATATATTCCTTAACAAATCTATGTAGATATGTTTTGATGTACAGCTGTGTTTAAAATAATAGGAGTGCTGCCACCTCATATTGTTGGTATATCAACATCCAAATTAAATGATATTCTAAGGGGTCTTATACAAATATAAGTTCATAATAAATATTATATTTTTATTGCCATTGATTGTTTTCTTATTTGGTCTTTGAATCGCTTTGTTCGAAAAAATAGAAGTATGAATGATGATAAAAGAAGTGAAAAAACTAAGCACAGAAAAGTGGCAATAAAACTGTTTTAATTTAATTAAAGAAATAAGATTAAAAAAAATTATTTCTGTTGTAGTGGGATGTAGAAAAGACTTCCAAGCCTACGAAAGTAATCAAAATATTATAAAAATTGCCTCATTATATGAAAAAAGTCTGAAACAATCGGTCTAGAAATGCTCAAATTTTCATTCCTAGAATTAGGAAAAACCCTTTCGCTACGTCCTTTGTGGTTCGTATTGCTAGATCTTGAAACTGTCTGCCTTATAAACTGCGTATTTGATCATATTCAAATAACGTATTTCGTTTAATACTTTTACAATATTTATCAAATGCTCCTTAAACCAGAAAGATATATATCTATGCTGTATTTTATTATATTTTCAACTGAACATACATTTAACTTACAATGGCTTTATGAGATAATTTTTATGCATTGCAGTATGCTGCTCACGCACTTTTTCTAGATCAATCCTAAGATTCGGTACATTCTTTTGGTTACGGCGTATTGGGCCTGTAAGTTTTCTGTTACGCTTTTATATTTGTATTTTGTGGCTGGGGAGCCATAATGTTGTATTTATTCTAACTAGTTATATATATTAATCAATATCTTGAAATTTAGCATTATTATTCAGGCTTTTCTTATTATTCTACTATATTTAATAGGCTTTGTTTTGCTTTGTAGTACGGAATGGAAACAATAAATATATATATGAAATAGTTTGAATAAAAATAAGTATTTTTATAAATTTTTTTTTTTTTTTGAGGAGCACACTCCTATTATTTTGAACACAACTGTATTTGTTGTTTTTGCCACATTCGTATGTTCTTTGGAGATTTTTTATGGAAAAAGATCTAATGAATCATCTTACAATTGTGGTTTATCGATATGAGTGAGTTTCTGTTATTGTACAAGCAATGATAAATTCCACTACTACACATCATGTTTGTATTAAATTAAATGTGCCTCATCTCTTAAAATAACAGCAGGTCCCATGCATCACATTAAGTTGGAAGGTCAAGCAACAGTTAGGCACCTTCAATTGTATGGAAATAAAATTAAACCCGATGAGATTTCTCCATATCACATTGTTGGTTTTGTAATACCTATATTAAACGATTTCTAAACAAAACTATAACTAAACTTCCTTAACAAAAACAATGTAAAATCTCCATTTCAAGCTAGCAATAATATTGTAAATATATTTATTTTCAATATACTACAGATCTATGTGGGTCATTAACATCACACCGTTCAGCCATGCCAATATACCTTATAAAGCGTATGACATACAGCGCCTCTTAATGCCTTTAGTGGCATTAATTTGTAAAACGCTACTATTACATTTGGTTTTGTTTTTATGATGGTTTCATTGAAAAGTTCCATGTTTAATGCCATCAATGGGAGGTGGGCAAGTAGATTCGCTAGTATGCATTTATGCTGAACGTATTGCTTGCTTTGTGCATGGATATATATGTACATACACTTTTGTAGTCTCTCACTCTCTTTGCCGGAGGGACATGTACGCAGGTGGTTGTTTACTTTGGAAAATTCTTTTGCATTTCTATTTCTTTTTGGCGTAATTTATGTAACAATAGCTGCATACGATTCTTATAAGTGTTTGAAGTGAATTTAAACAATTTGTAAACATTTGCACAATATTGGCCAGTATCTGTTGTAATCATTAGAAAAAAACAAAAGAACAACACTCTCGTTATTAATTCTGATTCACACCATGCTGATTACATCAATTTTTTTAGGTTTTGTAATAAAATTAACGTTGATAAAAGTTAAAGGCTGAACACAAATTTGTTGGTAAACTTACGTCAACAAGGGTGTTATCACGCATATAAATATTAATTTATTGCATTTTTGGGGAGACTTACTCCACACTAATCAATGAGTGCAGTCCGGCTCAAATTATAGATAAATAATAAGAGGGAGGGATCTTATTTTTGGCCGACCTCGAATGTTGTGCACCAAAAAGAAACTTTTGTGTATAACTACTTCTCCAGTAAAATATTACCATTAAAAGTATGATTCCGTTCTTTGCGAAACTTGAGAAACTAACAGAAGAGGAAAAAATGCAAACTAATTATATCTTTCAAAACCGTTAGCAAATGCGTTAGCAATTTGGATGTACAAAACTTGTATACAATCATCAGCATAAATATTTTGACGCACTTAAATGCTTAAGTGTTTTGCTCTTTGTTATACCCACCTCCATTTACTAATCTATTCATTCCATTGTAATACCTCGAAATATCAATTTGGGATCCCATAAAATATATATACATATATAAATTCTTGATCGTCTTGACTTTCTGTTAAATGTGTGTTTTTACATTCAACCCGGAAATCTCAAATTCGTATTGAAAGTTTCAATCATGTTGTATTGGAAAGATTATTTCTAATATGCTTATCAAGGCTATGGAACACTCTTCCCACTAGTCTTAAAAAATCTCAGTATGTCGACAAACTTTTAAGTCTAAGCTAATCCAACATTTCTTATAGGCAACTCAATTGAATTCGTTTTCATCACTGATGATATCTCACATTTGCTGCTTTTTCTTGGTGTTTGAACGGATAATTGTTACTAATTTTATTAAAAAACTATTTTTTTACATTCAATAAATTTGTTACATATTTATTTTAGTGATAGTATTATATTAGATTCTAATATTGATTTTTAAGTTTAAGTTAATAAGTTCAAAATACGTCCATTATTTACAAGGTTATGAAGATAAACATTTAAATATCCTACTAAGAGCTTTGGACCACTGCCCAAAATCTCTAAAACTGTTTCCTTCTTAATCAAAAAGTCTCTTAAATTGCAACGTTGAGACCTATAAACCGATATTACGATTAAATTGCAATTGTCTTCCTCAATGCCGTGTAATTCAACTGCAACAACGTCCAAACCATGGTCACTTCTATTAAAAAGTACTTCATGCTTTTAATTTGAATTAATATAAAACGTAGTTCCCCCAAATGCATCAGATCCAGCACAAATAACAGCACTGAAAGCTTGGCAAACCAGAGTAGTTCTGGCTCAATTACGTTCCGGCAGATGCAGCCGCCTCAATTCCCACGGAGCTAGGATTGATGCCGACGCGCAAGATGTATGTCCCGATTGTAACCAGGGACCGCACGATACACGTCACCTGTTTAACTGCCCGACCAGACCCACTCGCCTCAGACCCAGATCCCTGTGGACGCACCCCATCTTTGTCGCACAGTTCCTGGGTCTTGACACTCAACAGAAACAAGCAGACGGAAGATAGAACACAATAAACTGCTACAACAACAACAAAAACCTCTTTGATGAGAAGTTGTACATGGGCGAAATACTCGCAAATGTTGTCTTTGAACAGTATTTCAATGAATTCAATGAAATTCGCCATAAATAAAACAATTCATTGAAATTTCCTTTAAAATCAAAAGTGTAAGGAAATCTTTTCTAAAGCTATGCTTTCAATACAAATTTTAGCTAAGATCTGAGATCTATTTTAGACTGCCTGACATAATACGGTCTTGCAGGCGGAGATCCCGGCGATCATGGAATGTGTGAGGTGGTGTGGTGTTAGCGCGAGGACATCGAGTATGAACATATTTACGGACAGTAAACAGACCATAAGGGCAATAACCACCAGGACAGTAAGATCACGAACAGTCTTAGAATGGAAGAAGGAAATAAACGCCTTCTCTGAGGATGCCACGATCCGCATCGTTTGGTAGCCGGACCACAGCGGAGTAACTGGGAATGAGAAAGCAGACGATTTGTGAGTGAAGGCCAGAGAACTGCCGTCGACGACGGGTCGACGCAGCCCGAGTTAAGGGCGTGGGCGACGAATGCGCATGTAACCCTGTGGAACAGCGAAACGGTCGGCGAAAATCCTATGCGGAGATCCAGATCGTAAGAAGACGAGTCTACTAATGAAAGGAAGTAAGAAGGAGGTCAGTACAGCTTTCGGTATCATAACGGGATACATAGGACTACGAGCTCACTTATGCAAAATCGGTGCAGCAAGTGATAGCATGTGTAGGGGATTGCGGAGAAGATAATGAGACGTTAGAGCATTTCCTAAGTCATTGCCCGGCATTCGAGGCTATCAGATAAACGCATTTAGGTGGGGATACAATACCAGACATGAACCAACTGAGGAGCGCGCCATGGAAAGCAATTAAGGATTTTGTAAATAGCACGGAATTCCTAACTTAGATTTTCTTTTTCGATGTTACTTTTTTTAAGGGCGCCCCGGTAGCCGAGTTGGTAGCGTGCGTTTAGCATTAAATTGTTTAAATTTTTTTTCTTAAAATAACATATAATTTAAATATACTTATACAACCGGATATGTCACTTTTTGTCCTAAGCAAAATCTGTCGTCAGAAAAGTCTGAATAAAAATGAATATGAAGTTTCAGTTTGGTCGTGGCGCATAGGTTGCAAATCCGTCTTTGACCCTAGCCATATGAGTTGCGTTGCTATCCATAATCGACCCGAAAATTCAATGAACTGAGAGTAAGTTTAAACATACGCAAGTTTGCATTAATAAATAAACTAAAAAACATCTTCCAAGGTGTAATGTCTATCATTTCGAAAGTCTATTTATATGGCAAACAAATCATGATCACTAAACTCCTCAATCCCATGGCAGCAGGTTCTACGTATCAGATTGACCCGGTGGAGTTCTTCATCGGCAAGGGGTGCCTTCTCAGTGCATAACACACTGCTATAACAACAAAAACAACTTGACTCCTATTGGAAAAAAACTAACGAAGTTTAAAACTCAATTCTTTATGTAATAAAAAAGAAACACATTCATAATTTCTTGCCGAAAATATAATGCAATATTCACGAATATTCCGCTAAGGAACTGCAAGGATACTTCTCTCATATCAATTAGTGCTATCCGATGCGATAAGCTCTATGTTAAGGAAACTCCTTTGTATTGCTGAGTCCGAACGACTTGCCGCAGAGCGACAACATTTAGTAGAGAAACTTACACAGCTGATTATCTAAACTCAATACCTCGCAAGAGTCGCACACCCCTCAAAATTTTTTCTGATGTCCTCCCCGAGATTTGAACCCAGACCTTTTGCGCCATAGCTACGCTGACCGAAAGTATATTAATAAAACAAAACAAAATATTGCTGAATTAAAATTCTATAATATATTTTTCTCTATCCATATCTATCCACAAAGCAGTGTTTTTATGTAATCATACGGTTATAGAAAATTTATTGCCCAACAAGGTTTGTGGTGCAATGCAAAATTAGAATTGATTTTGGAAATTGTAAGAGCCTTCTTCATTGACAAAATGAATGCGTTGTATCAAAGTCAACATAAATAGAATGCAATCTTGGCCAATGAAGTAGAAAAGAAGTAGGGCATTGACATAAACGCTTGAAATACGAAGGCAAAAGAAAATGTTAAAAGTTCATGATATTTGCAATAAAAAATTAAAAAAAAAAGTAACCCGTAGTGGACTATGGGAATATGCAGACAAAAAACGTGTTTCGCAGACTCTTATTTTGGTAAAAAGATACATACAAACATTGGTAGTATGTAGCTATTTTTACCTACTATTGACAATGGCGAAAAATATCTACATGTGAATTTTTATGTTAACTTTATTCGGTAGTATGGGGGTAGTAAGTGTAAATATTTGTAACATACAATCGATTTCACTATTAAAGAGAACCGAGGAGGGTACCAACGAAAAAGAGGGGTAATGGTATAATGCGTGGACAAAAATTCAACAGCAATGGGGGATTATCATAAAAAGCTTTGGGCAGAACTATTGGGGTGATAGCTAACATTCTACAAGAAAAACATTACAAGTGCATTTTGGGACTACACAATAACAACCCCCTATCTTTTCAAGAGTGAAAATATAATACAAAAATATACATACAACTTATCACAGATTGAAAATTTGACTAGAAAACATTCTAACCAAAAAGGAAATGCATAAATTACGTATCACAGGCGAGAAGCAAATGTGAGAAAAATATTTGTGTATAATAAATGACAGTTATTTTTAGAGCGAGAGAACAGAACAACAAGAAGCACATACCTTTCTCCGAAGAGAGAAATAATAATAATTGGAAAATAATCATGAATGAAACATCATAAAAATGAGTGCAACTCTATATTCAGCGAGCAATAAAAATAGTTAAATATTGTTTGTACAAAAGCAAAACTATCTCCAAAAGCGTATGCTTCAACATTGTTCTATACAGTCTTGGAAATGACCCCTATTTGTTTTTATGATAAAAATAATAGTAAAGAGAAGCAGCAAACTAATGCACATAACAAGAGAGCAAACTTGACGAGATAGCATTGGCTAAAACGGTATGACGTATGGGTGTCTCTATAAGAGAAAAACAAGATATATGAATATGCCTGTTATATAACGTTATTAAATACTAATTTTTTGCTAAAAAGTGAAGAATAAAGTGAAAAAGAAATGTTCAAACCTCTTTCGTCTACTTAATCTACCGGAGCGCTTATTTTCTTGTTTTGAATAAATATTTATTTTTATATTTGCCCTGTTTAAGCACTGCTTAGTGCAAGTCCGATGGACTGGATAACTACTTAGGGCAAAGTTGCACTTGATAATAATTGGCGTCGTGAGACAACACGTAGTTTTAGAGAATTAAAATAAAACAAATTCAAGTTTCTTTCATAGAAAAAGGTCTGAAGTTGGAAAACATTAAGTTAGCAGAGCAAGCCCAAAACGAATATCAAAATTTCAAATAGCATTAGTTTTGGTCAGGCTTCTTCTATATTTGTAGTAATATTCATTTTTCATCCTATGACGTTGTCAATCTGTGGAACTGCTTAAAGAATTTATTCAGAATTCATGTAAGATTTAAAAACAAAATATATTCCTAATAAACAAAATTTTCTCCTTGTTGAAAATGCCTTGCTTTTAGTTCAACGTATCAATACCTATGTCATTTTAATAATAATAAGAAAATATTCAATATATGCCTCTGGAAAGTGATTTTAAGCACTTTCTTTGTCTTATGCAGTCACCCATATACATACATACAAATAAAGGTTACTTTGCTTAAAGGACGACAAGTGCAGAGCAACCAACCACCCACCACCAATAGAACAAACCACTGACAGTCACGAGGAATTACGTATCCAGAGAAGAGAAAACTGAAAACATTAGACACAAAAGAAAATGTCACAAGTGGAATGGATATTGAGAGGCAGCCGACCCAGGAGGAAAATGCCATTGATTTTTCACCAAAGTACGACAATCATCGTATTTGGCATTGGCTTACAAACGAAAGAACTTAACGATGTATCGCAAGGAGAAAAAGGGGGCGGAGTCTTCGTAGAACCACTTATACATGGCAACGACGAAGACGACTGTGATGTTGATGATGGGACGACATTGATTATTAACCAAAAATGCTATAATCATGATTTGAGAATTACAAAACTCCTTGAAAATTTCATATATATACTTACTTGCCCACAAAATTTTCCAATACTGAACTTTTACCGGCCGATTGGCCACCAACTACAGCGATCTGTGGCAGATCCAACTGCATATGAACGCCCAGTTGTGTGAAGGCATCCTGGAGCTTGTTAACAATAGGAATTAATGAATCCATGATGACGAGGTGGTTGTGTAGCAAATATCCAATGTACTCCTTCCTTGGAAAACGGGTCAAGAAAATTTCCAACACCTAAAAGGTGTCAGAAATTTTGTCCTTGTTCTTCTAGTTCGTTGTTTTTTGTACTGTAGCTCTTTTACTATCGTTGAACACTTTTAGAGCAGATCTTTAACAAATATTCAAATATTAAAATAAATATTAAATTCCAAAATTGGAGGAAATCTTTGGTATCTATCGGTTGCGAATCAGTTACACGACTACGACTACGAAATTTAGACTCTCTGAAATTAGACTCTCTCTTTCTTGACTTGAAAAAACTGTCAAAACTGACGTATGGAGAAAGATACAAAAAATAAAAACAAAAAAAAATCTGCGCACAAATTTCTCGATTACTTGTTCTTTAAGAAATTGTCAAATTATCTACAAATTGATATATTCATTTATTGTCTCCAATAATGGGCCAATAATTTTAGTTTCATTTCATTTTCAATAAAGCAAAATAACGATGTGACTCATACATATGAGAGATTAAATTCAACCCGATATCAGGGGTGTTGACGAATAGAATCAGAGATGTTATTAAAATATAACAAGTTCACAAAATAATATTTTTTTATATATATGCATTACTTTATTGTATAGTTGTTATTACGGGCAATTTTGTTATTTCTGGAATGATAATTGTGCAAAATGTTAATTTCAAAATTTTCACACGACTGACTTATTAGTGGCACTCACAAACTAGGGGGATATAAAAGTCGACTATCGATTAATCGACTTTATAAAAAAGTCGAAGTCGATTTTTTGTGGCACTCACAGACTAGAGGGATATAAAAGTCGACTTTCGACCAATCGATTAATCGGCATTTTGTATAAAAAGTCGAAGTCGACTGGTATGGCCCTTTTAGACGGCACATCATGACTCAGGATGCACTTATAAGGTGAAGTCATGCGAACAGGTTAGTAAAATTTTTTTATTTTTGTTATGATTTCGCAGTAAATTTAAATGTCAGAGGTTCGATATCACAGCTGTGATATTTTTCTAAAATCTTAAAAAGATGTTCTATTTGATCCGACATTCAACACATAAGTAGTTTTTTTTGAGTATTTTTTTAGCTTATGTTAGAAAAAGTACGTCTTATGCATAGTATAATTATTTACAGGCCTGATGGTTTCGCATTGCATAAAATGAAATAAATGAAAAAAAATTAATAAGCAACAAAACAGTGTTATGATGATGAAAATACATATATAAAACACATTTGTAGAAGATAAGTTGTAAAACAAAGTTTATTTCTAAAACCACTTTGACATTTCAGTTTACGACATTTGCCACTCAAGGCGCCAGTCATTTGTGAAATTAAGGGATAGGAAGTCGAAGCACCGTAGAGTGAAACAGGGAGTTCCCCAAGGTGGGGTATATGGTAGTGCTATATGGCAGCTGCATACAAATATGGTCAGATCTGGTTCATACTCATATGTTGAGGGACCCATGCAACTCACTGTGGTGGCGAAAATTGGTTTCTATGCTCAAACAATTAAATCGGTAGATCGCTTTATCGAAACCCGGCAGGGTTGTACATTGAAATCGGGCCAAATTACGAGATTACAAGATTTCTTTTCGGAAGATCGGTATAAACGGTTCTATATCAAGATATACGTCATGTTTGATTTATGCTGTGGAGTGATTTTAGCAAACAGACGGTCGGAAATGTCTGGATTCTCAATGAATACAGACGATCTAGTACTGGAATGTTTAAAACGTTATTTGCGTTGTGGCAAATGGAATGGCAAAATGGCCAACTCTTAGTGGGTAGTGGGTATAAAAACATACACCGAATTTTGGGCTTGTAAAACATTTGGTAGGTTTTGGTCGAGTTTGGCGAGATAACCGTGACTGATCCGAAGAGATGCGCCAGGTTGTTCAACCGTCAATTTATTGTGCATCCCGAGAGAGACAGGGCAAGGAGGAGAGCCATTCGCCGTATTCGTGGTCTCCGAGCCGATGAACAGTCATCACAATTTACCGTGGGCGAAGTTACGAATGTCATCCGTGGCGCCAAATCTTCCAAGGCGTTGGGCCCCGACGGAATCTCTACATTGATGCTGAAGAATCTGGATTTACCTGGAGTTGAGTACCTTACCACTGTCCTAAACTGTCATTGAACACTCTTATAGTTCCCGATGTCTGGAAAATGGGCAGAGTGATCCCGCTACTGAAGCCTGGTAAAGACCCGAGTTTGGGGGAGTCGTACAGACCGATCTCCCTTCTCTCACCAGTGGCTAAGACGCTTGAGGCATTACTCCTCCCGAGCCTCGTAGGAGAATTTCCATTCGCCGAGCATCAACACGGATTTCGGAGACTGCACAGCACAACAACAGCTTTGCATGCCATCACCACACACATTTGCCGTGGCTTCAATCAACCCAGGCCATGTGATGGGACGGTCCTCGTGGCACTGGACCTATCGAAGGCATTCGACACGGTCAGCCATGCCAAATTATTTGAGGACATCGCCAACACGTCCCTCCAGCCAGGCTTGAAACGTTGGGTCGCGATTTATCTGTGTGGTCGCCAGTCATTTGTGGAATTTAGGGATAAGAAGTCGAAACACCGTAGAGTGAAACAGGGAGTTCCCCAAGGTGGGGTGATATCTCCGGCACTGTTTAACCTCTACCTATCCTCCATTTCACCCCCTCCAGGCGGCAAAGAGATCGTATCATATGCGGACGATTGCACGATCATGGCATCAGGCCCCCCACCCATTGATGACATCTGCGATAGGTTGAACGTCTACCTCAACGAGCTTGCCTCATATTTCGCTGCAAGAAATCTGAAGATATCCGCCACCAAATCTTCAGCCACACTGTTCGCTACAAATACGCGTGAGGTGAATACTGAGCTGACTGTGATGGTCGATGGAGAAATGAATCCGACCATCAAGTGTCCCAAAATACTTGGCGTCACATTTGACAGCTCCTACACTTTCTCCCCACATGCCACAGCAATCTGCAATAAAGTCAAAAGTAGAAACAAGGTCCTCAAGTCACTCGCTGGCAGCACTTGGGGTGCAGACAAAGAAACCTTGTTGACCACGTACAAAGCAATTGGCCGGTCTGTGGTAAGTTATGCAGCGCCAGTGTGGTCACGTCAACTTTGTGACACGCAGTGGAATAATATTCAGATCTGTCAGAATGCCGCCTCAGTTCTCATGTGGACCACCTCCATCAGGAGACAAAGATCCTACCAGTGCGAAGACATAACTACATGCTGTCTAAGCAATACCTTTTGGGCTATTATCGCAGAAATCATCCAAATCATCATCTTGCGGATAGATACCCACCGCCCAGAAGCCTTAAGGTAGATCTACACGATCTAGAGCGTGAGGTCCAGCGCTACAAGAGAGAACCTCTAGATCAAGCGGCATATCAAGCGGGTCTGAACAACATTCATGCAGACACGGTTGCAGACGCGCTAATTGGCTACCGGGTGAATGTAGTCCTTGGAGAACGACCACCACCCATTGCACCCGAAGAAATCGACCTCCCCCGGCAAACCAGAGTGGTTCTGGCTCAATTACGTTCCGGCAGATGCAGCTGCCTCAATTCCCACAGAGCTAGGATTGATGCCGACGTGCAAGATGTATGTCCCGATTGTAACCAGGGACCGCACGATACACGTCACCTGTTTAACTGCCCGGCCCGACTCAGACCCAGATCCCTGTGGACGCACCCCATCCTAGTCGCGGAGTTCCTGGGTCTTGACACTCAACAGAATCAAGCAGACGAAAGATAGTACACAATAAACTGCTACAACAACAACAACAGCTGATAACTGACAGAAGAAAGAATGCAATGACAGAGTCACAAGCTATGAAAAAATTTGTCAACGCCGACTATATGAAAAATCCGCAATCACTTTTTGGGCAACTCAATAGTACCAGCCTACGTACGTACATACGAAATATAGAACATGGCCATGGCGAAACAATTAAAGGTGGTTTCATTTTTACAACAACCACAAATCATATGGTGCAATTCGCCATCTTGCCATCAAGCTGATCAACAGAAAACTGTCATCTTAGTACCGTCGAAGCTGGCCGCCTGCTAACAGCTGTTCGCGTGAGATCGCCTTATTAAATCCGCCTTGGAACATGGCGAGAAAGAATTGTACTCAGCTGTTTGTTGTACCTGGGTTAATATGTCTTGGAAGTCATTAATTATTGCCAATTGTGCTAATACTTGCTGCAAGGCATCCGCAGGCGATGAGTTGTGTCGTAAATTAGGCAATCATCTGCGTACAAATTCCATTGAGTTTAAACTTGAGTCGGACGCCATTAAGATGAAAGATGTGTCCTCACAGTTCCTTAGTGGAATAATTACGTGAAAATCAGCAAAATTCGACAAAAACACTACAAAACTTGAAATTTTTGTCAAAAACGCATTTTTTATTGGGTAATAAAAAATGCTGCCCTTCCAAACAGACCGAAGTTGGTTGTAGTTGGGAGTTATTGTTCAGAGGCGAATGTCAAAAACCGGAAGTTACCTCCAAATGTCATCTAGCTGAGTAAATTCTTTTCGTTCTGAAGTTTTTAAACGAAAGTTGTTTTTTCTTGTGCTGTACACGTTTCGTGTCAATAACAAAGGCTTAAAAGTATGTAAAAAGTGCAAAAATTAGATAAATGACAAGACAAGAGCAAGTGAAACAAAACTTAAGTGAAATTTAACAAATTGGATAAATGATTAATGTGATAAATGGCGATAAAGATATGCATGCTCATGGTTTTGTGTTTATTATTGTGGTTTCATTGTTGATATATGTGAAAAATAAATTCAAGTTCAGTCTTTATAATAATTTTTTTTTGCAGAATGCGTTACGTGGCTGCATATATGTTGGCTGTTCTCGGCGGTTTGGAAAACCCCAAAAATGCTGATATTGAAAAGATCCTCAGCTCTGTTGGTATTGAAGCTGACAACGAACGCTTGACCAAAGTAGTTAAGGAATTGAACGGCAAGTCTGTCGAAGAATTGATCGCCTCTGGCCGCGAGAAATTGTCTTCCATGCCTGTTGGTGGTGGTGCCGCCGCTGCTCCTGCTGCTGCTGGTGGTGCTGATGCCGGTGGTAAGAAAGAGGAAGCCAAGAAGGAAGAAAAGAAGGTCGAATCCGAATCTGAAGAAGATGACGATATGGGCTTTGCTCTTTTCGATTAAATTCACTTGGGAATAGTCATAACACAAGTTCAAAACAACAGTAACAGCAAGGCAACAACAACAACTATGGTCATTAGCGTGAAAAAACTTGTCGAGGTAAGTAAAAAATTCAATAAATCTAAAATTAATTGCACTAATCTTCTTAATATTTTGTCTTATTGGAGAAAAAGTTTCCACCAATTTTTTTTATTTATTTGTCAATTTCATAATTAAGCATTTCCTTAATTTCCTTGGCTAAAATGACTATGGGACGTACCTAACTTCGTTCCCGGGCTTTTTTAGTTTATTTTTAATATTCTTTGAATGTGATGATTAAAACTTACACCATCTTTCGACTGTACTAAAATCATTGATGACATATAAGTTTACCTGATATTTCATATAAAATAGTGTAATTTCTTATCGTGTGTCCAATTTGGTCTAACTAAAATTTTGTTTAAATTTTTCTTTACAGCTTTTTTAACCAAAAACATTTCCTCAGTCGTAGCAGCCATCATTATACAGCCGGTTTATAGAAAAAATAATCAGGGACTTTCTTATAAAACCCCACAGGTTTTATAAGAATTTTCTTTTTTGACAAAATTATTTGACATTAAACCAGTACAAAAAAGATTGAGGTTTTTATTTCTATGAAATAAAACTTTTACAAGTTTTTACACGTTAAAGAAAAAATGCAAATGCAAATTGTTCTTTTGTTTTTATTTCTGGGTAGGAGTTTTAGGTAATTTTTTTGAATTTAGATTTTCAGCATGGATACAGGGCACCCCAGCTCATCTAAAGAAGATGGTAAACAATTTCATCTCTAAAGTTTATGACTTTGGTTACAACGACAAAAAAGAAATCAACAGCAGTCGCGTCGTATGCACTGGAATCGATGCAGTATGAGACTCTACGGCTACAACAACGAAAACAGTGGAAACGTCCTGGGTCCTCTTGTTAGAAGGTTGGTTGATTTTCGCTCTACATTATAAATAATTTATAATGATGATCACATTACCATTACCATCTTTCGCCTGATAACAAAGTTGATGTTACTTTTATAACTGAAAAGAAACAAATATCAATAATGTATCAGGTATATATGTAGGTAGAAATTTAATGTCCTTTGCTTTCATACAATTTCAGATTAATGCTCGAATAACAGCTACTGTGTGAATTTTTGGCAAATATTTGAGGTAATTAATTATTTTTAGTATTTTTTGTTTTGTTTCCATATTCTTCTGTTTCAGTAATCGCTTATCTTACGAAAATTTCACCGACCATTTTTAATAATTTTTGGAAAACTAAATATTAATGTACATTAGCAATATATGTATAAATTTAGAAATCTTGTGATATTGGTGCTAAATTAATATTTTGCGGTTACTGACACATGAAAGATTTTTGTGATGATCAATTTACCATTACCATCTTTCGACTGAGTAATTTTTTGATGTATAAATTTTAACTGATTTTTTTTACATAACATCTGTCGTAAGAATTTCAATGTGATACTAATGTTAGGTTTTTTTTCAGATAAATTTTTGCTTGGATTTTGTTGAACGGAAGGTGTTTGCTATAAGAATTAAGCCGAATGTCGTTGGTTTCGAACAGAGATGGATTGGCACACTAATACTGGTGAAAAGACCAAACTGTTTTTGTGGAGTAACATTAGCTAAATTAAATAGCTTTTAAGTAGTGTTAGCCGAACGAATTGGGCGCCCCGGTAGCCGAGTTGGTAGCGTGCTTGGATTACCAGTGGGTTCGATTCCCGCCAGAAGCCATGGTCTGTCGTTACTGTGGTATCACAATGGACTTAAAATTGTCTAAGTGAGTCTGTAAAGGACTGCCACTCTTACCTCACCTAGCCGAACAAAGCCACACGAAGTTGTTTACACTGTCCGTGTGCTTCTATTCGTTTTTCCTTTGCCAGCGGGCATAGGAATTAATGTGCGGATGTGTAAGCTGTCCATTTATGGTTTACGAGTCAGCTATTAATATTTTTAAGCTAAAAAAAAACAATAAAAAAATGCCTCTACATTTAAAGACAAACCAAAGGTTTTCATTTAGCAAGAAGGAATAATTAACGCATTCAAAATTTCTAAAAAGGCATATATGCTATGGGGGAAATTTTGATTGATTCTATTGTACTTTTTGTATGTGGGGGACTACTTTCCAAGACTGCAGATTTTCCAAGTTGAGAACAATTTTTATTACTATACGCTTTTGGAATTTTCTGAAGAGATACAACTAGAAATGGTTTAAAGCGTGAAAAAGGCTGCGGAGATTAAAATTATTTTTGCTTAGGATTCTGGAAGTTACATACATTTGTTGTCTCCAAGCCCATGAACAACCAGCACAACTTACCGTGAATAAATCTTGGCTCTCAGCAGAATATGAGAGATCCTCAACCCGTCTCTAGACACCCCTGTAGTTCCCGATGTTTTCGAAATGGGCAAATGAGTTGGTAGTTCACCAGTAGAAGGCGTCTTGCGGCGCAACTCCCGATTTTTTAGAAATTTTCCTAGTGCTAGCATCTGCATCGATTTGAAAATGTTTGAGCATGAAAGGTACACCATCACCACACAATATTTTTTTCGTGCAAAACCGTTACGATAATAGCTCAGCATCTACTAGGTTTTTATTGTAGTAGTCATATAAATTGGAGGGCACCGTAGCGCAGAGTCTAGCATGACGCTAAACGCGTGGGTTCAACTCCTGGCGAGACCTAATGCTGGCAACATTTGTGAGGTGCTATGCCATGTAAAACTTCTCTCCAAAGAGGTGTCGCACTGCGGTACGCCGTTCGTACTCGGCTATAAAAAGATGGTCCCTTATCATTGAGCTTCAACTTGAATCGGACTGCTCTCATCGATATGTGAGAAGTTTGCCCCTGTTCCTTAGTGGAATTTTCATGGGCCAAATTTGCAATTTACAAGTCATACAAATCACAATTTTATGGATGGGCAACTGCTTTGTAGCACTAGAAGAAAGTCTCTAGATCAAGCAGCGTTTCAGGTAGTTTAAAATGTCAATCAGTGGGGGCACGACGGTGGGTGTACAAGCTCAGATACATTACAGCATATGCAGGCATCTCGATTCCTATTAGGCTATAACTGATGCCAAAGGACATACCCTTTTTTCCGCTTGCAACCTGTTCATCAGCTCGGTTAAGCCTACTAGACTTACTACTCACCAAGGGAATAACTATGAACACCACAATATTGGAACTTTGAGCTCCGATCTGTGTGATGTTTATTGTTATAACGAGAAATTTATCTACAGGCTGCGGATAGTGGAATGCTCCATACGGAGTAGCTGGCAATCAGCGGTAACGAGCGGTGAGTCTCAGGGTGAGGCTGGGTGGCTCCGGCTCTTGCTTGCTTATGACACCCGTTATGCAAAAGCGAGTTATTGGCGCCTTTAAATAGCCAATGGCCATAACGCTCCCGCGATGATCGCTACCACCACATGTGACTATGCGGTACAACCGCAACAAACTACCAGAACACTCTGGAAACACTCAACACGTTACTAAGTTCCTAGATTTGGATTATATGCAAACTAACAATTGATGTCCTATTTTGAAGGAAGGAAAACCAAAGAAAACATTATCAATGGCAGTAAATAAAATAAAAATGTATAACTCAAAATTATTTATTATTTTTTATCATTCAAATTTTGGCAGTGTTGTATGTTGAGTTCCTATATCGAATCGATTGTTATCGATACCATACCAAAACAAATCCAAAACAAGGGTTCAAAGTATGAAGCATTTTTAACGCCGTCATGTCAATTTGGCGCCGTTGACTTTTATTTCTTGTTTGTTTGGGTTCTAATGGTAGATACTAAGTAGATGCTTATGTCCTAACTATTATAAAAGTAATATTTAAACTTGATGTATTAAATTTCTATTGAATCAAATGACAATTCAAAAAAAAAGTGTTACCCAGAAAAGTGAAGTTTTGTGAAAAAGAAATGTGAAAATCATTTTCTCAAACAAACCGAAGAAATAAGCTGAATGCCAAACTACCCAGACAGGCAATAATTGAGATAGATATTCTTTAAATAAAGAGAGTGGTGTTTTCCGGTTTAAAATTTCTATAGTATATTGTAGAATTTAAAGTGCAAAGTGTTGTGTATTTCCTACCAATTTTTAATTTTTTTGTGTCAAAGCTGCGGTCACCATACAATTTTGTCTCGTATTTTGTGTCCGAATTTACTTAGCAACCGTAATCAAATACGTCGTGTAGTTGGAATAAGATAGCCCCAACATAAAACGTATACAGCAAACCACCCACTTTTCACAAAGATTTTTATGCCGCCCAAATGGAAAGTGAAGTGAAGACGCGCCCTGCATCGCTCTCGTAGACATCCAGCTAACAACCCCAACCCTAAACCAAACCTGTATGTATGATTTGTTTTTGCTCTCTTATTATCTTGGGGTGTATATACCTTCTATTTTTTTTTGTTATCTTGTTCGCATGCACAATTGCATTACACTTGCTAAGTTGAAATGTAAAACGAACTAAATAATTTAATTTCGCTATATTACTCAATCACCATGATCATTTGTTTTTTATTTGTGCAATTCAAATTGGCCATTTACATTAGTTTCCACGTTTCAAAAAATGTCTTTTTGAAAAAGGAGCAATTTGGAATAATTAATTATTCTATGTGGTGGTTTCTCACAACCACTAAAAAAATATAAACATTTTGAGCTTTATTTTCAGAGGGAAAATGGGTTTCTTGGCATTAAAGGATAAAATATTTGCAATTATTTCTGTGAATATTTGACAAAACTACTTATCTCGAGATAGACAATTTTCCAGAATTTTTGTTATAAATGAATCTTTTAAAGGCTGTTTTTTCTATTTGTCAGAGTATTTCAACCATTTCTGGTTCCAGAGTCACCCGATAGGTCAAATCAAAATATCTTCGATTTTCTGTGAATTTACATACGACAAAAGAACATAAATCGATTTAGTTGCCCTTTTTTCAAAAACTTTTGTTTAGCAAAAAAAAATATTTAACGCTTCTAAAATATCTTAAAAGGCATTGTTTATGCTTTGTTCATGCATTTTTGTTGCTTAAAATAGATTTGTCTAAACAACATATTATATTATTTCAAAAGCGGTAAGTGATGGAATTTTGAAACCTGTAAAAAAGGCTTCAAAGATTACTTTATCTTATTACAATGATCCAAATTTGCTTACATTGATCATTTTTCGCTCTACTGTAAATGTCCACAGATTTGTTTTTACAATTTCGAAAAATTCTAATATTCTCTAAGGTGAGAAACGTACTGGAGACCCCATTTGTGATAAAAAAATTTTTAGTCCATTGTAATGTTGTAGTTGTAGCCACATTTGCATGGGGAGGGGCGATCGACGTCAAGCTCATATAGGTGAGCAAGCTCTTTCCTGTCTATACGACCGATCGCCGCGGGAACATGATAGCCATTGAATATTTAAAGGCGCCAATAATACGACTTGTCGTATCGAGCACTTGTATAGGTATTCTGTATTTAAGCAAGAGCCGGTGTCACCTGGAATCTCACTGAGACTCTCCACTCGATACCCTTGATTGTCCTAGACTGCAATTGCAGCAACTCCGTATTGAGCATTCTACTATCCGCAACCTGTGGACGCGCCCGGTAGCTCCCAGCTAAGCTTTTCGTGATAACGAAGAACACCACTCAGATTGGAGCTCAACGTTATAGCCTGTATAATGGTCATAGCTATCCCGTGCCGGGTGTCCATTTTAATACCACACCAAAGGGTCTGCTGATGATCAAACCCATGGCTCGAGGGCGATATCAACTCAGTTACCGAGTAGTTTATATCTAGATAAGTACGTATTTAGTTTGATAACTGTGAGTTCCATACAAACTGATTATTATATTTGACTTCTTTAACATTTGGAGGTGAACTTGTTATCTGATTTGGCTGCACAATCCCGTTTGTTTATTTGGGTTAGCCAACAACTTTGCTTCGCTAAGATCAATTCGATTCCAAGCATTTTATTCGTACAGTTTTGTAAGGAGCAGTACATCAACTTAACCCTGTATGTCTATGGGCCACGATGAACGGTTGAGAATGAATAGACAATAGACTAAACCAGCACTTAACCCTTTGATTTAAATAGATGTAGAACTCTCAGAGGCATGTGACTACCGTGTTGTTGTATTCTTATAGATGAGCAAGTTCGTTCGCGTCCATACGGCCGATTGCTGCGGAACATGATGGCCATTGCTTATTATTGCCTCTCACTGAGACTCTCTGCTCGATACCACTGATTGTTCGCGACTGCAGTTGCAACTACTCCGTATGGAGCATTCCACTACCCGCAATCTGTTGATGCGCCTGGTAGTTCCCAGCTAAGCTATCGACAATTAAGAAACTACTAGTATCAGCTTGACTGAGATGGCACAATGTATACCATTGTACCCCAGAGATATTAATATATGTAAACATGTACGACGATTTATGGGTATGCAAAATTTAATATTTCCATGTTTTGAATCCTGGAAGAAATATCAGAAAAATGTCAGCGGTAAATATCCTCATACAAATGCTTGCAACATTTATGAGACCTTCAGCTATGTAATATTGCTCCACCAAGAAGTGTGGCTTAGCGCCTTAAACTAAGCGAAGAATTGATTAAAAATTACATCTTGAATTGGATAATTGTGGCCAAATTTGCAATGTACATATAAATGTTAGTCAAACTTCTCACATATCGCTGAGTGCTGTCCGATTCAAGTTTAGGCTCAATGATAAAGGGCCTCCTTTTTATAGCCGAGTCCGAAAGGCGTGGTCCGAAGTCCGAAGTTTTTACGTGGTCATAGTAACATCGAAGTTTTTACTGTCGCCAGTATTAGGAGGGGATAACTACCGCTGAAAACTGTTTTTGTGATGATTTCGCCAGGATTCGAAGCCAGGCGTTCAGTGTCATAGGCGAACATGCTAACTAACCTTTGCGCTACGGTGGCCTCTTTCTATAAAGATTGTCTAAAAAAATAATAATTCCCACCCACATACCTCAGCACATTTTATAACAGAAAAGTGCAAAAGTTGTATTCATTGATGTACTCAAAAACTGCCCAAGTGTTTACATTAAATTCTTTCCATTTGTCATTGTAAAAAATCGATAAAAGAAAAGCGGGCGAATACAAAATGCTATGGTAAAGGCATGTTGCAATGCATTAGACTCAAATGGAAAACTAGTAAATCCAATTAAGAAAAAAGAAAAAACAACACAAAGCTGCAAGATATACAATCTCAAAAAACTTAAACTTTTGAACCTTTCTCCCAGTTTTCCGTGTACCCATAATAGACCCAAGAGACAGGGCGACATAGTCGCCGAACCCGCAACTCAACAACATTGCCACCCAAAAAACTCAGTCTGAAACGAGAAAAGCAAAGCGCACATTCGCATGAATGAAAAACTAACAATCTTCTCATAGAGGCGAAGGCAGCATTGCCACCAACAAGAGCCAACAACTTGCAGCAATAGCAATTTCATGGTGGTATATTTCTGCTGCTGTTAGCTTTTCATTTTTTCTCAAAACCACCATAGCCACGATAACGACGGGGCATCGGACGTACGTTGAGTGAAACAGAAATGGCAGTGCGCGTTTAGCATTCGACAACGAAAGAAGCGAAGAAGTTTAATGGTAAAAACAGTTGTTGAAGAAAAAAGAAAACATCTGAAAAAAAATAAGAAAGAAAATCGATAGCTGAAAAGAACAAACAAAGAAATTTAAAATTTTAAACAAAATACAATCAAATTTTTTATAAAAAAAGGCGTCTTATCATGACCGCATTGCCCTTAACTTTGGATACTTCACAATCAACTACGCCATCTCCTCTAATGTCACCACACATGGGCACATTGGGATCGCCTATAATCGAACCTACTGCAAATCAACGTCCATCTGTACTGACATTGCTCGAGGAAAGGCAGCCACAGCATTCCAAAGTGTCGCCGACCTCAGAAATAGCAACTGCTGCAGCTCTCGGTAACATTTCACCTGCCTTAAGCAGTGTCAGCAGTTTATCGCCCTCATTTCTGCCCGAGATGCCACAGTGGAAACGTGACCTCATACAACGACGAAAACAAAATGTACAACGTACAATAAGTGCTTCATCGTCGACCTCTTCGCCACAATCAGCATCACCATCCATAACGTCAAACTTGAAAAACTTCACATCTTCAACATCAATGTGTTCATTAGCCGGTAGTAACGTCAATATTGACCAAGTTGCAACAGGTAAGTGAGTGGCGAAAACCCAAGCACTACCCAGCATGTATGCCTGCCACAAACACACTCACACAACAATTCCTCAACAGTCTGCATATAATTCAATAACCGCCACTACCGAAAGAAAAACAATAATAATACTAATGGTCTGTCAGTCAGCTATGTATGCAGCTATGCATGCCCCTCCTATGGTCACAACTCTACCATCATCGCCACCACCTCTACCATTCATTCATTCGCATAGTTCAATTCATTTTGTTGGTTAAATAATCCCCACAGCTACATGAGCCCATGTGGCTAGTTTATAACTACAATATTTGAAAACATCCAGCTCCTCAAAACATATTCAGCATTGAAATACGAAAAGCAAAACGTCTAAGGAAAACCACTTAAGCTTTTCCAAGTTAGGCATAGTGCTTTTGAATGTCCACTAACAGTGAAGTTTTCTTTCGTTTATGGAAGCCAAAATTCGGGCTTCGAACCTTATTGTCTGCTTGAGTTAGGTCAATCTTGTGGCTTGCATTGTAAATCGGGCATAGACTTTATCCCCGAAAATATACTTAAATGGCAATAAGAGTACAAATCAACAACTAAAACGAGTATAGAATATCGGGAGCAGTCATTTGTTTGTCCCATAAACTACTTGTTTCTATAGTGGAACAAGTAGTGTGAACTTTAGTGGCTATTAAGTGAAGGTATCGTGTGGCTATAAACTCTTCTGCTAAACTTCTCTGCATTTCTAAGGATTCGATAACATTTAAAAGAGTTTTTGCTATCTCATTTCGTTTATCTCGTTTTATTTTAATCGAATAATTGTATTTTTGTTTCTTTTATGTCCATGCATGTGATATAGGAAACCCAACGTAGTGCCAAATTTATAGCAACACAGATAAAAGCACCTCAAAGTAGCCTGTTTTAAATGACTGTGTCATCTAATTACTAATTGGCCATTGATAAAATTTTAAATTTAAATTATTGATAAATGAATAAAATAAAGAATTTTTTTATAACTAGAGCGTGGTCATTGTTTAGCTTCTTAAAAATAATAATTATTTTTATGAAGAACTAAATATAAATTGAAAATTGTACTAATATCGTTTTTAACAACATTTGTTTGCAGCATTGATAAGCATAAGCAAGTTTGAGGGTGTATATTGATCTTGCCATCCCCTGTGTAACATCTCGAAATAAGGTTCTGTGACCCTAAAAAGTATAGAAATTCTCTTCTGTAATTATAAATCTTTATGGATGTGCTCCCATCATTCTGTCGAGATAGTGCAGCATATATAGATATAGCACCACTATAAACTAATCATCCGATTAAAATGCTTGAGCCTCTTGAAGTCATAATTTTGATTCAATTTGGCTGAGATTTCGAACCTGGCTATCAAAAGAAGCCAAAATTGGAGTCGAACAGCACTGGTGGCTGTCAGAGAAGTCTTGTGGCTATTCGATTTCTAATAGAATGTTCCCGGGCAATTTTGTATTTGAACAGGTAATTCCAGCCTCAAAGATTTCAAGCGAATTATAATTGTATTGCCATTTCTTTGAAAAATGGTTTAAGAATGTTGATATAAACTACCATCGAATTAGAGCTTATTGCGAACGTGCTCTTTCATTTGGACGATTAAATGTCACAAGTGCATTTTGTATCTGCACATACTTGTGAACAAATGCACAGAACAGAACGACCACAAACTTATTTTCGTAGACTACATGTATCTTTGTTTAGCGTTATCGTTATAACTGAGCCAATATTTCCGCATAAAAAAAAAATTTTATATTTATTGTCTTATGGAAGGATTATAGCCTTTTTGGTCATTAAGAGAGTTTAGTTTTTTTTTCGCTGCCCGAGTGCAATGGTCTATATCTATCGACAGTATGGATATTAAACAATCTGATCGTCCTGATGTCCTGGGCGTGACGGCAGGAATGTTATGTCCTTCGCTCAAAACATGTCTACAAAGTGTTAAAAGAAATATTTAAGGTTTTGGGTTCACTTAAGCAGCGCTAAAACTACTTCACTTCTTCTGATCTTCTTATCTATACATCCTGCATAAAATATAACTTATACATATATTATGTATGGGCAGGGGTTTGTTGGTATTCATGCTTCGCATATCATCGGTCACAGAAAAGAAATATCGCGAAAATTTTTTCAATTAAAAATTTAATTGGAAATAAAATGGCTTTCAGTTGAAAAATTTATTGAATAAATCATTTTCTTAATCGATCCGGGATTTTTTCAATTACGACCCCGATTGAAATTTAGACAATTTTTAATTAAAAAATAATCGATACAAACAGTGCTGCCGTTTCTGGCAGGTTCCTACCAAAAATTGGTAGGTTTTTATTCTCTTGGTAGGTTGATAGGCTGACCTCAATTTTTGGTAGGTTTTTCCAACATATACCATACTTATACATATAAGTTAATTACTGAAAAAATCGCAGGGGATCATTCAAAACTTGTGTTCTTCTTGTTGTTTCTACGTATTCGTTAAGAGTGTAGAAAAAAATCGTGGATGTCGTGAGACCAAATACTTTTACAAGGGGGGTCTCACTGTTTTATTTTTTGGTAAAAAGAGCGTAAGTTTTGAATTGACTATTGTTGTTGCTGTAGCCACATTTTCATGTGGAGGTGGCGATCCTCTTCAAGCTCCTGTAGGTGAGCAGGCTCGTTCCGGTCCAAAAGGCCGATCGCCGCGGGAACAGGGTGGCTATTGGTTTTTGAAAGGAGCCAATAATCCGCTTTGTCATATCGAGCATTTGTCATATCGAGCAACTTGGCCACTCACTGTGGCTTTCCGCTCGATACAGCTGATTGTCCGTGACTGCCGTTGCAGCTACTTCGTATGGAGCATTCCACTATTCGCAAACTGTGGACGGCACTGAATACTGCACAAATCGATCCTCATTGTTCCAGCCTGTGTGGTGCTCACAGCTATCCCGGGCCGGGGTTAGAGATCTCTTTTAAATTTCGAAATTCTGGGTAGGAAATACGGCTTTGAGCCTTCAATCGGAAAATGGGCCTATGTGGCAGCCGCACATAAAGATGTTGAGGGGTAGATGCAACTCACTGTAACGACGCAAATTGGTTGTAAAAGCGCATTTCTGGGCCCAAACATTTAACTCGGGAGATAGCTTTATCCAAACTCGGCGCGGTTGTTCATTGAAATCGGGTCAAAAATACGGATATAAAGGTTGCCAATTCAAGATATAGGCCATAATTGAACGTAAGGCTATAGCGTGATTTCAACAAGCAGACGGACCGACATGGCTAGATCCTTTATGAATAACGACGGTACTAGATAGTTTGTAATGTTGAAAATGTATAACTTGATGTGCTTAAAATGGAATGGGACAATGGCCTAGTCCCAGATGGCGGGTATAAAAACCTATACCGCATTTTTGGCTTGTAAAACATTTGGTAGGTTTTGCTCGATTTTGGTAGGATTTTCTTACATTTTGGTAGGAAATAATTTTCTTGAGTGTATCCACTCAATTCAATCATTTTTTAATTGAATCGGAAAATTTTTTAATTGATTGATATTTTTGTCATTTTCAATTAAAGAATTAATTGATTCAATCATTTTTCTTACTGAATCTGAGAAGATTTTGAATATGTAATGTGAATGAAATTGTTATCTCTTTTAATTTAACAATAGGCTTTGTTTTCAAGCATTTTTTATTTGGTTCGGACATTTTTTAAAACAAAACAGTCTAACCGCTCGAAATTTTTTAAATACTTTTTATATATTTCGACTCTTATTTTACATCAAAATATGCATATTAATTGCTTAACGGCTTACATATTGTACATAAATTATTTTCTGCGGGGGTTACTTACCCAGAAAATCTTAAATTTACTTATATCTTCAATTTACTTTAATAAATTATATCAATTTCTCTCAGTAGGTGCACCTAAACCCGCCTCGATACTCTTTTATAATTCGGGAAACAATATTTTTTTGAGTTTAAACGCAACGGAAAATATTATTTTACCATCGTATACATAGGAAGGGTATTTTAAGGACCCATAGGTCGTACACTTCGGCAAATCAACACATCCTCGACACTCGCAAATTTTTTGGAATAATCCGCGTAGTTATTTTGTGTCTAATGAGTGGACCCAAGCATAAATCTCAAAATCGTGTTTCAGGAGCTTAAATTATGTAAGGAGGCCATTATAGAGCAGAGGTTAGCTTGTCCGCCTATGAACTTGAACGCCTGGGGTACGAATCGTGGCGAGAACATCAGAAAAAATTTACAGCGGTAGTTATAATTGAGCCATTATTTCCGCAGAGGTTAGCATGTCCGCCTATGAACTTGAACGCCTGGGGTACGAATACTGGCGAGAACATCAGAAAAAATTTACAGCGGTAGTTATCACCTCTTAAAGCTGACAACATTTGTGAGGTGCAATGCCATGTTAAAACTTTTTCCCAAAGAGGGGACGGCACTCAGTGATATGTGAGAAGTTTACACCAGTTTCTGAGTGGAATGTTCATTTGCATTATGTAAACCAAGTCATATCGCATTTGAGGGAAAATTAGTATATTTAAAATTTAATTTTTAATTCATCTGTTTAAAAAAATATTAGGAAATTTCAATCTTTTTTTAATTGGATCAATCAAAAAATTAATTGGGAATTTAAAAAATTTTCAATTATTTTTTTTTAATAGAATATGCATTTTTTTAATTTGAAAATTTTTCAATCAGCTTTTTCAAAAACTATTATCGATATTATAATTTTGGGATCGAAGCAGTTTCAATTAACTTAAAACTTAATTGGATCAATTATGTTCGTGATTATAATTTTTTCTGTGTGTTTAGAGGAAAACGATAGTATTGATTGGATACGGTAGGGTCTCCAACAGTTTCTCTATAGTTTCCGCCTGAGCATCATCGTATTGTGGCTTATTGGACGTTGATCTATTGATATATGTATTTAAGTGTTGTGTACCTCAGATGTCCTTCCAGATTTTCCACGAAATCGTCAACGAACTATGTATGACACACATTTTTTTTGTCGGAGCTGTTCGTTTGTGATTCGAGTCCTTTAAACAAAAATGTCATACAACAAGTTAGGGAAAAAAATATAATGTAAATGTACTTTGTAAATATATGTGTGGAGTCCTGCGCATTATTTCAATACATCAAGAAAAAACGTGTTAAGTTCGGTCGTGCCGAACTTTGGATACCCACCATCACTAATCATCCTATTGTATTATATATAGCTCCATTACCATATCCATTGTTATATCTAAATAGGAGCTAATATGAATCATATTTGATTCAGGCCCCCAGAACTCTTATACAAGATTCAGGCAATAAATTTGCTTTTTATGAGACTAAGACATTAAATTGAAAGACCGTTCTTAATGGCAGCTATATTTAAATATAGTCTGATCTGGATCATATTCTGGTCGGATGACGGGAGGCTAATTACATGTCACTGTGTCAAATTCTAGCGAAATCTGATAACAAATCCGTCTTTTACGGGATTTAGATACAATTTCGGCAGATTGGTTTATATGGCAGCTATATCTAAATATCGTCCGATCTGAAACATATTTGGGTCGCATGTCGGGAGGCTTAAAACAAATCACTGTATAAAATTTCAGCATATTCAGGGGATAAATTAAGACTTTACTAGCTTCAGAGCATAAATTGGCAGATAGGTTTATAAATACTATAGTCCGATCTGTACCACATTTGGGTTGGGTGTCGTGAGTCTTAATACAATTCACTGTTTCAAATTTCAGCGAAATCAAGTAATAAAATCAGCTTTTATGAGTTTTAGACTCTAAATCGGCAGATCGGTCTATATGGCAGCTATATCTAAATATAATCCAATCGGAACAATATTTGGGTCGGATGTTGGGAGGCTTAAAAAACTTACTGATTTACTTACTGACTTACTGATGATCAGAGAAATCGGACAATAAATGCATTATTATACCCCCTATGCCACGTTGGTTGTTATAAATATGGCATCGATTATAATTTAGATAGAACGAATCAAAACATCTTTGTTTTCATAAAATTTTTGTTAAAATATTTGCAATATGGGGCTAGTGCAGGAATTTTTCAAATTTACATTAATATTTTTGTTTATTTAAAATATTTTCTTTTATACATATGTAGTTATTAGGCTGTTACTCATTCACCTTTCTTGTAGCTTGTAAAACAACATTTACCATTGGCTTAGTGATGGTGGACATGGTCAGATTCAATCCTACGTTTTGTTTTTTTTTTCATGCTGCAACATTGAAAATTGTGAATTGTTGTTTACATATTTTGTTTCCAGTTTGCTTGATATTGCAGTTTTGTATTCCTTCCAATCGTTGCGCGAGTTCCTTCATTTTTCTGCATGTCTTTTTCATAGAAAACTTGCAATTAAATATAATTATATGTATATAACATAAAAGAAACTTGAATCCAGTTATGAAGATATGAGTGGTTTTGTCGTTGATTTTGCTTTTTCTTTCGTTGTAGTCAGGTGTAAAATATTGGCGATGATAAAAACGATGAAATGGTCCCAACTTCAATCATTATAAGGATACACACTTGTTGTGGTAAAGCGTCATTGAGCAGATCTTTTGCTTCCTCTAAATTCCTTTGATGGTAAAATTGAAAAATTAATTAAAAATGTATATAAGTTGGTAGCAGATTACGAAATTGTCACGAAAAAATAGCACAAGTAAGTAGTGTCATACATAGGGCCTCTATATAAACAATTCGGCAAACTTTTGCAAAACATTCGTAAACACAAGGGGTTATAGTGATCACTCTTAGAGAACGTTACGTTGTTTAGAACATTTGTTCCACTAGTCGAAAATAGGCGTAGGCGAGCTGCATGTGTTATCTTGTGAGTAGTGTGCCATATCTATTCACAAATGTATCTCGTATTATCTTCTCCAGGAGGATATGAAACAAATCACACAATAACCTGTCTCCCTGTATGAAACTTCGTTTGGTATTGAAGGGTTCTGAGAGTTTCTTTCCTATTTTAATGTCGAATCAATTTTGCAGTGATACCAAAATCAGAAATGATTTGAAATACATTTGAACGTAAATAGTTCAGCTGACAACCTATCGGCTCCGTCTGCCTTGTTATTTTTCAGCCGGATAACTGCTACGTGAACCTCATTCTGACTCGAGGTACACATTCTATACCATCATCAGGGATTGGCTCTGTGGGAAAAGTCTTCTTTCATTATCTATAGCACACAATCAATATACGTTACCAGATTTTCTTCTTTGTCTCTGCAGGATGATGTGCATGTACCAAAACCATTAGTTTAATTTTTAACACCATTACTCACAATTGTTAATGTGGCTTTGAAATAGGTTTATTTCACAGATTATTTTAAGACTTCATTAAGTTTTGTGAATACGGTCGTCATTCTTTGGTAATTTTTCCAGACATTCTGACTCCTGAACATCTGTATTCGCTCACATTCACGTTGTTATATTTCATTCTTCTTCTTTCGGAATAAACGTTTTTCCTCCTTTCTTTTCTCCCGATACCTCTCCTTCGCCTGGCTCATTGCTACTTACTGTAGGATTGCCCCTATGCCGCATTCTTGGCTTCAGTAGCTTTTTGGCTTTTTTGGTCGCACCGTGGGTTTCTTGGGGCATGTTTTTGGTACCCAAGTACGGGTATTACATCTCTTTCCATACAGTGGTAATAGTTTGCCGCTAGGAGAAACCAACAAACCAAAACTTTGTTATGACTTTTATGGCATCCATTGTTGGCCTGTAACAATGATTTAGCTTGCATTCTGAAGATCAAAGCTGTACTTTTTGACACATTGTCTATAGTCCAATTAACAATACAAGTGTTTGAAATGTTCCTTTAATTTGCTATTACTAGTGTACTATCAATCTATATGGCGAATGCTTATACTCGTATATATATTGTTTTTATAATACATTGGTTAATGAAAGATTACTTTTTCATGAATATGATAAGTGAATAAAATATTGATTTCAGTATCGCATTCCTCGCTCTTCCTTCTCTATATTAGAACATGAGATTTGCAGGTGCTGTAGTAAAATAACTCACATACTGAATGACAAAATCAAACTGCAACGCAAACAAAAGAGAGAAATGAATGAATGTTGAACCAACAAATGTCACCGTTCAAAAAGTAATCACAATTTTTCCAAATGTTTTGAAAAATTGTATTTTTTCCCTTTGAGATAAGAAAAACATACGTCGGCAACCATTTATCAGGAAAGTATAGGTAACAACAATGTACGCCATTTAATAGGCGAGCGAAATACAAAAAACCAATAAAATAGATGTTGATAAACAGTGGAAGTTTTCGGTGTATTTCTGTTATTAAAAATTCAATTTTTCTAATTGTTAAGATAAAAAAAAACGAATGAAGTATGTGACATCTCTGAAGAAGTGGTAAATGATTTAAAAATGTTAGTATGAATTACAAAATTTTTAATATTTAAAGTAGTTGCAATATAATAATCAAATCTAACGTTTTGAAAGCCAACACCACAGTGAACATAAAAAAATTTTTGAAATGTTGCGAGTCAGTGAAACTCAAATTTGTAGTAATTAAATCCACACCGTTTTCGGGCAAGACTTTTAAATATATATGAACTATAACCCAATATGATAGCATAGCGGTGTGTGAAAAAAATATATTATAACACCAATTTCACAATAGTGCGCCATCTATATGTCAAATATAAAATCGTAATACAAAAATTTCTATTTCAAGAGTGATAAAAACCTTATACAAATATGCAAAAATCCTATTATAAACAAGTAAAAGCGTGGAAAGTTCGGCCGGGCCGAATCTAACATCGCATTTGTTAAGTTCTTTACCCAGTATCTCTTTATAGGCAAACAAAGGATAATGGATTGAAATTGCCATGCTATTGGAGCCATATCAGGCTATGAGCCGATTTGGCCAAATCGGATAAAAATTGCAACCTCTACAGGTTTAAGAAGTATAATCGGGAGATCATTTTATATGGGAGCGGGCGATGAATGCGTATGCAATATTGTGGAATAGCAAAACTGTCGGTAGCACGTCGAAAATCCTATGAGGGATCCAAAGAGTGAGAAGACCTGGCTATTACTGAAAGGAAGAAGGAGGTCAGCATAGCTATTGGTATCATAACGGGACACATAGGATTACGAGCTAACTTATGTAAAATCTATGCGGCAAGTGGTAGCATGTGTAGGGCATGGGGGGAAGGTGATGAGACGTCGGAGCATTTTCTTTGTCATTGCCCTGCTTTCACGTCAAACAGATACCGGCACTAAGGTGGAGAACAGACATGAACCAACTTGGGGGAGTGGTATTGAAAACAACTAAGGATTTTGTAAGTAGCGCGGAATACCTAATTTAAAATTCTCTTTTTAGAGGTTACTTTATAGTTACTTTATGGTTTTGGGCCAACGTGTTTTTAATGTTGTTCAAATTTGTCGGATTTTTTCCTTTTTTATTTAAATGAACTACAAAAAATAACAACCCACATTCCATGATAAATGGAGTAATTTTTCTGATCATTTTCCTTAATCTTTCATAACCCAACTCATGCTAAATTTCTTGTGGCTGGCAGATGAAGAAACATTTTTCCATACCAAAAAAAAAACAAAGCCAAGAAAAAAATGAGGAAAACCCAACTAAAACGTTCTGCTTTCTTTCATTTGATTTTCACATCGTATAATTTAAATTTCAATGTTGCAAAAGAAATAAACGAATAACAAAATGAAGAATAAAAAAAGCGTTTAACACAAAAGAAATAATTTAAATCTGCTGTTAAGCTTGGTGTGGAGCTCGGCAACAGTGTGTGTGGGGGTTGTCATTCGTCAACGGCCCATTTTAGTATGACTCGGTTTTTTCATGCTCATCTCTTCTTTGGTTTGGCATTTTCAACATTCAACAACAAACGAAACAGAAACTCAGCGAAAAGAATTTAACCTCTCCAAGATAGCCTTAAAGTTTGCAATAATATTTAAAGCCAGTACTATTATTATTTTAATTATTATTGTTTTTGCCATTATTTTTCGTTGTAAGTTTTCTTGAACTTCATTGTAATGAAGGTTTTGGACAAGTTGTTTTCTTTACTCTTTTGTGCAGAAATTTTGTTTGTCAACATTTATTTACAAATAGATACATTTAAATATTTACTTTCACACACTTAAAGTTAATTATTTTCTGGGGTTTTACTGTTATTGTTTTTTGTTGCGATAAGCAATAAATGGAAAGCAAAGAATATTCAGTCAACAAATATGTCATATTCCAAAATATTTCTACTCATTTTGTTCCTTTTTAATTATAAAACATTTTTTTGCACTCTTAGTGATGTTATGTTAATTAAGCAAAATTGTGAATTACATCTGCGAATATTACTAGTGTTTTTATGTTCAATATTAAAACACATCTATTGTTTAAGTTTCAGAACAGAAACTTTAATCGGTGGTTTTTTGATATTAAAACCTCTGGAAATATTTAAAAGCATATTTGTTCACAAATAAATATGGAGAATGAAACTTAAATATGTCGATAAACCGTTTTACTTTCACAAAAAACCACCTGCTGATTAACGCAATTTGTTGTTGGTTCCATAAGGTGTTTTGAGCATATAGGTAGAGAACACCAGACATCAGCATTTATTCATAAATTCTTTAATTAATAATAAATATTAAGTTCATTCGCTTCAAAAATGTAAATACATATAAAAACAATATAAAAGTACTATATAGGATCAATTACAGGAGAATTGATGTGCTTCATAGTGGCGAATTAAGATACACACAAAGAAACTCAAGCCTAAATAGAGCAGGAAAAATATTATAATATAGTCTCTCAATAGACTTGGAGGATATTTTTGAATACATTTTAACAATTTTCTTTGAGATAATTATTTATTCTTTGGGTCCACAATAAAATGAAGTCCTTTTTTGGTTAAAAGAATTGTAGCTACTACTCCTATTTTTAATCAAATTAAAAAAGTCACCTGATCGTCTATTCTACAAATCTACATCTAGTCTACTGAAGTCTTAAGTTTAGTCTGCTGTCTTAAATTTAATGAGATGTTAAACTAAATTGAAAGATATCCAGTTTTCAAACTTTTTGTTAAATACTTGGTAAAAATTTCTCTGAATACAATTTAAAGGATGTTATACACCCAGAGAAATAAGTTTGCTGAAATCAACAAACAATGTCTAATGATTTCAAAGTAAAGTTGTCAAACTCTCGAAGGAAACCGTTTTAAATGCTTAAACTTCTAAATAATGGTTAAAACATTTACTATATATTTTTACACATTTTTGGCAAGGTTTGACGTAATTTTTTGTTTAAAATCACAAATATGGTTTGCATGCTGTTATTTGAAATCATTAGAAAAAGAGTCTACGTAATACTTTTAATATATAGCACTTATATCCAAATCTATTCAGACTTTAATTTTATATATGTACCTATTGAAATATCGAATAGAACCTAGTACGATTTTCTTACGATGGTACGAAAATTATGGCTTCTACAGCCTTAGAAGTGGAAACGCATAAGAGATATATGTATATGAGAGTTTTATCTAAATCTCATTTGATTTTGATGATATTTTGCTCAGGTATTGGGATATCAATTAAAACATCTGATGAAAAATTTTGTAAGGATGGGACGAAAATTGTAGCTACTACACCTATAAAAGGACATATCGGATGATAGATATATATGGGAGCCATATATCAATCTGATCCGATTCTGATGAAATTTTGCACATATACTAGGACGTCACACGAATCATATCATGCTAAATTTTGTAAAGATCTGACCAAAATTGTAGCTCCTGCATCTCTAAAAGGGCATATTCGATGAAAGATATATATGGGAGCTGTATGTAAATATGAATTCAATGGAATTCACACCCATTGTGCCAAATTTTGTAAGAATCGGACTAAAATTTTGGCTGCTACAAATTTTTAAAGGGCACATCGTATGAAAAATATATATGGGAGCTATATCTAAATCAATAGCGTTCGTCCTTGGACCAAAAAAGAGACTTATGCAAAATTTTGTGAAATTCGGACAACAAATGCGACCTGTACCTTGATAACAAGAATACATGGACAGACAGATAGACGGAGATAGCTAAATCGAATCAGGAAGTGATTCTAAGCCGATCCTTATTCTTATCGATGGGTTTAGCTCTTCTCCTTCTTAATGTTGCAAACAAATGCACAGGTCTAAAATACCCTGTACGACAGTGGTCTATAATACCCTGTACCACAGTGGTCTATAATACCCTGTACAACATTGGTCGAGGTTACTTCTTTAGTACAAAAAGCCAATCACTGGCTTAGGTGTATGTCCAATATGCGCACGCTCTTTTCAATGTAACCTAATCCACTAACAAATTTCTTTGAGCCTATTGCTTAGAAAATCTTGCTGAACTTATATTTTTACGTATAATTTACATTATAATATTAAGATTTATTGTAGAGTTCCTAATATCAGATTTGTATACCCACAACATTCATTCCGTTTGTAACTCCTCGAAATATTGATAAAATATATATATTATATTTATAAAATATATAAATTATATGTATAAAATATATATATTATATGTATAAAATATATATATATATTATATGTATAAAATATATTTATTCTTGATCCTCTTGAGATTCTGAGGAGATCTTGCTATATCCGTCTATCTGTCGAAATCATGATAGCGTTCGAACGAATAAAGATATCCGCTTGAAATTCTTATCGGTGTAGGTCGTTGGGTCAAATCGGTTTATATACTTTAATATATATAAATACTATATAAATACCCCTTAAATATCGACACTCCGATATGACTTCTTGAGACAATAGAAGCCGCAATCAATTTCCAATTTGATTGTTACAAGATAATTCAAAACTGAGTTAATAAGGGTGAATATTAGGAAGAATCCATGGTGGTTGGTAACGAAAATTCGAACCGGCCGATCTAAGAACATTTTTACTTGTTCTTTTTAAGATAGCAACATGATATGATTGCTAAAATAAACATGTGTGTGCCAAAATGGTATTAAGATTTAATTTACCCTTACTAACAGACAATAACATCTGTTTTGCTATTTTAAGTTACAAATTTAGTTACACCTCTTTACATAGAAGAAACCATAAAGAAACTGCTTTAGAGATCCGATTATATACTATCAGGAAATCGTGAAGTTATGTAAATCACATTCAATATATAACGTTTTAAGAGCTCGAAATCATTTATTCATGGATCCAATTTTTTTTTTTCTGTGTATTAATATTTTTTTAGTGTTATGCTAGATTTTATTGTAGCGGATGATATATTAATATTCAAGTTGTTATTCATATTCAATATATAACGTTTTAAAGAGCTCGGAAATCATTTATTCATGGATCCAATTTTTTTCTGTGTATTAATATTTTTTTAGTGTTATGCCAGATTTTGTTGTAGCGGATGATTGATATTCATAGTCATGTTGTTATTCATATTAAATATATAACGTTTTAAAAAGCTCGAAATCATTTATTCATGGATCCCATTTTTTTCAGTGTATTAATATTTTTTTAGTGTTATGCCAGATTTTGTTGTAGCGGATGAGTAGTAGTAGTAGTAGTAGGACTTCTTTATTCGAATAAAATCTTTGATTCATAGCAGATATGTTACTTAAAATTAATTTTCTAAATATGTACATTTATTCTTAGAAAGAAGTAATATTTATTAGCGACTATGTGTATAACGTCTGTCGCATAAACTTTAAATTTTAATTAATGATATTCATTTAATAAAAGTTGCCGATAATTATAAGCCATTCGTAAATAAGTTGTTAGCTTATCCCAATTTCCCACTTCAATTCCGTCTAGTATATGGAGTACTTCTACGAAGCTCAATGATGCTTTACTAAAGGCGGCCAATCTAAATTCTCTTAGAACCGGACAAATTCCAAGGAAATGGTCCAAAGTTTCTGTTTCTCTTAGGTTGCAAAGCTTACACATTTTTTCCGACTCATTCTCTTCAAAGTTATTGTAACCCAGGGATATCATTCCACTGCGAGCTTTAAATATCCAAGTAATATTTTCTGATGTGTATCGCTCATTAAGATAGAGATAGGCTTTGTTCGGGTCCAGGTATTTATATATTCTTTGTTGGCTTTCCGTTTTTCTGTGAATCCTATTTTGATAGAGGTTCAGTTTTAAGCTGTTTATAAGTTTCTTGGTAAAGTCATACCATAGGCTTGATGAAGGAAATGCTTCAGGCCATTGAATATCCATACTTGCAGCTAAGGATTTCAGTTCTTTTACCCAGAAGACATTTCTGCGTAATGCAATATTGGATAGCTGGTTTGGCAATCTAGCGCCCGAATGCTGAAACAGAGTTTTTCCTATATATTTTAAGTGCAGTCCCAGGGTATATATATGTGTATCCTCTACCTCCGTTTCTAGCATGAGTACGTAGTTTGGAGTACAAACTGGTAGTTTTAAAATCCTTTTTAAGAAATAACGTTGCAAGGAGTCAACTTCTTCGAAATGACAGAACCCCCAAACTTGGGCAGCGTAGGTTTGAATGGATCTGCAAACCGCTAAAAACAATTTCCATTTTGCGTTCATATTTATGTCTGTTCTGCCTACAAAGTTTTTCCATGTTGCGTTTATTGCAATTTTTGCTTGGTTGTTCCGATTTTGGATATGTTTAGTAAATGTCATCTTTGGTGTGAATATTACCCCTAAATATTTATATTCATTTGTAATTTTAATTACGTTTCCATTAAATTTCCATTTTTCGTGTTTGGCTAGTCTGCCTCCATTCCTGAAAACCATAATTTCCGATTTTGATAGGTTCACTTCCAGGTTCCAGGTATTACAGTATATTTCTAGGTTGTGTATCATATTCTGTAATACATGGACGTCGTCTGCTAGCAACACAATGTCATCAGCGTATAGTAGGAGCCGTAGGTTCAAATTTTCGACAAAAATTCCGCCTTCAAGGTATTCATACAGGTCATTGATATAAAGAGAGAATAGTAATGGTGACAGTAAACATCCTTGTTTCACTCCTTTAGTAGTATCAAAGTATTCAGATAATTCATAACCGTCCCAAGCTGCCGATTGCGTTTTATTATAGATTGATTCTATCATAGATACCATTTTGTGGGACACACCCAACTGAAAGAGTTTGTAGATTAGTGCTTGCCTGGATATATTGTCAAACGCCGCTTTAAAATCTACGAAGAAGGCATAAACTTTTCTTTTTTCCCCCAGCTTTAGACTAATGACAGTTGAAAGGTTATATATGTTGTCAACCGTTGAATATTTCTTACGGAATCCTGCTTGAAACTCAGTCAGAATCCCATATTTTTCAACCCAATTATACAAGCGTTCGTTCAGAACTCCCATAAATATTTTGGCTACACAGTTCATAAAGGATATGCCTCTATAATTTGACGGATCATTGCTATCTCCTTTTTTATATATTGGATAAATGATCGTTTTTGTAAATGTTGGATCAGCTGTTCCTTCTGTGTATATTTTATTATATATTCTAAGCAGTTGTTTGTGCAGCTGTTCCGTACCATTAACGAAGAATTCATACGGCACTCTGTCTTCGCCAGGAGCCTTATTAATCTTCACATTTTGTAGTATCTTTTTCAACTCTGACATCATTATTGGTCCATCTAAATCCAAGTCTTCCGTAAATGTTGGTGCGTAATATATAACGGCATTTTTTTGTACTGAATTTAATAAATTTTCAAAATAGCGTTTGAAAATATTTGATGTAAGGGCAGATCCTGCTTGATTATAGTGGCAACGTATTTCCCTGGCGACTTTCCACCAATCTTTTGAGTTTGTAACATAATTTAATCTACTTGCCATTTCATTATAATAATCGGCTCTACTGTTATTGCATACTATCTTGTAATGATTTTGCGCTGACAGATATCTTTTTCGGTCTTCTGAATCTTTTGTTTTTCTGTACACGTTTAATAATTGAAAGCTTTTTATTCTTGCCTTGTTGCAATTGTTATTATACCACTTACATTTCGGCTCAAATGAGTATAATTCAGTCGATGGCACAGAAGATAGTTGGATTAATTTACAGACATCGGTTAGACCTATTTCTTCGTTTGTGGATAAGCTACAATCAAAATTTTCATTTAGAGAACTTTGGTATTGAATTTTTCTACTATCTTTCCAAATTAGTTTTGGTAGCAAGTTCATCTTTTTTGCCTTTTCCATTTGCATATTCAGTTTTAGGTTTATAGGAAAATGATCGGACCACACCTTATCATCGACAACAAATTCATTAACAATATCCAACGTTTCTTTAGATACAGCACATATATCGTTTACCGATTCCCCCATTGTGCTAACATATGTGCATTTTCCGTCCTCGTCGCCTTTGGTTACACCATTTAATACGAATATATTGTAATCGTTGCAGAATTGTATAAATTGTTTACCTTTTTGATTTATAATCTTATCTTTCGATTTTCTGACTTCATAACCGGCATAAAAGTTTTCAGTGTAAAATTCTCCTATATCCTGCCGCAGCTCTCCAATTCTAACATTTAGATCTCCCATTATTACAGCATTTGGTACTTCAACATCTTGAAATATCTGTTTTAACCGCCTAAAATCAATATCCCAGCTAACCGGTCTTAAATATTGGGGAATTATAGTAATGGTATTGTGCTTGTTGAACAATTTAATAGTGAGATCTTCGTTCTCATTGACTTCATGCGATATTCCAAAATCTTTTAGATTTTTACTTATACCAAGTATGCTTCCTCCAATAGCTCTACCAAATCTGTGTATTCGTATAGCAGGTTTGAAAAACAAATGAAATCCATTGAAGTAAGACCTTGCCCTTTCTGTTTTTTCTTTTTCTAGATGAGTTTCTTGTAATAAAAATATTTCGAACTGCTTAATGTATTGGAAAAATGTAGGGAATAAATATTTATTTTCAATCCCATTTATATTATATGCCACAATTGATAAGGTTTTAGAATTTTCTTCCGTAGTGGGTACTTTTAGTTTTTTGAAAATAAATTTTGACTTAGTTGATTAAAGTTGATGTTAATTGATTTGATATTTTCTCCATATAGTTTAACTAGCTCCTCTTCTCCATTTGAATTACCACATATAAGCTTATTTTCGTTATTCCATTTGAACCAAATATTATTTATTTTGAGTTTATCATCTCTTACTAAAATCTTATATTGCTTGCTAACTGCTAATATTTGTTTCCTTAGTCCCAGGAATGCTTTCTTTTGTTGCTGTCTTTTTGGTATCAAGTCTCGTTCAACTGATATGTTTGTGCCAGCCAAATTTTTAGTGTTGCGAAAAACTTCATCTATAGCTTGTGGGGTACCTAGTTCCACTAGCACTGCCATTTTTCCATTACGTTCAAAAACTTTACGCACATTTGATATATCCGCTGTTATCTTTAATGTTTCCCTGAAAAGTTTTCTAACTTCATCCATAGGTTTGGTAGCAGAAATTAATCCTTTTATAAATATTTTATTGGACCTTATTTGATTTTGTAACCATGTGATGTCTTTTTTTTGTTCTGCATTTTCCTTTTTTACCTTATTAAGCTCCTCCCGCAGGTTTTGATTCTCCGCTTTTAATGAATTTATTTCTGATCCTATAGAAGTGATTTCTTGTTTTATATCTTCCAAATCAGATTTTGTTGGGAGCATTTTAAGCTTGTCATCTAAATTATTATTAATAGTATCTTTGATCAGATCAATTAATTCACTTGACTCCATATTTGGTTTGGCTGTTTGTAAGTTTTCCGGCGATGTTATTTCAGTACATTTCCTCTTGGGTGTTTGAATGGTACTTGGCATAGCTTCGAACCCTGCACTACCTTTTTGCATTTACTTATCGATAACTTTCGTTTGGTTTATCGATTATGTGTCATCCGTAAGTTCGTTAGACAAGGGCAGCAGATATATTTTATTTGTTCTGGATTGTTTTTGTTTATTCGGAGTTTTTGATTTTGAGTGAAATTGTTCCAAACAAAAATCAATAAAATAATAATAAAATGTTCGCTCACCGGAGCCCTGGTGTTAAAAAACTTTGTTCGGATGTTGTGGTGTGGTTTCCCTGCTTCAGTTTGATGTATGAATTGATGAGGAGTTTGTGCTATATTCCAAGATTTTTTGGTGTATAATGGGAGCCCGTTCTACATGCGACCGTCTGCAACTTTTACAATTTACCAATCCTCTTGTAGCGGATGATTGATATTCATATTCAATATATAACGTTTTAAAGAGCTCGAAATCTTTTATTCATGGATCCCATTTTTAAGGTGTACTTATATTTTTTTAGTGTTATGCTAGATTTTCTTTAAGCGGGAGATTGTTAATACGTTTATATTTTAGGGTTGATCTTTTACCTAAAAAACCATTAATTTGCTATAAGCTATATTTTCATTAATAAGTGACTATAATATATTTTTAAATTTTTTTTGCATTTTCTATTTTATGTTACTCTATTAGGTAAAACGTGTTTATATTTCAATGTTTATGAGTCTTAATATTGGCATTAAAAATACTTTTTCCAACCCTCTCTAACGTACAAGTGACATCGTATAACAATCGTAGCACAGTTGGTTGTAGTTGCTTAACCACCTCAACGAAGGTAAATAACATTTGTAGCATACCTTTAGGAGTGTGTTGCAGTATTCCATTATAAAAGTTTTTAATACATTAAGTTATAAGGAGAGTAATTTTTTTATGAATTTTTATATGAAGAGCAGTACACAACGTTAGGATAGGTGCGTAGAAAAATTGTAATGTACTTTTTTAATTATTGTTCTCTTTTAAATAAAATAGGTTGTGTGTTAAATGGCAAATATATAAACCATTATACCAATAATTGAGTAATATACTTATTTGGTTAATGTGTAGGCATTGGATCAAATTTGTTGCATTGTTCCATTTCCTAGTTTTGATTACAAAATTATTCCAAATTGTTTCAATATCAATTGTGTAACTGTACACTTTTGTTTTTCTATCAGTATCAAAAAAAAAAAATTATATGTTAGCTTTGTCCCTCCATTTTTGCGTTGCCCCATTAATACTTGTGAAAATCAACGTATTTGTATAGCTGGTTGATGGTTTTGTTACATTTCTTTTCACATTGCAGCGGTTTTGTTTTTTCTTTGAACTGTGGTTTTACCCCTCCACTGAGGATTTTTGGTTTTAGTTGGGCGTTATATTTCATCCCTTGAGCAAGAATCGAAATGAAGACGTGCTACACATGAAAATGAAAACAAGTGTTCAGTTGTCAGTCAGATTTGAGATTTTACACAATTTTCATTATAATTTTTTTTAATGTTTTGCTTTGCTGCGACTATTGAAACCTCGCATGTTGTAATTTTATCCCTTGCTGTCATAGTTTTACAAGAAAATCTATACATGTACGACCACACACACATATATCTCTATGCACACATGCAAGTATGCGCGTACATACTTACTATGGCAGTTGTTTTCAATAACAGAAAACCCACAAATACCGCTATTATGTATTGGGACAGACAATGATTTGTCATAATAGATGACATAGTTAAAACTAAAAAAAAATATTTTACTTATTTACAGAAAATGATGTCAAATGTTCAAACTTGTAAAATGTGTAATGACAGTGGAGTTTTGGAAAATAAAAAAGAGAAAAAAAATCCTTGAAACGCAATAACCATAAACAAAGAATGTTTGTCGAACGACCAAATTGCAATGAAAGATTGTCTAAAAATTGTTCATAACATTTTCTCTAACATACAATTTTAATAAAATTTTCTCTACAAACAAAATTTCAATGAGACCAGACAAAGTTTTGGAAATTTTTCTCAAAAGTTTCCAATAATTTTTTTCTAAAGACAAGATGCAAATTTCTTTAACGACGCAACCTCCGTGGTGTTTAGTTTTAAGCCAGAATTTTCATGAAATTTTCAGCAACGTCAATAATTCCTTGGGATTTCCTCTAACGGCAATATTTTCATGAAATTTTCTGACAAAAAATTGTAATGAAATTTTTTTGAAGACAACTTTTAATGAATTTTCTATGATCGAAATTTTTTTATAGACAAAAATTTCATGAATTGTTTTCTAAAGATTTAATATAAATAAAACTTTTCTTAATACAAAATCTCCATGAAATATTCTCCGAAGATAATATTTTTATGAAAAGAAATTTTCTATTTATTACAAAATTTGCATGAGGGTTTCTCTATAGACAAAATTTGTATGAAGTTTTATTTGAGGAAATTCATTAGTATTTTTTTTTTACTAAATACAAAATTTTTTGAAATTTACTCTATACAGGATAAATAAGTATAGAGTGACAATTGTTTAAATAAACAGACTTAATTAGACAATTTTAGTTCAATGTGATATTTCAGTAGCGACCGACCAGGCCTCTGGTGGGAATGTCTAAAGAAGAAATTTTCATGAAAATTTCTCTAAAGAAATAATAAATCAGCCAAATCGGATAGGAATTGCTCCCTCTAAAGGCTCAAGAAGTCAAGACCCCAGATGGGTTTATATGGCAGCTAATTCAGGTTATGGGGAGGCCACCGTAGCACAGAGGTTACCATGTCCGCCTATGACGCTGAACGCTTGGATTCGAATCCTGGCGTGACCATCAGAAAAAATTTTAAGCGGTGGTTTTCCCCTCCTAATGCTGGCAACATTTGTGAGGTACTATGCCATGCAAAACTTCTCTTCAAAGAGGTGTCGCACTGTGGCACGCCGTTCGGACTCGCCTATAAAAGGAGGCTCCTTATCATTGAGCTAAAACTTGTATCGGACTGCACTCCTGGATATGTGAGAAGTTTGCCCCTGTTCCTTTGTGGAATCTTCATGGGCAAAATTTGCAATATATCAGGTTATGGGCCGATTTTAACCATTCTTGGCACAGTTGCTGGAAGCCATATCGAAACACGTCATACAAAACTTCAACCGAATCGGATAGGAATTTCGCTCTCTAGAGGCTCAAGAAGTGAAGAGCCCACATCGGTTTATATGGCAGCTATATCAAAACATGGATCGATATGGCCCATTTACAATACCAACCGACCTACAAAAATAAGAAGTATTTGTGCACAATTTGAAGCGGTAAGCTTTACTCCTACGAAAGTTAGCGTGCTTTCGACAGACAGAAGGATGGGCATGGCTAGATCGACTTAAAATGTCATGACGATCAAGAACATATGTACTTTATGGGGTCTTAGAGAAATATTTGGAGAAGTTACAAACAGAATGACGAAATTAGTATACCCACATCCTATGATGTATAACACAACACAACGTAACATAACTTCTGTAAAAAAATTTCACTGGCGAACGAACTTAATACCGACCTTAAGCCTAGTACAGAGTTCGACTTTTCGCCCGAACAACTTCCAAACGCATTATAAAAAATGGTAACGAAGAAACACATTTCGTAGAAATGGTACTGAGTTTTATGAGCAAAATAGTAGCGACATGTTGCAGCGTCAGTACAAATGTAATTAAATGCTCACGAACTGGATCACAAAAACTGTACACGTACACAAAAACTGGACTACAAATTTTTATTAAATAAAAATAAATTTTGGTTGAAAATTAGAATTTTGTTTATAAATAGCGCTTTTTGAGGTCAAAGTTTGAAATGAGAGTTGACTTAACCGAACTAACTTAATACCTACTTTAAGCCTAGTACAGAGAACGACTTTTCGTTCGAACAACTGTCCAAAAGCATTATAAAACAATTTGTGACGAAGAAACACATTCCGTAGAAGTGGTACTGAGTGTTATGAGAAAAATAGTAGCGTCATGTCGCTGCGTCAGTACAAATGTAATTAAATGCTGACGAACTGGATCCCAAAAACTGTCCACGTACACAAGAACTGTGCTTCAATGTAGTTGCTTTTGTTGTGTGTCGTTGTGTGACTTTTGTTTGTGTTAGTCTTCCAATAGAATTCGGCATATTTTGGAATCAATCAATAGACAATTTTGCAAATTTGTCCATAAAAATTCCATAAAAGAACAGGGGCAAACTTCTCACATATCAATGAGTGCTGTCCGATTCAAGTTTAAGATCATTAATAAGGAGTCTCCCTTTTATATTCGAGTCCGAACGGCGTGCCGCAGTGCGACACCTCTTTGGGAAGAAGCCAGCATTAGGATGGAATTACCGTTGATTTTTTTTCTGATGTTCTCGCCTGGATTCGAATCCATACATTCAGCGTTGGAGGCGCACATGCTAACCTATGCGCTACGGTGGCCTTCACTTTGTACAATAATAAAAATGGTTCCATACTTAAGTATAGATGTCATGTTAATAAATTAGTTGCATCACTTAAAGAAATAAATATTTTATGACTAAGATCCTTGCCATAATGTCCTAAAACATAGATTTTTATCGTTTCAATTATGCATATATCGTCATGAAAAGTTTCGTTATTTATTATTGAGATTTTAGAGTGGTCTTTTAAATATGTTTTTTTTTAGCAAATTTTTTACTTTCTCTTTAAATGGTTTATTAAGTACATTCACATTTTTGGCAAGATGTGCGAATGCTGCTCGAATGCTTGATTGAACTAAATGATCATAATATTCCATGCTCAAAAAGAAAAGAAAAACTCCTACATGTGTTTTGGAAGAAAAGAGAAAGTAAAATTGTTTATTGTCGAGAACGTTTGTTTATTTTCCATCCAAACAACATACATACATAATATAAACAATTTTTGTTGTATGCTTTATATGATGTTGATGACTATAATGACCATCACCGCAGTTGACGATGTTCAACATCAACATCATCATTTATGACAGTAGCAGCAAAACCTCCGCATTTTTTGCTTTTTGTCAAACAAAATGTCAAATCATACGAAACAATCTTTCAATTCATACTCAATGGAAGAACAAACTGTAAACAACCATATACATAGGCAAAAAACGGCTTAACAATTACTTGCAATTAAAAGAAATTCTGGGTAACAATGAAAAAAAAAAACAATTGTTTTGTATGTTGGAGAGACAGACCATTTCATTGATCAAGACATTGACCTAAAATCATTTTACCATACCAAGTGTGTGGTACAACAACATGGTCGTCGATCGCGAAGCCATTGACAAGCGTTTTGCTTACAAAATTTTACTATTTTACGACAGCAGTGGCAAACCAGTAGTGATTGGAAGGCTTTTGTGTGAGTTATGATATCTTAAAAATCATAACAATATGAAGATTAATGGTCTTGTTCAGTAACAGAGTCGTCGCATGATTTGTTAAAGTTTTCAGCGGTCGTTGGCATTTTGTCTTGGGTCAACAAAGTCAACGTTGTTTTTCATGGGAATGGGGTAGGGACTCTTTTAGTGTGTTTTAATATATATAAGATTTCCTCAGTTTAGAATATATACAACACAAATATCAATTTTTCTGAAAAAAACAATAGTATCTTAAACAAAAAGGAGGACACCGTAGCGCAGAAGTTAGCATGTCGGCCTATGACGCTGAATACCTGGTTATCCCCTCCTAATGCTTGCGACATTTGGGAGGTACTTTACCATTATGTACAAACTTCTCCACAAAGAGGTGTCGCACTGCGGCACGCCTTTCGGACTCGGCTATAAAAAGGAGGCCTCTTATCATTGAGCTTAAACTTGAATCGGACAGCACTCATTGATATGTGAGAAGTGTGATCCTGTTCCTTAATGGAATGTTCATGGGAAAATTTGCTTTTTGCATCTAAAAGATTGTTTTAAGACAGTAATTGTGTTTAATAGAAATTATTCACTTAATTGTTTAAATTGCTTTAAAGGGTATTTTGGGGGGCCAACTGGTACTAGTGTTTAATTGTAGGTCGAAGCATACATAGTCGCTGCTGGAATATAATGAAATTGTATACTCTACGTAGCACAGTGAAGCACAACGCTATTTCTTAAGAACAGTTTCCCTAAATTTGGTTTCATGCTTTGTCAGTTTACGCATTCTTTCTTCGACGCATTTACTTTACCAAGTAAAGTTAATAACTTCAGAAGCCACCCTCGCATAACAATAAGTTAAAATTTCTTGCTTCGTGCCATAAAACAGTAGAACAAGCGAGATTTAAAAGAAAATAAAAGAGTCTGAAATTTCTTTGGCAGTCGAGTGATTTTGCATTAATTATAACGGAAGTCTTAGCCGTAGAAGAGAAAAAAACGCCAACTTGTGTTTACCATGTGGAGAAGAAGATTCATACATTCACACGTACTCAAGTACGTAGTATGTACGTGCGCCGTTAAGACGGAGTAATAAATCAATTTGCATATATTTTCTTCATTAACATTGACTTGTTGTATTCCATAATAATTTGTGTTCGCTCTCTTTAGAGCGGCCTTATATAGTGTTGGAATAATTTGGGGATGCATGTCAGTGCGAATTTAGATTGACAATATCACGAGATGCATATATGAAGTTGAATTCAAAAATTGCAACTTTTTCAGTCAACTGCCATTGGCTCACATGGCGTTTAGTATTAAATTGCATGAGAGCTGTTAATCTTGTTGGGGGGAAGATGTATTAACAAATATTTCCCACATATCTCATGTAGCATGTGTAGATAACATACACACAACGACTATATATATCTATTCGATAAACACCAGCTGTTGCTCCTTTTATTTGAAACCTTTTTAGCAAAAGTTCATGACACTGCGTGCTTCATATCGGCTTCATTATTGTGTTCTTTCCATGTCGCTTTAGCGACGACATTCAATCTCTTGTGTTTACTAAAGTTCAACAGGTACTTATTCGTACAAATATTTTTACACAAACAACAATGAAGAGAACTTTTTGTTGCTCACTTAAATACCTACTTCATGCATGGCTGTCAGTCTATAAACGGATATTCGGCCAGATTATATTTCTTTGCGTTGGGCCCTGCCGCTCTGATGTGTCTTAAATATTGCACGTTAAAAGTTAATAGTCATAGAGACAACAACAGCGTCACACCACCAGCACCATCTGCAAAAACAACAATCATCAACAACAGTAGCGGCATCAGACAATGGAAGTGCAAATGGGTTTGCTCTCGTTAGCTGTTAGTACATACAACAAACCGCTGTGTGTGGCGGCACTTCGATTGCCTTATGCTCGGATGTTATCGCAAATAATTTCTGGTATTAATAACGGGTTTTTAATACACATGTGTATTAACAAAACATTTGCTATGGTTGTGCTTTAATATTTTTTAATTGCATTGAATAAATATTGTTAAAAACAAACAAAGCCAAATTACAATAGACAAAGAAAAACACGAAAATCAAATGAGAAGGAAAACAAATCGAAAATGTTTGTAAATAGTTGTTGTTTTTTTTATATATTTTGAAAAAATGTGTAAAGTGCAAAGCTTTTTTAGAACAAGAATAAGGATATGTTTCTCTTTGTATGGGACTTACCACTCTTCCATTGGAATTCAACATTTACCGTAACTAGCCTTCGTTTTTTGTCAACATAACATTTGTGTATAAATTTTTCATTCTTAAAAATAGTTTTATCGAACAAAACGTTTGTCTGATAAAAAAAAGAATCTTATAATTTGTTACAAAAATTGGCTTGTCCCTTCACTTTTCTCCTGTATAAAAATAAACTATCAAAATAAATAACGATTTTGTCCAGTTGCAGGTATTGCGTTTTCGCAACAATGACTTGGCGTACATTTAAATTTTTGTATTGGCTGTATGTTACCAACTTATATTGAATAAACATTTTTTAAGGTTTGCTCTAACTCTTCAAAATAATGTGGAGATCAAAAAATTGCCTGTGGTATTTTTATTATAATTTTTCGCAAAACAATACAATAATAATATTTTTAATATATTCCAAAGTCCTTGAAAAATTAAAAATTATAAAGGGTGATTTTTTAAGAGCTATAGGAAAGTTTTTCAAATGAAATTCAGAAAAAATGAAATCTTTATTTGAATCCATAGTACGGTCCATATAATTTAATGTTTGAAGATTACTTCATCCAAATGTTGACCGTGACTGGGCCCTAAATGGTCCATCCGCTTAGTCCAATTTTGGCATACTCTTTTTAACATTTAGGCCGGTATCTCACGAATAAGTGCTTCAATGAGTCAATTGAAGCGGGCTTGTCTGTATAGACATGAGTTTCTACATAGCTCCACAAAAAATAGTCTAAAAGCGTTAAATCGCACGATCTAGGCGGCCAATTGACCGGTCCCGAACGTGATATAAAATGTTCACCGAACTCGCCTCTCAATAAGTCAACATGTCATGCGAGTCAAGCTCTTGCATTTTGGGGAAAAAAAGTTGGATGTTATCTCACGATAGCGCCCACCATTCACAGTTACGTTACGATTCGCATCATCTTTGAAGAAGTACGGTCCAATGATGCCACCAGCCCATAAACCGCACCAACTGTGACTTTCTGGATTTATTGGTAGCTCTTGCAATGTATCTGGCTGATCTTCTCTCCAAAATCGACAATTCTGCTTATTTACGTATTCATTGATCCAAAAATTAGCTTCTTCGTAAAATGGAAGAAGCGCGCGATGAACTTTCTTAACAGAGTACATATTTCGATAATAAAATAATTTGGCGTATTTGAGAGAACGATTCTTCGTAAAATAGGTCATGGCAAAGAAGTCTTTTGATGGCAAACACGGTGGTACACATAAACCGGAATGACCAAAAGACCGATGGAAAGATCAAGAGGTGGGAGACACCTCGAAACTTGGTGTCAGAGATTTTAGAACGAGCGCAGAAGAGGCGGGGTTAAATCGTACGATCGTTCTTTATGACAGTTTTATCCAAACACGTTCCCATTTAGACCATATTCAACACAGTATTCTGGCGTTAGAATACAACTCACTGTTCCAAACTTAAGCTATATTCAGATTAGTCAAATATTTGACCCAATTTGTTTTATCATTTTTGCCCAAAATATGTCAAATTCCTACATTCATGATTTTGTATTCACATTAGACACATTTTGTTTTTCCAAAAACAAATTAAATGGCTTAAACCTTTAGATTAAAAAAGGCTTTTTATTTGCCCTACATTCGATTGCATGAAGGTCAAATAAAAAGCCTTTTTGGATTTATTGGTTAGCCCTATTTATTTAGAAAAACACAATGTGAATACATCAAGAATTTACGAATTTGACATATTTTAGTTTACACATCTGTTTTCCCTTTATAAAATCAGCTGACGAGAGCCTTATATTCGGATTTAATGAGCAGTGATGGACACATTTTCACAGTTGAAACACTCGAACGATCAACTAACTGAAGTACCTTTGCGGATTACACTGTCCTTGTGCTTTTTTTCGTTTGTGTGGATGAGTGTTGGTGCTGATTTGCGTCTCGAACAGGGCGCGTGCATTAATAATTTTATACATTATTCAAAAAGCCACGGGCTTGCATTGTATTATGTTCTTGGGTACGTATAATAGTGAGTATGCTTTTGCCCATCGCTGGTCTAGAGACAAAATCTATTGGATAGAGTAATGTGGCGTATGAGCAACACAATTCTAGAGCAGATATATTTTTCATACGCTCCCTTATTTCAGCAGTACAATGTGGCGTATGAGCATCAACATTTATAGGTTAAATGAATATTAGTTATACAATTCGCAGTAACACATTTTTGAAAAAGATTATTTTATTACATTTTATGACATAAAGAATATAAACTTTGCGGTTTTTTTAATTAAATCAAAAGTATGGACCAAATCTGTATGCTTTTGCCATATAGCCCTGTTTTCAGATTGAAGGCCTTGAACGCACAAAAGACGGATTTTTTATCCAGAATTTGGAAGAGATCCCTTAACATTCGTACCAATTACAGTCAATACTCGTATCAGAACTTACGCAATTTTCCTGAAATTTGTAACAGTGAGACCCCAGTATGGAAACCGTATTTGGCCCATTGACATCCATGGTTTTATTCTGCATTGTTAACGAACTCACAGAAACGATGGGAAGTGAAATAATTTTCAATTATTTACATATTGGAAAACCTGCCAAAAATTGAGGTCAGCCTACCAATCTACCAAGAGAATAAAAACTTATCAATTTTGGTAGGAACCTACCAAAATATTAGAAATAGTTTTCAGCGCCGGTTATTGGGTATATTTCTGTAATATTTCCCATGTAAACTTTCTCCACAATGTTCTGGCGATCAGCGACACTTCGTTTGGATTTGGCTATGACAAAGAGCTACTCTTTCGTTTAGCTAAAACTTGAATCGGATATTAGAAAAGTCTCCTCTCTTCCCTCATTAATTGTTTCTGTGCTAATTTGTATTTAATTTGAAATACGTATTTAAATATTTATATGTTTACTACTACTAAATTTCCCATGAACATTCAATTAAAGAACAAGGCATACTTCTCTCATATCAATGAGTGTATTCCGATTAAATGTTAACCTTAATGATAAGGGAATTGCTTTTTTTGCCGAGTCCGATACCTCAGGATGTCAGGGTACCTCCCGAATATAGCCAGTATTAGGGCATAACCACTGCTAAAAATTGCGTTCGACGTCATAGGCGGACATGCGCCACATGTTTACTCTTTGTAATTTTCTGCAACTTGGCCTAAATTAGTTCAGATTTGGATATAGCTGCCATATAGACCGATGTCTCGATTTAAAGTCTTGGCCCCATAAAAGGCGCATTTATATTCCGATTTCACTGAAATTTGAAACAGTGACTTTTGTTAGGCTTTTCGACATCCGTGTCGTATATGGTTCAGATTGGTTAATTTTTAGATGTAGCTACTAAAAAGACCAATATTTTGTTATGCACAATTGAACAATGACTTGTACTTATTAGTATTTGATCCAAATCGGAACATACTTCGATATAGCTGCTATGGCGCATAAGGTATGCAGTTTTCACTGGGTTTTGACGAAAGTTGGTTTACATATATTGGGTTGCCCAAAAAGTAATTGTGGATTTTTCATATAGTCGTCGTTGACAAATTTTTTCACAGCTTGTGACTCTGTAATTGCATTCTTTCTTCTGTCAGTTATCAGCTGTTACTTTTAGCTTGCTTTAGAAAAAAAGTGTAAAAAAAGTATATTTGATTAAAGTTCATTCTAAGTTTTATTAAAAATGCATTTACTTTCTTTTAAAAAATCCGCAATTACTTTTTGGGCAACTCAATATAACGGAGGTGGTGGGTATCCAAAGTTCGGCCTGGCCGAACGCCTTCTTACTTGTTTTATTTTATTTGTGTAATATAAAAATTTAAAAAAAAAATTGCTAAATATGATAAATTAACTACCCATTTAACGTTTTATAACGATATGACCTAAAGCAAATAAGTGTAAATATTTGCTGCTATTTACACCTGATAGAAACATTCAAATAAAGACGCCGCGGAATAAAGATAATATTTGTGTGTTGATAGTAAATTAAAAAAAGCGCGCCAATATAATTTCTAACAGTTTAAAACAAAAAAACCAATAGAGATTGAAAAGGCCAACAAACAGTAGAAGACAAAAATAAAATATAAATTAAAAACTTAAAGATATACAATTCCGTGATTAAAAGCTAAATTTTTTCATTTAAAGAGGAAATATCAAAACAAAAAGTAAATAACGTTCGCATGAAACCTCTTATCTCTTAAGTTTGGACATTGTGTTGTAATCTTTGATATATAATGAAGACAATAATAAAAAAAAGCTTTAAATCACTGTGGTTATGAGTCGATGAAAATCTATGTCATCAGTTTAAAAAGAAACCTGATTGTTTTTGAATTGATTTCATTTTCAATTGTTAAAATTGTTTTTTGCTTTCTACTCAAACAAAAACAAAGAAACGATAAGAATAATAATAAATGATATATTGAAATGCATTTTGTATTTCAAATAATGCAATTTAACGTTGACATATAGAAATTATCGGGAAAGTACAAATCCTGCAGTTATTTATGTATAAATCACTGCATCATATATAAAGTGAAAACTTAATAAAAAAAGGAATGTAAAATAATTTTTAAAATGTTTAAACTTTCCTTTAATCGACAAAGATAAATCTACCAGCAAATGCAATAAAATTGTCTTTAAATTAAAAAGACATATGTATTGGGTTGGCCAAAAAGTGATTGCGGATTTTTCATATAGTCGGTGTTGACAAATTTTTTCACAGCTTGTGACTCTGTAATTGCATTCTTTCTTCTGTCAGTTATCAGCTGTTACTTTTAGCTTGCTTTAGAAAAAAAGTGTAAAAAAAGTATATTTGATTAAAGTTCATTCTAAGTACTATTAAAAATGCATTTACTTTTTTTTAAAAAATCCGCAATTACTTTTTGGGCAACCCAATACGTCAATTATCAATTACCATATGATTAACATAAATTATATATAAATTACATACATGTTTATATATTCATACATGTTATTAACATCATTCTGTTTTAGCTGCCACACACTGTTTTGTTTCGATTTATGTCTCGGGACATAGTATGGTGGTCATATGCACCGTTATGGTGCACGTGTTTCTTCTTGGTCTAAAATAGCTCAACTGGTAATTAGTTTCTGTAGCCTTGTTAATCTCTAGCCGGGTTTTTGGTTTTGTGATGTTATTCTTTGAAGGCGATATACTCTCAGTGCGTCATCGATTGGTTTGCTTGGATTACCTTACGATATTCATGTCTAAAGGAGGATTAGGGTTAGGTTAGGTTGAAAAGAGGGGGCAGATATTAATATGCCCCATACCACTATAGCCAGTAATCGGCTTGTTATTAAAAGAGGGTTTGTTTCTCTGTGAAATATTCAGACTTCATTCCGATTTCTGATTACCTCAATTTACTTACACTCACGTTTTTATTGAAAGCACAAAAGGTTTTAATTGGCGTAGAAATATTTACGGCATAAGGAAAGCCTTTTCATAGCAGTTGGAGAAAGTAGAGTACAACAATAAAATAGTCAAATTACTACCCGTATTACGATGTAAATACATTGTGTTACCTTCGTACCCGCTAAATGACCTATATATTTGCAATGTTTTTTAATCATTTTTTTACCCCAAAATTAAATTTTTACACTGCCTCCTTCTATTTTTGCATTGCATAGCTTCGTTATTAATCACAAATTTACAATCTTCCATACCTGGCTGGCCACATGTTGTGACCCAAATCAGAAAAATACAAAAGTATAACAGAACCTGGCATCTCGTGAGCAGATTCAAAATTCATGAAAGTCAAATAAATTGGTATGTCCAAAAATGAATGGCAGACAAAAAAAACTCTGAACAAAAAAAATACATTTTACATTCATGATGACAAATTTATTCCCAAAACAAGCCCTTGTCGCAGATGCACAAAGCATCGATGCATACGATTGTGACATTTGACCAAAAGTACTATGGACTGAGCATATTGACGGATGAATTTTATGATGGTCAAAGAAGAGACCATCTGAGATACGCATGCAATCCAACTCTTCTTCTTTTTATTGCTTTTTGTTTTGCTGAAGCAAGTTGTGGTTTTTATAAAGGAGGATGTAGTGCAATATTTGTATTGTTTGTTTTTTTTTTTTTGCCTTTTCATATTATTAATGAAATGATAAGAGTTTTCAATGTATATTGGATGTAAAACAAAAATTAAATGGGCCATTGAGTTTAACAGGAAATTTGAAAAACGCGCAATAAGAAAGAAGATATGAACGAAAAGCAAACTCCATCAAGATTCATCTGTAATGGCCACACTAAGAAAACATTGAAGAGAAGGGGGCGGGGAAAAGTTGGCGATACTACCATGTTGATTGACAGTTGATATTCAAAGAGTAGGTTAACCAAAGAGCATTTAAACAAAGAGAATACTTCAGGCTCTCAAAGCAAAGAAGAAAATGGCAAAGCTATGTGTAAAGGCATTTTTAGTTGCTTAAAAGTAAAAAATTTTCAAAAAAAAAAATACAAAACAAGTAAGAGCGTGCTAAGTTTGGCCAGGCCGAGTCTTATATACCCTTCACCATGGATAGCATTTGTCGATATATTTGCGGGGTATCTCTTTTTAGGCAAACAAAGAATAATGAATAAGAACTATTATGGTATTGGAACTATATCAAGTTGTTGGAAAAAATTTCTGCCAAAACTGATGAGAATTGCGCCCTCTAGGGGCTCAAGAAGTCAAGAAGTCAAGATCCCAGATCGGTTTATATCGCAGCTGTATCAGGTAATGTACCGATTTGCGCCAAACTAAGCACAGTTGTTGGAATACATAACAAAACATCTCATGATAAATATCAGACAATTTGGATGAGAATTGCGCCCTTTAGCGGCTCAAGTCAAGATTCAAGATCGGTTTATATGGCTGCTATATCGAAACATGGACCGAATAATTACGACCAAATAATACGGTAAAAATCGAATCCTCGTCTTCGGATGCAGAGCTTTCTAGTAATGCATCTAATATGCCGTTAGCTAAATAAAACGTGTTCACTTTTTCCATTTTTATAAATTTCTTTTTAATATTTTGCCGTTTTTTCCAAACCAATGAATTTCCATCCACATTTGTCATGAAGCACGAATTTTGATAATAAATGTCAACTATTTGCTGTGGTTACTTGTTTTGAGTTTCTCTATGATGAAATAGCGGTGTGTACTGAACACTTTTCACTTTCACAAATGACTTTTGGACATCATTGTCAACCGGTGGTAGTTTTTGATTAAAATGTTTATACCCACCACCATAGGGGTATACTAATCTAGTCATTCCGTTTGTAACACCTCGCAATATTGATCTGCGACCCCATAAAGTTAATATATTCTTGATCGTTTTGACATTCTCAGTCGTTTAAGCTATGTCCGTTCGTCCGTCTTCGTGTCCGTCCGTTTGTTGAAATTACGATAGCGGGCGAACGCGTAGAGCTAGCTGCAATAATTTTGCACAGATACTTCTTATTAATGTTTGTTGGCCGTCGATTAACAAAATCTCTAAATTGGTGAAATTACCATAGCAGGCGAACACGCAGAGCTAGTTGCACTAAATTTTGCAAATATACTTCTTATTAATGTACTTCGTTGAGGATTTATCGGTTCAGATTTATATATTACTCCCACATAAAATGGTCCTTCGACTTGACTTCTTGAGTTCCTAGAAGCTGCAATTATTACCCGATTGGGCTGAAATTTGCCACATAGTGTTCCGTTACGACTTCCAACAATCGTGCTAAGTATGGTTTGAATCGGTCTATAACCATATAAACCGATCTCTCGATTTGACTTCTTGAGCCTCTTAAAGCCGTAGTTGGTATCCGATTGAGCCTACATTTTGCGCGTAGGGTTCTGTTATTACTTCCAACAATTGTGACAAGTATGGTCCAAATCGGTGATATAGCTCCTATATAAACCGATCTCCTGATCGGATATCTCAAGCCCTGTAAGCCTCAATTTTTATCCGATGGGGCTGAAATTTCGTACGTGGTGTTCTGTTACGACTGCCAACAATCGTGTCACGTACGGTCTAAATCCTTTGTGTAAACTTTTAGTAGAAGCCATGGTGGTGGGTTTCCAAGATTCGACCCGGCCGAAAATAGCAATTAGCAAACTTTTACTTGTTTGTGATTATTTATGTACGGCTATATATGAATAAATAAATTATATTTTTATATTTTCGGTTAAATATCTCCTACTTATGCTTGGAATGTCAGCCCTTATATAAATACGTATGTATATATTTTTAATATTATTAATTTTTACTTTTTGTGCTGAGATACACATTAAGTGTGTTCGTGTAGTTTTCCAGTAAAAATTGCAGGGAGTAGGAACATCCTTTACTATCATTCGTTATTTATTTGAACACAAAAACAGCTGACTTTTACAAACACATTTGTTCGAAGCTGCGGATGAAAAAAAAAAAACATCCAGCAGAAATTTGTTGGCTCTCAATTAACAAAATCTCTAATTTGTGCTCTCTCACGTACTCTCGCGCTCTGTTCTGTGGTCAAATAGCAAATTTGCTCTAAACATTCCATTAAGGAGCAGGGAGGATCTTCTCACATATCAATGAGTGCTGTACGATTCAAGTTTAAGCTCAATGATAGATGACTTCCTTTTTAAAGCTGAAGCCAAATGGCGTGAGAATAGTACCTCACACATGTTGCCAGCATTAGGAGGGGATTAGAACTGATAAAGATTTTTTCTGATGTTCTCGTCAAAATTCGAACCTAGGTGTCATACCCGGACATTATTTACTCTGCGCTACGGTGGCCACTACTTCCTAACCAAAGGTGGGCCATCCACTTGAATACTTCATACATAACATAGCCATTGAAATTCATGTGACACAGCTTATCTTTGACAATATTGGCTTTCAAGATATCCATTACGCTATTAGCTGATTCATATGGACAAATCTATAGCACAGATGGCAAAACCTTACATGTATGCCAGATCATTTAAAGTGGCACACCATATTATAACGAGTTAAACTTGTCCAGTGGCCAATAATTAATTAAACTTGTTGACAAAGTAAATACTTAAATAAATAAACGATTTTAATTGCATTTACAAGCAGAACCTCTTCAATTTTTTCTCACTTTATTTTGTTTTTGAATGACGTTTTGTCTAACATTCATTTCGTTTTTTGGCTAATCTCAATATTTGATACATAAGTGCCAATTGCCTTAAAATTCCCAATATCTTTTTATTGCTAAAACTACTTCTTAGAAAAACCACATTATAGAATTTTCCAAACAAATCAATTAATTTTAACAGCCATCCGACACCCTTAAACGTAAGTGCTATCAATTTCCTGGCTTTCCTTCCGTCTACTGAAAAATGACCACCATACGTTACACCCCAAAAAAAAATAATGGTGTTAGAATACTGATAAGAGATATGATAGTGTGGTGCGCGAAACTGCCTGCTGGTGTGACAGACGGCAGTTATAGGTTAACAACTATATTGATATCTTTCTTTATGACAATTGCTCAAGACACTCACTAAAAAAATTAAAGTATTAAAGAATAACAATTGATGTCATTTTGTTCTTATGTATGGTATCTTTATATAAGTTATCAAAGAAATAGCTCATAACTATAAAGGGAAAAATACGTTAAATTGAAATTAGTTTTTTGAAGCCCTAAAATTTGTTCGACGTTTAAAGCGAAAAATTTCTAAGAAAATTTAAGTTTAAACATTTTTTAATTAATTAATACAAAACCTGGTATTTACTTTATGTGTGAAATGGTGTATGATACTTGTGAATGCAACCGACAATTTGTGGTTCCCTTTCTCATACATATACATACATATATGTTCCTATGAAGAAATCATATAAGAAGATAACTTGTAATTTATTCAAGATTTTGGCTATCGAACATAAAACATTCCCAAAAACCGATTTTTTAACAATGCATTCTATTCTAAACGCACACACATTCTTATGATGCGATCTTTTGAGTGGTGTTGGTTGCTTAACAGTTCTTAAGTTAACCTATTGATTGAATATAACTGGACGACTGGGGAAATTTTTCCACGATATTCTTTCGCTAAAGAATTTCTTCGTTATGATAATGTTGTTCTGTTTGTGGCTATTGTTGTGTAGATAAGAATCACTTTGTGTCTCTGATAGAGCCAAGATAATGCCACCATATGATGCCATATCGTCGTTGTGTTTTGTCTGTTTGTTGCCTTTTCGCCAATCGTTAGTTTACACACAACTATTATAGAAAACACAAAAGTGCTGCATACATATTGTTGTTCTTCTTTTTTGCCTCATTTTGATTATTTTTTTTTTTTGCACTTTCTCTACAAAGACAGACGCAGCAAAGAGGGCGACAAAAGAACACCATACACTGGTTAGATCTGATTCATACGAAGCATTTATACGCAGGGAATAGAACCCTTTTTAGGCCTAGTACTGACTTCATTTGCAGTGAAAATGTCTATTAAATTCTTGCGAAATTAGACGGACTTATTCTTTGCCAGATCACAAACAATAAAACACAAAATAGACAACAACATCGACGCAGAGTTGATTGGTGCCCATTTCGTGATTATTTAATTACATTGGCAATTAATTGAAGCGAAATTTGTATTGGCGCAGCGACATGTCGCTAAGATTTTGCTTATAGAACTCAGGACCACTTCTACGGAATGTGTTCGCATTTTCTTCGTCCCCATATTTTTATGGGGACGTACTTATTCATGGACTTAGTTAAGTCAGTACTAAACCTTAGGTAGGGATTTCTTGCTTTAGAGTAACAAAGTTCCATTGAGTTCTAAGAGCCAAATTTTAAGTTTTCTCTTTGCTTTTATTGAAAATACTGAATATACTTACGATGAAGTAAATTTAAAACAAAAAGTTCTAATAATACACGTATGCAATTTTGTCCAATAACATTTCATTAACCCATTTTAGTCCACTACCCCTTGTAATGCAATCGCCTTGAAACTTTACACGTTAATTAAATTGAAAAGAAAAAAATATATTTTATAATTTTTCTTCTACTGGAGTACTATTAATATTATGGAATATTTATCTTTTCCCATTATAACATAAAATTTATAAAAAAACACTATTTTTAAAATTTTTTTTCCAAAAAAAAATGTTCCTTGACTTATGTTATGAAAAGTTGTTACAAAAATACGACAGCCAACTTTTTGAAAAAATTTTTAGTTTTATATTGTTCTGTATTTTTTATATTGTTCTGTCCGATCAATCCGCAAAAATTGTTTTATCTATATAAGTTAGTAACATACAGCCAATACATACATGTAAATGTTCGCCAAGTCACTGATGCGAAAACGCAACACCTCTCAAAAATGGGTTAAGGAACAGTGGGGACACGCCTCTCATATCAAAAAGTGCCGTCCGGTTCAAGTTTTAGCTTATGAAAGCTGGGCAACTAAACGAGACCTCTTCTTAAATAAATTTTATTGGTTGAAGAACTCATAAATGTCGCCAACATAAGTGAGGGCTTAAACACAACTAATTGTTTATGTATGTTTTTGCCAGGACTCGAACCATTCAACATTCAGCGTTTTGGAATGAACATCGTAAAAGGATTGCGTTTTCTTTACGAATTGAGCTAGAGGTCTGAAATTTGGGAAATGGATACACCTTGAAAGTATATATCGGACGACTAAGAGATTGGTTTTTTTTTAGTGTACATTTATCTACAAATTGGCCCTTTTTTACGGATTAAGCTAGAGCTCTAAAATTGGGGATACAGGTGCATCTTGAAAGTATATAACGGGCGACTTGATAAATTTGTTGCTATACGTACATTTAGGTACTAAAACGTACAAAATAGTACATTTTTTTACGGATTGAGCTTAAGCTCTCAAAATTGGGATGCAACTTAACCCTTTACAGTATATATTGGGGATTACACCTTGACACTATATCGGGTGACTATATGATTGTTTTTTTTAAATTCGTACATTTAGCCACTAAAACTTACAAAATGGTACTTGCTTGCACAAGCCGTAGTGCTAAAGCTCCTAAAACTGCGAGTTACACCTTGACATTGAGTGTACCATCGGGGCCAGCGAAGCGCCGGGCGTATGCTAGTATGTACATATGCCCAGCGTAAGCACTTTTAAACGAGCTCACATATTAGCAGCCTAAATTTGCTCTGTTATTCTCATTTGAAAAATTGTGCCGCACTCAACACCCCACTCAAACTGCGTTACGAATATTGTTAAATGTACATTATATGTACAAACATGCTTGGGTATATAAATACACCACATAAAGAGTCCACCCTCGCTCATTTTATTTTTTTTGCGCTCATTCTCTTTCAGTGCCAGACATGACTTTTTCTTTGAGGGGATTTTGCGACGGCTGCCGTTGTATAGTTTTGTTGTTATTGTTGAATTTGTTCGTTCATTCGCTTGTTTGTTTGACACAAAAATATTCAATATTGTTACAGTTGTCCTCAGCCAACAACACTATTATTGTGTATTTAAGTATTTGATACTTAATGTTTTTCGTTATTGTTGCTGGAGATGTTATTATTGCTTGAGTTGAGTCATCAAATTTTATGTTGTGGGGGTTGGTCTTCATGGTTCAAGTAAATGATACTCTATGTGTCCTGGGTTACGATTAAATAAAAAAAAAAAAAAAACAATAGACTCTAGGTATATCATTTGCGTCGTAATATCCTTAAGTCTTTGTCTACGAAAGTTTTATTATTTTGCGTTTCACATGTAAAACAGTTTTTAGTTTGAAATCATAAGTTTTTTTAAAGGATGCCTTATTCAAAACGTTTTTAGTAATATACAAACAAATACTGGGTTTATATCTTAAAAAGAAATAAATTTATAAATAATTGATAATTACTTATAAAGGCAATGTCTTCAGCCTAATCATCAACATGTAAAGAGTCCTGGCATAGGCCTTCTTCTTTGTAGCGTAGAGCATATACCGGCAAAAATGTTAAAGAATAATTATTCGTTCTGTATTCTACTGTTTGGAAAAACAGGATTGTTACATAAAAATGAATACACCTACTGTATATTTAAGGTACATACATCACAATGAAATGACCTACCTAAACTTTTTGAAAAGTAAAACATTTTCTCTATCCCCGAAAATAATAACTAAGGGGAAAGGTGATTTCATTAATTTAACCCATTATTATTTCCATAATAGTACCTATTTTACTTTTGATTAAAGTGAAAAATAAATTATTTAACAATTCTCCACGCAGGTGTCGTAACATCTACAAACATGTGAAAACTGGTGAAAAGTTTTTTCTATTCGCCCTTCGAAATAATGGTGCATTTGCTTTGATATGCGCTAATTTATTTTACTGGAGTGTACATTCATAATTAAACTTTTTTGCAAGTTTTTGGTGGGTGCCATTTACTGTGAATGTGATGAGTCAGTTTGTCTGCTAAATATTGTGTTTTAAGCAAAACTGTTTTTGTTTAACTTTGTTGTTGTTTGTCTGTCTTAGAACTTACCACACAACATAGACTTAAGTATACGAATCACACAACATAGACTTTAGTATACGAATTTTGTTCATATATGAATACACATTGTCTGCTCTACTTATATGGTCACCTTAATTAGTCTCAAATGTCACTCTGTATGTATATCTCTTTACATATGCAAAGGTATAAACAAAAAACAACCCATTTTGATTATATGCATACATACTCAAGTTTGCATAAAAACATATCAAATGCTTGCGTGAGAGGGCATTTGGGAGAGTGTGACAAGTACATTCTCAACTATTTCAAGTCTCGAAATCCCCCTCCAAGTAGAATTACAAACAGTTTGACAAGATACTCTTAACATGCCCCATTTGTTTGAGAACACATGATTGCTTTTGCAATCAATAAAGATTTGTGCACTCACTTCTGTTTTGTCCAACTAAGATGGTTAATTTTGTCTAGTAAATGCTGAAATCTAAATCGTAAACTTAATAAATAGACAACATATTTTTTAATAAAGAAATTCATCAAAATATCGCAGAACTTTTTTCCCATTTCCAAATAGAATTTTCGTTAAAAAATTTTAAAATACATACCTTTGAGATCTTTTGAAAATAATTTCAAATATTATTATATAAAGTCAAAAAATTATATAGCAATTATATAAAAAATGGATTCACCACACATTATACCTGATTATGGACCGATTCGGACCATAAATGTAATGGATATATGAAAGACTGAGCATTTATAATAGAAAAAATTGGACCCTTTAATGGCTTAAGAAGTTAACCTGAAGTTCGTCGATTTATATAAAAACTCCATCTAAATATAGGCTGATTTGGTCCATACAAATTTAGTCGTCAGAGTGATTTATAAAGATATGACATTTTTTTCTTTTATTGGAATAACGTTTGTTCATGGCAACTCTAACCCAAGCAAACAAAGCTTTCGTTCCCGACTCATAAACAATTCCAAGAATGAGGGGTTTCGAAGTTTTTATTATGCCCCTGGCGCCATGGCATGATGTATCAGTATATTGGTTTCTTACTCATGCTATCATATTATTTACAATTTTGTGAGCGTTTAAATGCACAGGGTAAATGTGGAAAAGGGTTGATTTGCCAATGTCATGCACACGAAAATCTATAAATTAGGGTTCAGATGGTTATTATTATATTTTTTGTTTGAAGCTTTTTGAATAAAAAACAATGTGCTGAGGCAAAATACGTGTATACCTAATAAAAGACATTGAAAGCATAGAAAATAATCCTAGGTCAGTCTGTAATGAAAAACCACATAGGATATTTGATATTTTTAACAATTCTTTAAGTTCTCTGATTGTGCACAATTATTTGCTCCCTTTTTGAATTCATTAAATTTATTTAAATAAACTACATATTACTCTAGTATCGACAAAGTATCGTTCCAGTGGGAAAAGCTAATCAGTGGTATAGGAGAAGATAGCCTCTATATCTTATTGATTCCAGAATGTTATTCTTAACACGGGAGATTTTCTAGGAAAAGAATAAATTCTTTTTATATGTTCGAAGGAAGCATTATATAATTGGTTTAATAGAATACATTATTTAACAATGTTGTAGTTGGAATGAATTTTAAAACAAATGTATTTTGATACAGTATCACTATTATAATTTTATAAAAAATGTAAATATATACCCCCGAAACACATTAAATAATTTACTCTGCTAGGTGTAAAAATAGCAAAAAATCTCATTTATTGTTAAATATAATACTAAGGATTTTTAACACCATTATGACTTTGGAAAATTTTGCTTTTTTTAGGAGGCAAGAAATTATTCGGGAGATCGGGCTATATGCCAATTTACCCGAATATGGTTAAATTTATGATGTATTTGGCATACATGTGACGGCTTTAAAAAAATGCCAGCAAAATCAGGTCATAGAAACGCCTTTTATTAGCCAATCAAAAAAACTAAAAATGGTACATGGTCCAAGTACCTATAAAAAAGTTTTACCTGAAGAATTCAATTCTCAATATTTGTTTTGCTAAGAAACGTCTTTCATTTTACACAACGCAAGACAATCTAAACCAGGTACTTTTTTTGACGCGACAAGGCGGCAACAACGAATAACGTAATTCCAAAATGAAGAAAAATTGTCACTCACAAAAACAAGATTCCAACTTCATTTGATATGGTTTTGCACTTGGTAATCAATGAGTGTTTTTTTTTCAAATGAAATTCACCTCTTTTTTGTTATACAGTGACACATATATGTCTACATCGCTTTTCAAAAATTGCATTTACGTAAACTGAACGTAACGTAATTAGGATAAGATTTTACACTAAAATTGTAAACTAATTATATTACTGGAAACTATGGTAAAAAAATTTGGCAACAAGAGATGTTTGGTAGAAAAACTTTTTCGTTCAAAAAAATTCTTTCCGTAAAACGAGTTTTTTCAGTGGTATGTAGACTTTTCTGTGCCACTGTATGTATCTTCTAAAACGCAATCGTACGTATAACGAATTATATTATGTACTCCAAATGTAATACATTCGTCATTTTCCCACTGGGATATTTTCTATTTCAAAACTTTTTTCCGAATTTGATTTTTCTCTCACATTCTCTTTACAGACATTTCACATTCCCCTACCAAAGACTTTAATAAATTATCAACACCGATAGACTTAGCAGAAATCACAGCAATAACAACTACAACAAAGGTAAACAAATATGCAACAGCTACACCGGCAACAGCGATTAAAGCCACAACAACATCGTCAGCAGCAGCTACAGCAGGAAAAACAACAACGGCAATAACTATAACGTCGCCCAATAAAGAAAAAAAAGCAAAATCGTTTGGAGGTCAATATACAGCAATCGCAGCAACAAGAACGGACGCAGTACCAACATCAGCTCAAACTACACCATCGCCATCACCAGCAGCAACAGTTAATACCAAAGAAGAACAAACACAAGAAGAAGAGGAAGAAGCAGAGATCAGTCGACAAGACATCACAATGGAGGAAGAATATTTGGAAAAATCTAAAAAGACCAAAGAATATGCCCACAGCAGCAGCAATCCCACAAAAATAATGAAAACCCTGATAGGAGAGGAAGACGAAGATGTTCATAACAATATTACAACGTCTTCGGCCATTAAACATCAACATCAGCAACAACAACAAACGGCAACTCGTTTAACGGGTTCTTCTTCATACAACAATACCAACACGACTAGCTCTTCTCTACTCAGCAAGAGAGAAATTATAAGCAGTAGTAGTAGTAGTAGTAGTGTGGAGAGAGAGCAGAGCTATCAACAACAATACCATAACATAACTGGAGCAAACAATTCTTCGGCAAATCAGTCGTCGAGTAAATGCGAGAGTGAACGAGTATGTGCGGCGGACAACAACAGTGCTTCTTCATCAGTGGTGACCGTAGTGAAAATATCACAAAAATTAAAAGACAATCAATTTATTAAAAACGAACAACAATACAAAACAAAAATAATTAAACCACTAAAAAACTTAAGTGTCGTCACATCATCTGTTAACCTAAACTCATCGTCGGATTTTAAGTCCCCCACCAAGACTGCCGCAGGAATTTCAGCTTCTTCATCATCCAACTGTGCAATTAAAAAGAAAATGGTGGCCATGCAAGAAATGAAGAAGTCCACATGTAGTGCCACCAACAATGCCTCAGCAAATAGTCGCAACAGTCGTGTTGGTGGTGTCACATCCTCTAATGATTTGGACTCAAATGAGGATTTGAGCTATGGCCCGGGCATTGTATCGAAACTTCGTTGCCGCTACTTGAGCTTAGCTCTGCGTGAGTCCATGGAACAACAAAGGCTAAACAAAGATCTTTTAAGGCGTTCTACCAGTCTAAACAATTTGTTAGATGATGATGATCCCGCCGAAGAGGATGATGATGAAGAAGAAGAGGAAGACAATGTTGGTAATGTAGGGGTTGGCGATGATGAGGGACAACACCCAAAGATAACGACTGAAAATTTCTCGCAGAAAAAAACCGGTATATTGAAAAATTCGTGCTCCTCGCAGGAGAAACGTTTTGCTCAGGGTTCAAACGGAGTGGGTGTAACATTTACCGAAACCTCCTCGTTCAGTAAGCGGTCGCGCCATTTAAAACGTGGTAATGATTCGTTAAAACGCGCTCGGTCCGTTGAAGCATTGCTCAGTGAAAAATCACCTTGGCAGGGTCAACGATCAAACGCCGCATCAACATGTGTGACCATAGAGGATAAAATACAAAATGCTCGTGAACGCTTGCATCAAGGCACCGATCACATGCCTCCTAAGCGTTTAACTTCAATCATAGATGACACTGAAAGGCCCCCACCTGATTTGGTTAAACAAACTTTGAAGATGTTTGAGGCCACCGCCAATCGTCGTCCTAGGTGCACCAATCGTTCCAACTCCAAGGGCGATGTGGCCAGCAAAGTGGAAGCATTTAAAAATATAATAAAAGACCAAAAGCCGGTGGTGAACTATCCCAAACCTGTTAGCCCCACTAAAAAACTAAACACTCCAAATGTAGTGAAATCAAGTTTGAAATCGTCTACCCAAGCATCTGATCTATTGCATTCCCCCTTAGGTCGCAAGACAATGGCTGCAGCCAATTTGGATAAATCAGCAGCAACCGCAAATACCCTGTCTGAACATACTCCAGATATCATACCACGACAGAAAATTCAATCTGAAAGAGAACTGAGCAAAGAGAAATATACAATGGGCATAAATAAAGAGAAATTCTTGAATTCGTTAATGGAACCGTCTCCCCCCACCACAAATGTGTTGGATTCCCCATTTAAGAGTAGTGCCAAAGAGAAATTCTTCTCATCCATGGTGGATTCGCCAATATCTTCTCTTTCGAAAGACTTTGACAAATTGAAATTAAGCGATAACAATAGCAGCTCAACACCAACAGGAAAAGGCGATAACTTGGCGCGCAATGGTGGAACAACCCGAGGCAGCGGTGGAGGTGTGGATGGGTGTGCTAGTGTTAGTAGTGGTGGTGGTGTCGATGACGCATTCCACGGCGACGATCAAAACACAACCGAAGAACTGAATACAAATGAATTCAGCTCTCTTAAAGGCGAAAACGATAAGATTAAGCAGCAACAAGTCAACAATGAAATACAATCGAACTCCAACGCCACCGCCACCGCCGACGCCGTTATCAATACCGCTGTCTCTCAGGCACACGAAGCGACCGTTAAGGCTCATGGTGCACACAGCAGTAGCGATTTAAGTGACGGTGAAGACGACGGCGAGTACGGTATACCAACGACAAAACGTATAACACGTACTGCGTTGGATAATATAGCCAAAGCCGGGACCACACAACAATTTAAGTTCTCCACCACCACCACCCATTCCTCAGCTCCCATCAATAGCACTTCCACCACCGCCACCACTCTGGCGGGTAAACAGATCGGTGTTATAAGGCCACTATTAAATACCTCAACAACGTCAGCGTCACCAACTAATAATACAATACAAAAAGTGTTAACCACAGACTTGAACATGGAGACTCTGAAACATTCCACACCCTCGCCCTCGCTTACTTCGCGGGAAATTGAGAAAAATCGCATAAATGATTTGAAAAAATCATCCTCCACCTCGTCAATGTCTCCATCGTCATCTCCCTCAACTAGTCTAGAGAATGTGATTAAAGCCACCAATGCCACCACCAACAGCAGCAGCAGCAGCAACACATCATCGACCGCCTCATCAGCATCCGGTTACACCGAAGTGGATACGGTCATAAGTGCCACAAACAATCCCCTTTTTGCAATGCGTAAACGCCGCCAAAACCCGCCCGCACCACCAGCTGAACAAACCTCAATGGTCTTCAATTTCTCAAATCGCAAGGAAGTGCCCGATTATATCGAGAGCGATGGAGTTATATTTAGACGCAAACGCGAATTGCCAAAGGTAAGTTTGAAATTTTGAAATACACACGCACTTTTTTCAATCGAGTGTTTCTTTTAATTAAATTCAATTCTATTAGTCGCATCAGCTGCGAACAATTCAAATACTCTGATGAGAGAAGTTGAAAAAAAAAAATATTGTGTCATCAAATCAAGCTATTTTTATTTTTCTAAACAAAAACAATAGAGAACGCCATACAATTGGAAAAATGTTATTAACACATTTCACTGCAACTTACACGAAACCTAATGAAGTGAGAATTGCAAAACAAATGAAAAATTGTTACAGTGGAGTAGCAAAAGTGCAGGGGAAAAGTTAAACGCTTCAAGTAGGAATTCAAAAATATCGACATGCGAAATTCCTTTGTTAACGGAAAAAGGTAGGCTATTGTAGGCACAGAAAGCTAATTGATTTTTTGGTCTAATATTCAAACAATTAAGAAAAGAGCGAGTTTGTTTTTAGCGAAAACTTCTTTCTCTGTGTATGCACACAGACAATATATGTATGCATAGAAAAGTAATTAGAAATAAAACGTTTTGAAAGCCATTTTGTCCCCAATTTGTTTTTAATACTTTTTTTGATAAACAAATGCCACCTGAAAGTACACTAATGATGCGAAGTTTATATACACAATAACATATAATGTTTGCTTATGTAAAACATACGTTTACCAGTTTTGTTTTGTAATATGTTAAAAACAATGGAATGTATTCCACATTTGCCATATTTATTCTCAGCTCATTTATGCTTTTAAAGCAATTGTATGAAAATATATTAAGATAAACGTATTATATGAAGTTTTTTTTGTTGTTACGTATTATAAAAATTAATCCATTAGCGCATGACCCTCGATTCTCTTGTCCGATTTTGATGCAAAATCATAAATTCATAGATTAGAGCATTTATATTGACGTAGCAAACTTTTTAGATTTTTATTTTTTTACAAAAAAAAAATTAAAAAAAGACTTTTAACAATTTTTGGGAAAAATAAAAAAACAAAGTAAACCACGCATTCTCTTAATATTTTGTGACCATTTAGGGAAGAAAAGTGGATTTAAATAAGTTAGGTTTGGTAAGAGTGACAGTCTTTTACAGACTCACTTAGACAATTTTAATTTTATTTTTTATTATTTTTTGATACCACAGTAGCGACAGACCATGGCTATTGGCGGGAATTGAACCCACGACCCCTGCACTGGTAATCCAAGCACGCTACCAACTCGGGTACCAGGGCGCCATTTTAATAACTTTGACATAAAATCGAACCTGATGGCGACTCACTTAGACAATTTTAGGTCCATTGTGATACCACAATGGACCTAGCGACAGACCAAGGCTTCTGGCGGGAATCGAACCCACGACCCCTGCACTGGTAATCCAAACACGCTACCAACTCGGCTACCGGGACGCCATTTTAATAACTTTGACATAAAATCGCACCTGTAGAAACCATCAAATCCAACAAGACACTTAAACGGTTTCCAGGAATCTCAATCCTGAAAATTTTTACAACATTTTTTATTTGTTTATTTTTTATATTAAAAATTGCAGACATTCGTCAAGCCAATTTTCCCCCAAGACATGACTTGTCTGACGGTCCTAACTCGCGCTGGAATTTTTCTAAGACTATTTTTGGGTGTTTTTCTACCCATTCGTCGTCAATGGGTTAATTTGCTAACACTTAGGTGCAAATTGTGCCAAATGTAAAATATTGTGAATTAATTGCTGAATCGAACAAAGAACTTCAGGGGTTTTTTGAATTTAAAATTAATGTTAGGTAATTTTGGACAAATTTCTTAAAAATAAGTAACGTGTGAAATATTTTAACTTTTACTCCAGTAGTTTTAAAAACGTTCGCACCCCACTAATTATTGATTCATATGTTTTACGCATACTTTCTATGGCTAGTGTATGTATGTATATTATACTACACTCTTAACGCAGCAACGATGATAATAGTCTTTTTTTAATAAAACAAATGCAGAACTGTAGATAACAATATTCAAAGTATATACAAATACTCCATACATTTTCCTATTTATACGAATGTTTGTGTAGTATGAGTAGTCCATTACTGATAACAGAATATAGGTAAAACAGAAAAAATCAGTTATAATAAAAAAGAAAAATAATTATACATTTATAGTTCTCTGAACTCGTAATTTAATAAGACTATATATACATACTACATTAATCGCACAATAAGGGGAGTTAGTCAAGGAAGATCAAAAAATACAATTTCATTCGATTAACGAAGGACTAAAAAATAAACTTAAAGGGCTATGAAAGCAATAGTTTTCTTTGACAGATGTCAAATGTTTTTTGATTTTATATTTTTAAAAGCTACATTTATTTAGTTTATGTATGTGGCGTATAATGAATGAATGCTGTTGTAGAGAAATGAGTATCAATCATACGCAACTCGGTACAAAAATAATTCATCTTACAATGGTTATCTTAGGTGAAAATATGTTTTTAGTAAAACAAAATAACAGCAAGAAAACTGCACAACCTTTGTAGAACTCGAACTGCAGGTATAGCCAAACAGTAGGGACATCTCCTTTTATTACAAATAAAAAAAAATAATTAAAAAAAAAGAAAAATATAGGGCATATCCGACTATATTACATCCTACACCATTTGTAACACTCGAACTATAGTTATGGACAAAAAATACGGTCACTTTCCTCTATTCCAAGTAAAGTGTAAAAAATGTGTTTATTTCAAATAATCCGAAATATTATTTTTTTGTAACCATGTTTATTATACTTATAAAAACCCAAAAAATCCTTGTAAGAACATAAAAAACTAAAATTATGAAGTCCTTTATCTTTACATCACCGGGACATTGACTCCACCAATAGCCTACAGGTTGCCTTTGGTAAAGAGAGCCAAGTATTTTGATTTTTTCTTTAAATCGCGAAATTGTGCTGATCATGTCAATACCTTTACGCCGCCATTTTTAAATTACAGTTTAACAATACCCGAAGTATGTTTTAAGTCATTGTGTAGGTAAAAACCCCATTTCAGGGCATTTTCCATTCAGCGTAAGGTAACATTATTAAAGAATTTAATCCATATTTCCCATACCATACCAAGAAAAACATCCCCATTAATTATGTTTCCTCTGCAATGTTTGTCGCCCTTATTACATATTTCTTTGTTTTTTTGGACATCTAACGCATTGTCTGTCATCACTTCCAATCAAATTAATTTTGGATTCATCTGACCATAGATATCGACTCTTGCTAATTTATGTGAGATTTGGCAAACTCTATAAGGTTTTGCCGATGTCGCTTGACCAATAACGGGATTTTCCTGGGCGATCTTTCAAACAAATAATTTTCCACTAGGCGGCGTCTTACAGTTCTTTCCAAATTTCGAGCTCTAACCCGCTCCCAGATCTATATGGGTCCCAACTTCACAACAAATTGATGTGGTTAGAATCTATTACGAAAGTTTTTCGGAGTCTACCTATTGTGAAACTATTATTTTTTTCCTTCAAGGCGTTGAAAAAAAAATTTAATGGCCCTTTTAGACGGCACATCATGATCGTACTCATTGTGTATACATGTTGATTACAGGTTTTGCCAAAAACGGTACATCGATTTTTTCTTTTCTGCGATTTTATTTAATTTTTCATATTTTACTTCTAATTTCTTAACCTTATTTGTCACAGAACATGTTTTTCAATATCTGTCAATGTATGACTACACATTTCTTTGTAAACGGTAGTCGATAGACGTCATTCATCGAAAAAATCAAATAATTTTGATTTTTCAGCCATGACTGATAGTTATGTGTACATGTGACGCATACAACTTTGTTTTCACCAATACTATTACAATGACCATACATCAGATGTGCCATGTAAACTCAGCATAAATAAATATGCACATGAACTTCCTAATGGCCCTTTAAGACGGCACATCATGATCGTACTGATCGTGTATACGTGTTGATTGCAGGTTGTCGTATCATCGCATTAGAAGAAATTCAGCTTGATTCTTCGTGCTGTCGTCTATAAGGTGGCGTCTATTTTGCAGCTATTCTAGAGATTGAAGTTATCAATAAATAAGTATTTTCGGATATCGGCATCGAATTTTGTCTATTTTGCCGTAAATAAAAAATCGATTACTATATCGGGGATTTAAAAAATCAATTAAGCGCCATTTTGAGGCCAAATACCCCACCGTGCATCGTAGAGGTCTCGAGCAGTTACCTTCGATATCGTAAAATCGGGATATCGAAGATAAAGATATAAAAATTAATTTTGAGACCTCAAAAACAAATGGAATCACCAACGTGGATTCGGCTAAAAATTTTCACAAATGAAATTAGTTGTAGGTACTTTACGTACCGCATATCTGCCAAATGAGCCAAGAATAAACGTTGTAACAGATCACTACGTGCTTCCAGGGGCTCAAAAAGTAAAATCGGGATATCGGTTTATAGGAGGCGAACACTTGATTATACATACACTGATTCGGATCGAACTTACAATGGAAGTCATAACAAAATACTTCCTGCAAAACTACAGCCAAATCGGACAAATTTGATACATCTAGAGCCTCAAGAAGTCAACCAATTAATATGGGAGCTATATCCAAACATGAACTGATATGGACCATTTGCAATCTCCATCGGTCTACATCAATAAGAAGTATATGTACAAAATTACAAGTGAATGTCTTCATTCTTTCGACCACCATTGTTATTTCGAAAGACGAAGGGATGGACGGACTTGGCTGGATCGGGCTTGTCAAGACGATCAAGAATTTTTGTATAAACTTTTGGAGTCGCAGATCAATATTTCGAGAATGACTTAATTAGAATATTAAAATATCCCAACAATTAAAGAAAAACAGGTTGCAGAAGAAACAAGAACTTTCACTTATTCCGTAATAAAATTTAGTTATATTTACATTGGGCCCAATGGAAAGTTAAGACTCCACTTAATCTGTCTCCTTTCTTGGACCTTCTTTCATTTAAATTCTTATAGTTGGCTTGAGGGTTATGGAGACCATTTCATTTATTTATTTCTCTTTTTTTCTTAAAGTACACAAACTAAGTAAGAATTAATTATCTCCATTACTATAAATTGCAATTGTAGGAATAATAAAGTAAATCAAATTTCAAAATGATATTCAAACAAAGAACCACAACAAACGGCCCATTTTTAAAAATAAAAAAAAATAAATTTGAGCCTTATGAAGTTCTGAAACAAAGCAAGCGGGAAAGATGATTACAGACTGTAAACATGGTATTTTATTTTCTGTTATACGGAAGTCACTTAGTGACGCAATTATATTTCAATTCCGATAAAAAGAAATCCATCGAAGGCAGTGGCATTTCGAAAATGTTTGTGCTTTGCCGAAAAAATATGTCATTATATGGTCCATATAAAAGGAAAGGCAACAAGAAAAAAAAATACAATAAAAATAATAAACAAACAAGCGTATTTAGTCATCCATATATGACTATCAATCGTCATTCGAACCCGAAAGAAAGAAAAGTACAATGAATGATTACTCTGCTGGCCCGAAGTCACACTACGCGAGGATTGTTTTGTTTCATTTATGCGTTGAGTTTATTAATAACTAATAATCTTTAAAATATTGGCTGATAAATGTTCTGCGTTTGGTCGTCTAGAAAACATGGTCGTCTTTCTATGCATACTTTTATTAAAATTTTTATGTCGGTATTTTATAGGGGAAATATTGAGTGCCTTTTATTGTTTAAAAGAACGGTTTCGATATTTCATTGTATTATCTTGGTTAGAGTGGACAGATAAGTCATACGTTTAACAAAAATATTTTTTAATGAAATTTGTTCAAAAAATGTCTACATGTGTTCACACAATCGCCAGCAGAAATCGATGAAATAAGAAATGTGGCCTGCAATAAAACACAGTGTTTTGAAAAAAGATTAGGTCTCTTACTAATAGAGGCACTTAAATAAATTGTTGGACAAACTCGAAGAAATTTGTAGTTACCTAAAAACAATCAATAGCTACCAAGAATGCTCTAAGTAGCCCTTATATTGTTCAACAACTCTTTCAGTGCTTTGTAAGATATAACTCTTATATACAGTTTTACCTTCTCTTTCTTCTCTTCAAAGTTGAAGTTTTCAATACAATTTGTGCAAACTTTGTGGTGGATTTCGACAATACCAAGAATGATGAACCCGTAAACAGTTCTAGAATGAGAATAGCGAGAATCGAGAATATACAACAACAAGAACAACAAAGTATCAACCAAAAGTAACAAAAATATGAAGAATTTATTTATGCTGCCATTTGTTGTTGCCTGTATGGGGCGCGACTATATACATATGCAACGAAAGCAAAGTAAAGCACAACGGTCGCAGCAACTCTGCTGGCTGCTTCTTTTTTTGTTTAGTGCTGTTGATGTTATTTCTTTTAGGAACAGGTTTTATTGTTGTTGCTGTTAAAGTTCTGTTGAAAAAAGAGAGACATGAAAAGAAGCAGGCAGTCGAGTCAGTTCAAAGCACAACAAATCATACGAAATGGGAAACCATTTTTTATGATGTGGTATGCCTGAGTTTAAGACGGACAACTATTGACAGTGGAATGGAATTATAAGAATTAATTAAAAATATTTCTTCTATAAGCACCAACTACGTTCTTATAAGTTTCCCGTGCGGAGCTTCCATGCTACTTCCCCATAGGACGCCTCTCCGGGTCGTGGATAGGAGAAAGCTCGGCAGATATGACGGGTAACGCAAAAATAAAATATGCAAGGTGAACCAAAAAGTTAGTACAATCAGGGGGTGTCCTGCTTGCACGGATAAGAATACAATGGGACCGTGGTGGGCAGGTGGCGCTCGCTGTTGTTTTTAAGATTTACCATCAAAAAATGGCCGGCACTAGGTACCAAAGCGATGGCTTTGGATTACAGAAACAACAAGAAATAATGGGACTGACAACTGGATTTAAAACACACTTTATGATTGGAACATGGAACGTCACAAGTTTCCCAGAATCATCGAGAAGAACGAGATGTCAAACTACAACCTACCTATCCTCGGTTTAAGTGAAGTACGATGGTCGAGATCCGGAACTATGGATCTTTAAGGTGGCTACCACTTCATTTTTTCAGGCAATGAAATCCACCGAATATATGGGGTCGGCAAAACGAGCTCTTCTACCATACAATGATTTGACATGAGCGCATCATGACGGCAAGAATGAATTCAAAATTCCGAAAAATATCTATTGTACAATGCTACGCGCCACCGAATCTGATGACGATGAAACAAAAGATCAATTCTATTCCCAACTCGGTTCAGTGACACGCTCTAAGAGAAATCAACTTGTTATGGGGATTTAAATGTCAAAGTGGGCAATAACAACAATAATCTACAATCAATTGTGGGAATGCAAGGACTTGACTTTTACGCAACAAACCGGCTCTTTTTTTGAGGCACAAAATTCCCCCATAAAAATATACACAAATATACTAGGGAATCACCTAATGGAAACACCCGTAACCAAATTGACCACGTACTTATCAGCAAACTCTTCCTGGGTTCGCTATTGGATGTCAAACTAGACGTGGAACCGACATCGACAGTTACCACATGCTCTTAGTAGCCACTCTACGACTACGCCCAGCCGTCGTGAAAAGGTTTCAAACAAAAAGCACCAAGAACAACCTCTTTCACCTAAAAAATCCCAGAAACAGTGCGCGAATACACGACAGCATTAACCGAGAAGCGACAAAATACCTCCCAGAAATGGACCGACATAACAGCAGCATGTACGGAGACGGCAACCTCTATCTGAGGCATTGCTAGACGATCCCAGGAACCATGAATAAACAACGAAACTATAAAGGAAATAAAACACCGGAAACGTCTACGCAACGCTCTGCTACAGGCAAAATAAATTTAACAAAAATCAAAATCAGCCGGTCCTGTGAACTGTATCAGTATGGATCTGTAGCTCTGTAAGTGAAAATCGGGAAAAACATATACAAACATATGGGAGCTACATCTAAAACATATGGGAGCTACATCTAAAATAAAATTTTGTGAGTATCAGTTGATAAATTACCACAAATTACCACTGACGAAGATATATCTGGGAGGTATATTCAAATCTGAACCGGCTTCATCTCTAGGCCAAAAAAAGTCCTGTGCCAAATTCTATGATGAACGAACGAAAATTGCGACCTATACACAAATTAACATGGACAGACAGACAGACGGACGGAAATAGCTAAATGAAAATCAGAAAATGATGCTGTGCCGACCCGTATAATTATCAATAGATCTAATTCTCTGTCTCTTCTGGGTTTCATCACAGTAGCGGTGTGGGACGTATAAATGGAAATGGAAAATAGGGCGTATAAATGGAAATGGAAATAAACACTATTTTTAATTTTAAAAGCTAATGTTTTCATATCTTGCGAATATCTCAATAAGGGACAAGAGAATTTTTTCTCAAAAAACTCAATGATAAGAGGCCCGTCTTCCTTCTTTATCTGACCTCATGGCTCAGAGCGACATATGTATACATGGCCAAAATTGTGAACAATGTTTTAATGCTTTTATTGGTATTCAGACTTAATTGTTTCTATATTTGCGTCCAAAGTGCTTGCCGAGATTGAGATCTTTCGAATAAGCGCGCATAAAACTTACATTAGTAAAAATTAAATAATTTCCTTGATATACTCTATAAATTAAAGTCGCTGTGTTTAAGAGACAGAACTTATCTTATCGAATTTCGATCATTTATTTCGTAAATGATAATTTCTCATTGTCCTTAGAAAGAAGACACAAATTAGGGAACTATTTAATATACAACCATGGAGAAGCCTATCCCAACTCATGATGGCATGCCTGACATACACATGTTTATATCTTTTTCGTTGTCCCTCTGTTAGTATATTGAAAATAAATTGACTTCGGAAAAGAACCTCGAGAAAATATGTTTCGTAAATTTCTTTTTATTTATGTAGGTCAGTTTTGATTTAAATGGGTTACGATAAGATATAACCTATCATAGATTTTGATTTATTGAGCCCTTATTAAATTTAACTGTCATTTTCATTCGGTTTTAAAGCTTGTGTGAGAGCACTCAAATAGTGTTTGGCTTTTAACATCCATATCATGTGTGGTGTAAATGTGTTCCATCAGAGATAAGAACCCAACTCATAATCGATTGAGCTGTTAATGTTTTATCACTGCATATATTAGCCAGGGCCCCGTAGCTCAGAGGTTAGCATGTCCGCCTAGGATTACCATTGCGGGGGTTATGGGGGTTCGATTGCCACTAGAGGCCTGGTCTGTCGCTACTGTGGTATCACAATGGACTAAAATAGTGCGTTCGTTTAAAATAGACTGTCGCTATAACCTAACCTAACCTATTCGTATATAATTCCTATGTAATTAGCCCTGTAAACTTCCCTTCTAAGTGATATCGCTCTGCGGCAATCCTTTTCAAACCGGTAATAAAATAGGAGATCCCTTATTGAGCTTAAACTATTGATTGAGCCTAAACATTGATATGAGAGAAGTATCCCCGCTGTTCCTTAATTCAGTGTTCATTGGCAAATTTGCAATACTCATATTTGCTATGTTTTTAATGATTCTATTCTTAGAGAACATAATTATAGCAGCTACAACATAAAACTTTCCGATTTCATGTTCTATACTTTTAAAGAGCAGAATGCCTTTGGCATTCGTGGTAAGTTGTTATTTTCTTTTCTTCCGCTCATAGAAAACCATTCTGCCATGAAGAAGACGTATGATTTAAATATGAAAACACCTTCCAAACCCAATAACTGCATTTATATATTTTGAAAAATCTAGAAGTATGCCTTTACAAAATTTTCTTCAAAAAATATGGATTTTCGATTGTATTAAAAAAAACGATTATTATACCCACCACCGAAGGAAGAGGGTCATTCCGTTTGCAACACATCGAAATATCCATTTCCGACCCTATAAAGTATATATGGTCTACATCGTCGTAAAAATCTAAGACGATCTAGCTATGTCCGTCCGTCTGTCTTTTGAAATCACGCTACAGTCTTTAAAAATATAGATATTAAGCTGAAACTTTGCACAGATTCTTTTTTTTTTGTCCATAAGCAGGTTAAGTTCGAAGATAGGCTATATAGGACTATATCTTGATATAGCCCCCATATAGACCGATCCGTCGATTTAGGGTATTAGGCCCATAAAAGCCAGATTTATTATCCGATTTTGCTGAAATTTGGGACAGTGAGTTGTGTTAGGCCCTTCGACATCCTTCTTTTTATTTTTTTGTCCGATGTCGCCGAAATTTGGGACAGTAAGTTCTGTTAGGCCCTTCGACATCCCTCTTCATTTTCGCTCATATCGGTCCAGATTTGGATATAGCTGCCATATAGACCGATCTCTCGATTTAAAGTCTTGACCCAATAAAAGGCGCATTTATAATCCGATTTCGCTGAGATTTGACACAGTAACTTACGTAAGGTTCAGATCCGTCTATATTTGGATATAGCTACCAAAAAGACCAATATTTTGTTTTACAAAACTGAACAATGACTTGTATTTATTAGACCACTCAATGTCCATGCCGAATTTGCTTCAAATCGGACCATATTGCGATATAGCTGTTATGGGGGCATAATTTACGAATTTTTCACCGGATTATGACGAAAGGTGTTTTTCATATATACCCGAGGTATTGGGTATCCGAAGTTCTGCCCGGCCGAACTTAAAGCCTTTTTACTTGTTCTTATCTCATAGAAATAGTTTATTTAAAAAAGCTGACCCTTTACTGTTCTATAGATTTTACTCTTTTATACTACATGCATTTTCTAAGTCAACTTACTTATTTGAATCTTTTCCCACCATTAAATTCTCATTTGTGTAAAAATCGAAGGGAATAACCCTGACCTAAAACAATAGTTGGATAATATCATCTAAAAATTTATAATTCTGTCATCTCATTTAAACAAATAATCGAGTCCTATTGAAAATTAAAGAAAATGATCCATAAGGCAAGCAAGGTTATTATGGCTTTAGTAAAGCCAAGCTTTTGAATACAACATTGTGCATTTACATGATAATCAGATATCGATTAATTTCGCTTAATAAACAGTAGTACAGCTTTATCAAAGTCTACGATTAATGTTCATCCATCTGTGAAAACTGTAGCTATACCACTGTTCAAACTTGCAGATGCATAAGTGTACATTTAATATGTTCGTATACAAAATTTTTTTATTCGTGTGAATGTATGGGTACGCCTTTGACAACTTCTGTTTTTGACTTTACGGATTCTTTTCATTGTTGTGTGTTATAAACCCGTCTTTTATGCTTTTATTTAGCTCTTTTTTGTGGAACAGAAACCACAATGTTTTTTCTATGGAAATAATTTATAGCCAACATTTGGGCCGAAACACGTTTTCTTTTTCTTGGCTGCATGCATACATGTGTCAACGAGACTGGGTGGCTGTAATGATGATAACAATTCTTTGATCGTAAACAAATTCTTTTTTATGTTGGCATAGCCTTTGGAAAAGTTTAATTATGTTCCAAAACCGGGTATCTTTAGAGCTAAAGCGAAAACAAGCTTGGTGTAGGCTATTTGGTGCTCGAATCGAATATCGTACGCACACACACAACCAAATCAACGAGATAATACAAAGAAAAGGTGCAACCTAATCACTGAACATGTTAGCCAAGTTTTTCTCAAAGCATTGGTTAGGTGCCTTCGCTAGGCTGTCATTACTCAGTAGGCACCACCAAGCAGTCATAAGCAGCTGTTGATATATTTTTAAAAGCACCTTTTGCTGCCAGAGCCTAAATAGCATTTTTCTGTTTGCCTTGAAGCCTACGGCAATGCATTGATTTTCGTCTTTCTTTCTCGATTTACCTATCGCCCTTTTTCATTGTTGGCTAGGTCCGTCTGTTTTTGTTTTAAATAACATTAGTTAGTTTATTGGCCTGGTCAGCAGCTTAACCGGTGGTGTAAATGACTGAAAATGAAACCAGGCTAGAAACTGCAAAAGCTTTAGCATTGCTTTTTTTAGAACAGCATGTATTTAGAGGAAGGTATGGCCGCCGAATTAAGGCTACATTATACTTGCATGTGAACTTAACCGGCCCATACAACACCACAAATGGACAATGGACAACTGGTAGATACTAATTCCCATGGCAACAGACCACAAAACCTGTCTAGAAGGAGCCAAGGTCTTTACTTTGGTGCGAGTGCAAACAGCTGCCACATTTAGCTATGTCCGGCCGGCAGACTGTCGCTTTCAGCTTGCTTGCTTGTATGCTTGCATTCAAAAGTATTCTTAGATTTCATTGTTTAAAAAAATTATAGGGCTGATTCTAGTTATCAGGTCAAAAATTATGGATACTAAAAACAAAACAAGGTAGTTACAAATTTAAATCTAGGCGCTCATTTGGATAGAAATTTAGCAACATTATGAGTCAAGTTGTTTTTTAAAATATTCGAGAAGCTTCATTCAAAATATACATTAAAAAATGCGTACCCAAAACCATGGATATTGTGAAGTATGGTTCTTTGTTTCAGCAAGTACTTGGGGCTTTGGAAATACAAGAAATAAAATTGTTGAAAGTGTGCTCAATCTTATCTTATATACCCTCCACCTTGGATAGCACTTGTCAAGTTCTCTAAACGGGTTCTCTTTTTATACAGAAACTTACCAAAGCAAAATGTGAAGTCAAAAATCCTCCTGGGTTTTTTATACCCATTACCTTAGGATGAGAGTATACTAATTACGTCTTTTCGTTTTTAATAATCGAAATATTGATCTGAGACCCAACAAAATATACACATATTCTTGACCGCCTCGAAATAATGCAAACTTTCAAGCTAAACGCTTGAAATTTTTCACAAAAACTTCTCTTTAGTGTAGTGTCGGTTGGGATTGTAAATGGGCCAAATCTGTCCATGTTGTAGCTCCCATGTAAACCGATCGCCCTAAGTGCCATGTATGACAGATGTTGAATTTCATAGGCAAAGTTACATCGGTTAATATGGGAGCTATATCTAAACCTTGATTCATTTGACCCGTTTACAACCATAACATCAATAAGTGATTTGATTAAGGAACAGGGAAAATTTGCAAAATTTTGAGCGTCTTACTTTACTTGCTCGAAAGTAACTTTTCAATAGTCGGACGGACATGGCTAGATCAACTTAAAAAGTCATGACGAACAAGAATTTATATTCCTCACCCAATGATGGAGGACTGAAAATCTGTTAAAAAAAATGCTTGCATACGATTAAGGGTTTGAAATAATTGTGCAGTGTATATGAGAAATATGAAATTATAGCTCAGATTGTTTTATTTGTTATCTAACTGAATAAGAATGTTATATTGTTCATACACATAAACACGTTAGTATGTAAAAGGTGATTTTTTAGCTATTATATTTTTGGCAACACTGGTTAAACATCTCACGCACATTTCGTGTTTGGTTCACTGTCAAAGATCTTCAGTTTGGTCTAAAATTTTACCATGAATAATGCATGCAAATTATTGAATTTTATTATTAAAATACATGCTCTGTTAAGAAAGTTCATCGTCCGTTTCTTCCATTTTACGACGAAACTTATTTTTGGCTCAATGATTATGTAAAAAGGCAGAATTGCCGATTTTGGAGTGAAGATCAGCCAGAAACTTTGCAAGAGCTACCAATGCATCCAGAAAAAGTCGCAGTTTGTTGCTTTGGTGCGGTTTATGGGCTGGTTGCATCATTGGACAGTACTTCTTCAAAGATGCTGCAAATCGAAACGTAACTGTGAATGGTGAGAGCTATCGTGAGATGATGTCCAACTTATTTTTTTGCCCAAAATGCTAGAGCTTGACTTGCATGACATGTGGTTTCAACAAGATGGGGCCACATGCCACGAACAAAGGACTTATTGAGAGGCGAGTTTGGGGAACATTTTTTTTTTCACGTTCGGGACCGGTCAATTTGCCGCCTAGATCGTCCGATTTAACGCCTTTAGACCATTTTTTTGTTGGGCTAGGTTAAAGTTCATGTCTATACAGACAAGCTCGCTTCAATTGACGCTTTGGAGGACAACATTGAAGCATTTCTTTGTGAGATATCGGCCGAAATGTTAGAAAGAGTATGCCAAAATTGGACTAAGCGGATGGACCATTTGAGACGCAGTCACTGAAAAACTTTCCTATAACTCTAAAAAATCACATTTTAGTTGGGTTTTTACTTAAAAGTTTTCGGTAACCAAAAATTTCAACTTATGTCTGGGTCTGGTCTGGTCTACTGCCAAAAAACCCTCTGAACGAACATGTAGGTCAATCAGGACAATACGACACAGAACGCCATGATTTGAATCCCGGCGTGAAAAAAAGTCTGCGTTGGTAATCCCCTAACAAATGCTGTTCGGACTCAGCATAAAAAGGGGGCCCATATCATTGAGCTAAAACTTGAATAAGTCTCCATTCTTTGATATGAGAGAAGTATCCTCTGTTTCTTAATAGAGTGTTCATGGCAAAATATGTAATGAAATATTGTTGGAAATAGAGGATGAATCTCGCGCTCAATGTAAAGTAATGTGCCTGGGAGCAGATCTACTTCCAAATCTTCCAGAACTGGCCAATAACATGGGTTTTAGACCCATGGTAAGAGTTGTTTGAGAGAAGAGAAGATGTGGGAAGAAAATATGCGCAGCGGATCGGTCTCTCCCTTCCCCAAAAACCCTGGAGCCGGCATGTGGTTCTATTAAAACAGTAAGAGATTCAGACATCTCACTCGGGGGATTTGGGATTGGGAGATATCTGAAAATTATTTCGGTGTAAAGTAGAAATCTGACATCCGAATTTGGCGTCAAGTATTGAAAATATTTCTCATACTCAAATGCGATCAGAACAATTTGTGAATGACATAATTAAGCGTAGATAACAAATGCGATATAGATCATTGCGTCAGGTTCATTAAATTTAAGAATCTCTTTATTATTTCAACAATTATAATCGTGCTAAGTTCGTCGGGCCGAATTTTATATACCCTCCAGCATGGGTGGCATACATCAAGTGCTATGCCCGGTATCTCTTTATAGGCAAATAAAGGTTAAGAGTCGCTATGCCATAGGAGCTATATCAGATTATGTACAGGTTCGGGCCATACTTGGTTTGGTTGACGCAGACCATGATAGAAGCCATTTCCCAAATGAGCCAATAGAGCATTAAGAAGTATAATCGGGAAATCGTTTTGTATGGGAGCTATATCAAAACATGGACCCATGTAGCCCATTTACAAATCCAACTAAACTAGGCTTATTTGTGCAAAATTTCAAGCGCCTAGCTTTACTCCTTTGAAAGTTAGCTTGCTTGTCACTTTTCACGAAATATATATTTTATATTTCGATGTCTTACAAACAGAATGACGAAGATAGTATACCCCCATCCCAAGGGTATAAAAAGGCAATTCAGCAAAGCTCGAACTTTACGGAAACTGTACTGGGTTTTCGGAGTAGTTTAGGATATTATTTAGTCTGACCCCGTTCGACTTTTGCCTTTCGATCTGTTATAAGATTTTCCTTTTTTTTTTGTTTGAGAAAGCAAAGCAAAAATGTCTTTTTCCATTTAAAAACATTGTATATTTTTTTCAAAACTTTCCTCTGCTTTAAAAGCCAAAACCAGACTATTATTGTACTTCCTTATTTTTATTCCTTTTTTTGTGAGAATAAATTTGTAATTAAATGCGGTGCCTTTATGTTGTTCAGTATTCTTTAAACTGCAAACAATTTCCGTGAAAAAAATGGACATCGATCATACATGTCTACTACAAATGTATAAATATGAGTACATAAGTAAGTCTATGTTGTACTTTCATGTTGTTGTTGTGTCTATGTGCCTGTTTAGTCAAACCATGTCTGTTCAATTCGTTTCGAGTTGTGTAAAGCCAAGTCTATATATTGTGTAATTTTTTAATTTATTTATGGTGTGATTGGTGTTTAGATTACGTTGCAACTACGTTCATAGCGTTTTTCTATGACACAAACGCATACAATTTTCTCTTTTCATACTCTCTGTGACGTTTCAATGCACACACATTTGAAATAGTGCCACATGTGACGAGAACCCATTGATAGGTTGTTAAAAATAGATAAATTATATTGACATGAAAGGAAGCACCTCATACAAATGTGTCATTTTTGTCTGGAGAAATTATTTTGATGGAGGGTATAAGTGGAAAATTCAGAACATGTAGAAGTAGGGAAGCAGTAATATGCATGAGATGTGTGTATTTAATAATCAGTTTTCAAATAGTGGCGCAAAAAGTGTCATTTTTTTAAAAAAAGTGGCATTTTGTTTTTGAAAAATGACACAAAAAGAGGCATATTTTTTTCGGTTTTATTAAAAAAAATACAAACAAAAAAGGTAGTAGTAACAAAAAACAGAATAAACCTTCTGTTTTTTACAGAAATAACATAAAAAAATTGTTGAAATTGGTCCAAAACTTTGCACAATACTTTATAAAAACCAAATATAAGACGTGTATAACAAACAATTCAGTTTTTTTTATAAATAATGTAAAAAGGTGTATAAAAGGTAAGTTCGATCAATCCGAATCTTAAATTCCCGCAACCGTAAATCAATCCTAGGCTTTCGGTCGAGACTTTTTGGAACCAAAAAGCTATATATCATATATATCAAATTTGGACGGACGAACAGACTTCCCAAAATCGATCTACAGAACATGTATTTGTAGGATTTTGAATAATGTGTTTTGACGAGTTGCGGTGGTTGGTATTTAAATACTTAAGTGATATATTCCACAAACACGCAAACTTTTTTTTTCGTTCAACTTAAAAATTTAAAACATGTCGAAAAATTTAAAATTTACATGCGATTTGTTGGACGACAAACGATAGATAATCGCTACATAGTTGTATTTTTGAACAAGTGGAACAAATAGATTGAAAAGTGGCGCAAAAATTTTAAAAGTATTGCATTAAGTATCAAAACAAAAAAGTGGCAACGTCAGAAAAAAGTGAAAAATTTGAGTGGCACAACGGTAACGCTGGGTCTAATTCATAAAACTTAATATAGATTTGAAGTAGGTTTATTTGACATATTTCCTTTATAGAACTATCAAAACTATTTCAAGGCTTCATAAAGTTTTGTGAATAAGGAAATTATTTTTTTCCCAGAACGGCTTTGAAAAACTCTTTCCAGCTCACCACCCCACTAAATTTACAGTGCATGACTCACTTTATAGGTATGCTGATTTTCAGGAATCAGCTGTTGAGTAAGGCATATATTCATAATCAAGAGAACTAAAACGTAACCGTTATCTTTTATGTTCTTTTTTGAACACCTAACCATCTTCTCTTTTCCCCTATTTTATGATTCAATATAAAACGTTGTATTGAAATGTTGTGAAAAGAACTCATCGATTGATTTAATCAGCATTTTTATACTGTCCTCAAATTCGTGAATCATTGTTTGTTAATTTTTTTTCTTAGTATCAATTTGTATTTTTTGTGTTGGTTAATATGTTTCAACAAAAATTCAAAGCAGAGTTTAAAGTCTATAGTGACTACGTACTGAAGATTTTTTTTTTATTTTACGCTACCTGCATTTTAACAAGCTATGCCGTATTTTGTGTGTTATTTTGCAAATCATGCTATTTACAATGTATACTTACTAGTACTTTATTTATACACATAGTTATTAGAAGGTGACGACAACAATAGTATAATTTAAACATGATTCATATCTGTAGCTGTATATCAGCCATACTAGGCGGAAGGGGCTCACAAAAAATCTATAAGCATGTGCGAATTAAATTGTAACAGATGTTCAATTCTGGTGTGCCTTTTTAATGAATTGTTTGAAAATAGCATACAGCGGTCAAAAAAAGTATTCATCATTCAATGTTTTTTTTTTAATAAGTCTACAAAAGACAATTGGAATAAAAACATATTAAACTAATGATGCAGTAGTGCTTGTGTGATATATATGTACACAATTTCATTGTTTTTAAAGAAAAAAATAGTATTTATTGGAACAAAAAGGGCCATTTTACAGCTGAACACAAAAAATTAAACAAAAAAAGTATTCATCATTGCAAAAAAACAAAAAAATAAATAACATAATTTAAAAAAATTAATACTTTGTTATTCGACCACCGCGTCTTATAACTTCTTTTAAACGGTTTGACATCGATTGGACTAATTTAGCGGTTATATTTTGGTCTATATTAGTCCATTCCTCCATTATCACCTGTTGCATTTGACTCTTGCTCGAAAAACTGCGCGTTCTCAATTTGCGTTCGAGATGTTCCCAAAGATGTTCAATTGGGTTCAAGTCGGGACTTTGAGGAGGAGTTTTAATGACTTTGGGGCAGTTATACAGCATCCACATCTTGGTATTTAAAGCAGAATGTTTGGGGTCATTATCTTGATAATATTGAAAGTTATTACCAAGCCCAAGTTTTACAGCACTATCTTTTAAATTCCTCTTTAAAATGTCAATGTAATACTTATGATCCATTACTCCATTAATAATTTCAAGATTTCCCGCTCCTGAAGCCGCCATACACCCCCAAACCATTAAACCACCTCCACCATGTTTTACAGTAGCAACTGTGTTTCGTTCATCAAGCTCTGTATTTGGTTTTCTGTACACTATGACCTTTCCATCGCACCCAAAAAGATTAAACTTGCTCTCGTCTGCAAAAATGACTGTTTTCCAAAATGATTCGGGCTGTTTTACATACATTTTTGCGAAGTTTAGCCTTTTCACTCGGTTTATTTTATTTATAAAGGGCTTCTTACGTGCAGTTCTTCCTCTGTAACTATGCCTTTTGAGTGTATTTCGAATTGTTTGTGTAGTAACTTCCTTCCCTAAATATTCCATAGTGTTTTTACGAAGAATGGTCGCATTTGTCTTCGGAGTTTTCCGAACTTGCCGCACTAGCCAACGCACATCTCCAACTGAAAGTGCTTTCGGTCGACCAGATCTTGGTTTATTGTCAACAGTTTTCGTTTCTGTCCACTTTCTGATGATGGATTGTATAGTAGATCGTGGTCTATTTAATATTTCACTGATAGTTTTTTGAGTTAAACCATTCCTGTGGTGTTTTATTATCAAAACTTTTACCTCATCAGAAACCTCGTTTTGCTTACGACCCATTTTGACAAAAACTATATTTTCAATGAAATTAAATATTTGCTGTCAAGGGCAAAGCCTCCTTTACTAAATAAAACAGAAAAGGGGGATTCCCAAATAATATTTGAATTTGACTTTGATGATAGCACATCAATGATGAATACTTTTTTTGTTCTGTTTTTGGTGTTATTATATAAAATTGCATTTTTTGCGCTAATTAAATTTATTTTTTGAATTTATTTTAAAACATATTACGAAAAATAAACTATTGCATAAAACTGCATTATTTGTTTACTTTAAATTTTCTTCAATTACCCAAAATAAGTGAATTTATTATCAATTTTGCTAATGATGAATACTTTTTTTGACCGCTGTAGTTGTTCGTGTACATTGCTTTGGAATTGCCACTTATTACCAATATGCTGTACACAAGTAAATCTCAAATAATTTGGTATTTATAATAATATAAAAGCAACTTGCAGGGCTGGTTGCAATACCACCTTATAACAGGATCTTGTAGTTGTTTTTCAAAAGTGGATTATTTAAGATAGGTATATGTGGATTTTACAACTTTTACGTTTTCCTATTGCAAATGCAAATTTGCCCATGAACATGCCATTATGGAACATGGCCAAACTTTTCACATATAAATCAGTGCTGCCCGATTCATGTTTAAGCTTAATGATAAGAGGCCTCCTTGTCATTGCCGAGTACGAAGGGCTTGCGGCAGTGCGACACCTCTTTGTGGAGAAGTTTTTACATTGATAGCATTAGAAGGGGATAACCACCGCTGAAAGTTTTTCTGATGTTCTCGCCAGGATTCTAACCCAGGCGTTCAGCGTCATAGGCGGGCATGCTAACTTCTGTGCTACCCATTTTACGTTTTCAAATATTTTGAAACCAGACATTGAATGTCATAGACTTGCTGAACTATGTGCTACGGTCCAGAATTCCCGTTTGAAAAACTCATATAACTGAATTTCTAAAATTGTTATTTGTCGTTATTACTAAAATGGTTTATTCCCGAGCTATCTTTTTTTAGAAAAGTACATACATATCTAAATTGGGACATATGTACTTATAAATCTTAACGAAGAGTTTAATATAGAAGAATATACAAAAAACAACTGGCATATGTCAGTATAAATATACATGTGCAAAAAAAAGAATTAAAAAAACTCACACCAATGTCATTAAATTTTTTCAATGGTTGAATATACATTTTTTGTAATTTGTGTAGTACACCTGTATACACATAAATTCATACGCTTGTTTTCATCATTTAAATGTGACAAGAGTAAATTATGCGTAACAGAAATCATCATAGAACCTTTTGAAATTCATGAATTGAACTGAAGGCGACCTTGTCATAATATTATTAGAACATTACCAATGCAAACATAAGCTAGAGGTTGTTTGTGTTATATGAAAAGGTTTTACAATGTGTGTCCATTGTAGTCCCATAGTTATATTCTTTAAAGGCAAACCAAAGCTTCTTGTGGGAATTAACGATAAACGAGTTAATATCCAAGTATGATATCGACTGAGCTCTCAGGTCGCTAATAGACAAATTTGATCTCTGATACAGTTCGTAACACCTCGCAACAAGCTTTATGTATCGTTTTATGGATTTTACCATCACCGAATGGTGGAGTTACATTTATTTTATCAATACCTTTGCAAAACATCGAAATATTAATTTCCGACCTTAAAAAGTATATCGGCTTTATTTACAAAACTTTATGTATATTTGAAATATTTGACAGATTTCCTATATAGAACTTTCAAAGAAATCCATTTCAAATCTACGTTAAGTTTTGTGAATAAGGCTGTATATGTATATTCATGATCCTCATAAAATTCTAAGATAATCTAGCCATATCCATCCGTCCGACTGTTAAAGTCGCGCTTAAGCCTTTAAAATTAAGATGTTGGATTGAAACTTTGCTCAGGTAATTTTTTACCATAGGCAGGTTAAGTTTAAACATGGGCTACATCGAACTATATCTTGATATAGCCCTCATTTACTGATAAAAAAAGACGTGGCAAATTCATGCATCAATAGTGTCATTATTTTGCACAGGCGTTGCTCAAAATATTGTCTACAAGTGTGATTGATTTTGTGAACGCTCGTTATTGTTTCATGCACCGACCGCTATGAAAATCATGTATATTTATACCAACCTTGTATTGAGGATATTGTAAGTAGTACCGAATTCCTAACTTAGATTTTCTTTTTCGAGGTTACTTTTTTATTGTAGTATTTAGAGCGCACAATAAGCCGATTACTGGCTTAGGTGTATGTCCATAGTGGCATGGGGCGGATAAATATCCGCATCCTCTTTTAAACCTAACCTAACTTAACCTATACCAACCTTAAGCTAAATGATTCCTAAAACATAGTTTATACATAGGCAGCTGGGGTGAAATGTGATAAGGCACTTGCAAACTCGCAATCATGTGATGGATTGAACACAGGATCGATTCTCAGCAGTACACAAAAACTTTTTGTAATCTTCATCAAATCAAAAAAACCTTTGCACTACACGTTGACAGAATGTGAGCGCCTGTGTGTGTTGATTCCCTTTTGTGAACCAATGAAGGAAATTTTTCTACGACGTGCCCAAAAAGGCGCATTTCTTTCCCGATTTCAGTGATTTTTGTTAAAGGGAGGTGCATTTGCCCCTTTGACATCCGCACCAAGTATGGTCTAGATCTAGATCGCCTAGGCCTATATGGCCGACCTTCCGATTGAAGTCTTAGACATTTATTACCCGATTTTGTTAACAATTGGCATAGTGAATTGTGTAGGCCTCTCGAAATATGTGCCGAAAACTGTTCAGATCGGACCATGGTTAGGTTAGGTAAGAGTGGCAGTCCTTTACCGCCTCATTTAGACAATTTTAAGTCCTATGTGATACCACAGTAATGACAGACCAACGCTTCTGACGGGAATCGAAACCACGACCCCTGCACTGGTAATCTAAGCAAGCTACCAAGCCATATTTGGATACAGCCCCCATATAGACCGATCCCCCGACTTACTGTCTTTAACCCATAAAAGTCCCGTTTATAACCAGATTTTGCTGAAATTTTAAAAAGTTGTTTTAGAATCCTCATCGAAATTGCTGAGTTAAATCTTGATCGGACATTATTTCGATTTAACTGTCCTTTTTTGTCCTAATTTACTATCAAGGGTATACTAATCTTGTTATTCCGTTTGTAACAGCTCGAAATAACGGTCTGCGTCCTATAATTTTATTTATTCTTGGTCATCTAGTTGATCTGTTGGTGTTCAATCGCAGATCCGTCTGCAAAACAGGATTCGAAGGAATAAAATTTTGCACAGTTCCTTTTTATTAATGTAGTTTTTTGCGAATTGCAAATAGGTGATTTCGAAATATACAAAGATCTTCTGCCCCTAGAAGCCTCCAACATCCAGGTTGCTGGGAATGGCAAATATGCACCGAGAAAACAGATTAGTTGCCTCAACCAATTTTTTTGCCCACCGCAACTTTGCTGTTGTGACAACGATGGTGTTAAGGTTATTGTCTAGTTTATGTCATGCTACCAAAAATAAAAATTGCTTTAAGCGTGCGTTGGTTTTTGGGATGCCCTGCGCTTATTCGTTCCATTCTCCTTGCTCTTCCCTCGAGTTTTTCTCTATCAAGTTATTACGCTTTAAAATTTTTACTATTAGTTTTGTCGGTGGTCGAGAGGAGATTTAAACTCATGATGTCCTGTTTGGCAGTCTTTCACGCATCCTCTAGCCTACCGACATCATTTTCTTAGTGATGATATAGGGCAATAAGCATTACTGTACAGTAATAAGTTTCTCAATTTAATTAAAAAAGTGTAGAAATCATTTTTGAAGCCGAAGTATTTAGTCAAAATATGCACCTTATATGCACCTTGGAAACTATATTTATATTTTTTTAGATATAACTTTCATATATGCTCATTCTTCAACCGAATTATTTATTGACAAAAAGTAGTAGTGGACATATCCTGTGTTGTAGAGTATCTTCGCCCAGTTTGGCCTTTTTTAACAGTTGATTGCATACTTATCCATATATAGAAACAAAGAATATATTAATTTGACTTATCCATTAAAGGTGAATTCAGCTTTTGCACAAAATTCCTGAATTCAACTTCTTTAAATATTGGCTTTTAAAAATTAAAAAATTAGTGAAAGTTTATTGTATAACATATGCTAATTTTATTACCTTGAATTTGATAAATATGGTCGTTTTGGAGTTACCAAAAATAGTGATTAAATGTATACAAATTTTGTTTAATTAAATAAAATTTTTCTAAGCTTCTTTTTAAAAGTTGCTAGACGTTGAAATAAATATGTATGTACATTAAGTAGTTGAGTGCTTTAACATGCTCTACTTAGCGTTGATGGAAAAATTACATACTAGCTAGACCACTTCTATAACCGTTCAATAATTTTTTAGCTCTCGATGCTCGATGCAGTTTTACCCATTTTCCTTTCTTTTTGTTCTGTAATATGTATTGCACTTTTTCGATGTGACTATCCAGTTTTTCATGTTTCCTTTTTTTCATTTTCCTTTTCTTCATGACCAAATCGGTTCTATTGTTTGCTATATCTAGAAATGCGTAATATAATTGCAACATCCCGACTTTAAGTGAATGTGTTTTTCGACCATTATTTCCATTGCTGCTCACTGTCTCTCGGTTTTTTGCTGCTCATTTTCTCAACCTGAAATTTGTGTTTGGTGCGTGTGAAGTCATCGTCAAAACAAGCTGTAGCTTCGACAACATTCAATATCTGGCATCTGTGGCTTAATTTGGTTTCTATCTTCTGCACGTTTCATCTCCCAACTTTCGGTTGCATCATTTCAAACGAGGCTTAAAAAGTAACACGAATGACTGTAATACCATATGATTGTGAAGAGAAAAGGCATTTAAAAACAGTTAAATAGACAAAAAAGACAGTAGACGACGAAGAAAGATGTTTAAGTTCAACTTGTTTGCTTTTTTCAGGCCTTAATGAAATGCTCACATACTTTTGACATACATACATACTTGTAGGCACACATTGTGAGCGATTTTAAACTTTTTCAAATGGTCTATAAATTGGATTTTTGGAATGTTAAACGGAAGAAGGAAGTATAGCAGAGTGAGTTTTGAAGGATGTCAAATTATTTGTCACATGGCGACACATATAACATTTTTCAAATTGCTGTGGACAATTGGGTCAATTGATGTATTATTTAAGCTTTAAGTAGTTTTAAATACCAAAATGGTTCATTACAATCGAAATGCATTAACAGCAAAACTAAACTATACTCTCGCTCTTAGAGTTTCTCTCTCTGTTTGTAAGTTGGCACTGCTTCTGAATGTAGGCTCACTAATATTTGGTATTTATGCAGGTATTCTCATACGCTGGTTTATGGATTAGAAAGCCTTTCTATCCCTTTGCCCCCAGTGTATTGTATTTGTTGTTTAGTGCTTTGAGAAAGTTTTCATATGTAACTGTTTTTGCCAATACCAATACCAGCTTTTACACATGGTGATCAACACACATTTACAAACAAACACAAAATACACTTTCAGCATATTGCTAAAATAAGCTAAATAATATTTAAAAGCAATTAATAATGCTTATTATGCTATGGTCAGGTGTTTTTCCCTTTTGGTGCTGTAAAAGCTCTTAACCGTTTTGCTAACAAATTATGTTTAATATATGAGTGTTTTGCTCATTTTATTGGTACGAAAACATTTAAACTTGTTAGAAAGTCATTAACCCTTTGAGCTGTGTAATTTGTACGAAACCTGTGTTGGTGTTTATGAATGAATGAATAGCAAATATCAGGTAAATATGTACATCTATGTATGTTTGTTCATATATTTTCTGTGGTTGCTGGTTTTGAAGTGGTTTTTTTGAGAAAATAAATAAAAGTATGTTTGTGGTATGTTAAAATTTCCTTTAGCTACTTGTTGCAGTTTAAGCGAAATTTGACATGTTTTGAGAATTGTTTCCGGATGTTGTCCTCTTTGTGTAGATTTAAAAATTTCATTAAATTATTGTTACAGAATAAACTTTCGATTAGCGTTACATTGCGAACTAGCAAAACTTAAAATTCAGTTTAGGCCCTACAAGACAATGGAAAAACTAGCAAATATGTTCAAACTGTAAGAACTACGGTTGACAAATGACAACATTATTGCAAATTACCCAAAATCTGACGAATATATATATGGGAGCTATATCTAATTCTGAACCGATTTGTCGTCGTCGAGGAAAGCGTTGTGCAAAATTTTGGCAAGATTGGTCAAACTATGCGCTTGCAGTCGCTCTAGGAGTGAAAATCGAGCAATATATGTATATGAGAGCTATATCTAAATCTGAATCGATTTCTATAAAATACACCAGTAATGTCGAGGGTCATAAGAAAATCCTTCCTGCCGAATTTCGAGAGAATCGGTTAACAAATGACCATTTTATTGCATTATACATATATATATACACATATATATGGGAGCTATAACTAAATCTGAACTGATTTCGAAAAAAACTTCTCAAATACTGTGACAGTCATCGAGGAACGAAGTACGTTGTACGAAGTTTTGCGAAGATGGGTCAATGAATGGGCTTGCAGTGGCTCTGCGACCTGTAACTTTGTACACAAATTAACACGGACAGAAGAACAGACAGACGGACATAGCTAACTCGAATCGGAAAGTGATTCTGAGTCGATCGGTATACTTATCAATGGGTCTATCTCTCTTCCTACTGGGTGTTGCAAACAAGTACACTAAGTTATAACACCCTGTACCCCAGTAGTGGTGTAGGGTATAAATAGATATAAATTACAATTTGTGTGGTCGCCCTGGTTGTCGAGTTGGTAGCGTGCTCGGATTACCATAGCGAGGGACGTGGGTTCGATTTCCACTAGAGGTCTGGTCTGTCACTACTATGGTATCACTCTAACCGAATCTAACCTATCCTAGGGCTGCGAACTTGTCTAGATATCGGCCTATGCTTTAAATTTTTAAATTTGTTCTTTCTTAAAAATTTAAATATCTTTACCAGCCTTTTTAAGCATACCCTTTAAATCTACAGTGATGGTACCGTAACGAGGGAACAAATCCTCCGATGGGAATCTAATTTTCGACCACCTTGTAGGAAGCCCGAGCTTGGTGCTAATTCAGGTACCTGTTATTTTTCTTCAGAGCGGAATTACATGCATTCACCACATTTAAGCAATACATTGTTACATGCCACTTAAGTTTTAGCGCTTTGTAGCACATTGCTAGTAACGCAAACAGTAGCTGCTGCAAACATGAACATATTATGAGCAAACATTTTCATGGACAAACAGAGTGTTTAAAGTGAAGTGCTAGACCATCTTCCTACTTGGCAAATGCAAGAAGTTCCTTTTTCTTCTTATAAATTTCAATTTAAAATTACAATTTGTATAGGAAACTATTCATACCAAAAATGTGTTATTTATTTTATGTGATTTTTATTATTGTTGTATTTGCTTTTGGTAGCGACTGTTATTTTAACACAAAACCATCGAAGCGTAACTCATTTATTGTGTCTATTTGGTCTATATGTTATACGAAAGTCCATAGTATACATTTTTGGAGTTGTGAGCCAAAAAAGTGGAAAGAAAAAAATTATTTTAATGGGTTACTATTTTTCCAATGTACATTGGATGGACAACAAAAATAAAATACTTGCATGTTGTCTGCCGCCAAATAAAATGTATGTATGTAATTATAATACATAAACTAGGAAAAAACATTTTTATGCGAAATAGATTTTGAGGTCAATGTGGTATGAGTAATAATTAGTCTTTGTGAAAAGTTTGCACGTTTTCATAGTGTAAAATTCTTACATAGAAACGAATTATTGAAAATTGAATGTAATGGTTCAAGTTCGTTACACAGTAAAATATTAAACTTCAAGTAGATTAATACTACACTATCTTCGATTTAACATCAACTCAATAAGCCATAAACAATTTCAAAATTTCACGAAAGTTTGAACTTAATTATGTGCAAATAACAATTGCCTAGATATTGTTAGCCTTTTAACGTCGTTTTTGTTTTAATTTTTCTTTTAATTCTTCTTGTAAAGTAGATGCAAGTTATTTTATTATTTATTTTAAGAACAAAGCAGTGATTGCGGTTTTGCTAGACATGTAAACGACCTTGCGCTGTGAATACCTATGGCAAGGTTCTTTCCAGATTCTTTGAAGCAACAAAGACGTATGTTAAGTATTAATTATCATTTCCATTTACTACTTCTTTGTGACTGCTGATCACAAGTTGTTTTTGAATCTCAATTTAATCTACTTCTTTGTCCAGCCAATCCAACTTGTGTCACGATCTAATCGACAGTAATGCATTGTCATTAAAATCAAAACTCGACTAGTCTATAAGCCTTTATGGCCAGAATACAATTTATTTGTTGAACACTTTAATGGTGGCTAAACTAAAAAAAACAAATTCCTTCTGTTATAGCAATGTTGTTGAAATGGTCAATAAACTTGTCAACATGTTTAAGGTGATCTTGGAACAGCTAGTACAAAGCTAAATACCATATTTAACAAATTTAGACGCTTGTGACTTTGTGCGTTAATAAATGAATGCATGAATGTACTTCGACTCCGAATCTTATTTGCTTTTTGCAGAATAATTTTACACAATTTTTGTTATCATTTTACAAACAATACAAGGCCATGTCAAGGCGGCAAGGCCACCACCATTGGCCATAAGCTTTTCGTTTATTTATCTCACATATGGAGATGAGATTCTCGACGCCTATATACTCTTAACTGCTTGTTAACTGCCATGTTGTAGATGAGGCGAGAAGAGAAAAATCAAGTTCATAATTATTTTGAGTATGAAGAAGGTGCCTTATGTGGCAAGTCATCTATTGCAGACTTCTGGGTAATGTTCGCGAGTCATCATTAAGCCCAACAAACAATTGTTTGTGGAGCATATAAAAAACAGTTATAAGAGAGACCATAATAACAATTTGCAAATAAAGATATACATCCAGAAAAATAAGTTTGTTGATACCAGCAAACACTGTCTGCTGATTTCTAATTAAACGTTTTTAAACTATGAAGGAAACCCTTTAGAATTTGTGAACATGATAGTTAAGGTATTTCTATATGTCAATGTGCAAAGGCATTAATGTTTTGTTTAAAAACATAAATTTGATTCAGTAAATATTTTGCCTGTTGTTATTTAAAATCATTGAAAATTATTAAATTATACAAAATTTGTTGAAGTTGCATTTTAAAAACTGTTTAAAGTAAAATAAAAGATATGATATCAAGTTTTTATAGTATTTGAAATTTTACCATCTGAAGCCAGCAGAAAATGTTTGCTGCTTTAGTAAAAAATTACTGCTTTCCCAATTCCAGCGATTTTTTGTTGTTTTGGCAAAAAATTTTGCTGTGTTTACTAACAAATGTTTCGTTGCCAAACACCATAATGGTGGTCCAAAAAAAATCCACAATAGAACTGAAAATTATTAAGGCCGTAGAGGTAATCAAATGACTAAAGATCTGAAAATATCCCGTGAAAGCATCCAACATACATTTATTGAAAGGACTTCAAGGTAAAGCCTTGAGCAATAGAGCAATTCGTAAACTCCTAAATAAAACATAGTTTCCATCTAAAGTGATGCCAAGGGCGGCTGTGTCCGCCGATGGTTGTTCTCCAATTGCTTTCATGAATCCTTGCGTCAAAATAAATGCGACTTAATAATGGAAAAAATTTTGGAAACTGCTGTGGAAACGTGTAAACCAACAATTGCTATAAAATCATGTCCCGCATTTAATATTGTATGTCTGCTGTCTAATTCGCTAGTTGTCGATTCGATGGACTCTTATATTCTTATTAAAAAAAATCCCAGTATGGAGCGCTGAAAAAATCCATTGTATGAGATTTGGCCAAAATACTGGCAGATTCCTTTTGTGCCTTCTACACTTTTGTTATTCGAACCAATAAAAATGTGTTGTCATTTGCTTTGGTAGTGCTTCTTGTCAGCTACCCTGTATATCTTCCTCTGAAGTAGAGGTGTGCGCGTGTGTCATGAGTTGTCATGCGTGACTCACACGATTCGTGGGTGAGATCCAAATTTAACCACGTGATCGTGCGTGACTGTGATTGAATTAAAATTCTTCGTGCGTGAGTGTGAGCGAGTGTAATCATGCGACACTTATTGCGACTCACGAGAAAAATCACCACTCAGTTTCTTATGATTCATAATAAAATCACGGCTTAAGCTAAGTATTCTGTTCAGCTTTTCAGGCGGAATGCTGTCAAACTCCATATAAAAAAACGTTGGCGAAAAGCCGGAGGAAGATAGGTGAAAAAGTAGTACTCTGTTTATAGTGAGGAAAATGGCAAAAAGAAATTTTAGTGGCAACGCTTGACATCATAATCGGCATCATTTTTGTTTTATTGATTTCAATGATTCGTTTTTTCTTTTTGTTATTTTATTTATTTACGAAAAAAATAATGAAACCATAAGTGCAGACAAAAACCATATTTTGGTATGAAAATAAAAACATAACTGTAAAATTCCGCGCGTGGAACAATTAAAGATTTCCCCGACTATTCCGAAAGCAGAATGGAATAACAACCCTTACAGTTAAAAAAAACACAATTTTTTTAATGCGCCTCAAATCAAACTGTATTTCAATATACCAATTCAGAACCACTGACACTATTGGAAAAAGTAGAAGCACTATGGAAGAAGTAGAAACAAATTCTGTCTTCAGATGCCTAAAAACAAATAAGTAGTTATGCAGTGGTGATACAGTTTATAAATTCATATTCGTACCTTAAAACACCGTATGATTTGAGACGCATGGAAACAATTGTTTTTCGCTTCATGAGTCGACATAAAAAAGTCGAGTCGAGTGAGTGTGCACATTTCTACTCTGAAAAAGGTCCATTATTGTAGGAAAGAGAGGGAATGGGAAGCCCTTCCCCCTATATTCTTCTGCCACTTGTGAATCGAAGCTGGCTTTGTTTTGTTAAATATTCTCGTCTCGCACATATATTTAATAAATTATTTAATGGCATCACTTATGGGAAATTCCACGAAATTTTAATAAAATTGGAAGTTGCAATAAATGTATACCTAATGGTGGGCTTAGAAGTGAAAGCATTTATTTCATAAAAAAAAACTTAATTAAATTCGTTCCAAAAATGCTCGATTTTATGTCATATTGACATCATTGTTTCTCAAAAATGGTTGAATTCTTTGATTGCTGGTATTGATAGTTTCAAAATAATGGTGTTTAGGTTTGAAAAATGTGCTTGCATAAGTTGAGTTTTTAGATACTAGACATTGCAATCACTTTTATCTTGAGGTTCAGTTATAAAATGCTAGTTACAAAAAAAGAAACAACGTCTTCTTTCAAACGAACTACTTTGAATTTTTTTGACAAATTTCAGGAAATAATCTTTTTAAAGAACTTTAGATTAACTATGAAAAAGTCTGTTTTTAGTATGTAACGCCCTTACATTTAGCAAAATATGAACATAGAGTGCAGAAGTTTATTCAGACTATCATATAGGGCTCTGAAAAAGGCATTCTAAATAAATAAATGCGAAATAAGGAAAAAACGGTATTTAATAACCTCAAGCAGTTCGATCAAGGGATAGATCATCATAACTTCTATATCTAACTATAATCACGTCTAACCATATTCGCCAAGGAAGTAGAAAAGTCTGTTACAATTCAATCCTAAAATTTTACTGAAATCAGATAAATTAAACTCTTTATGAGTTCAAAACCCATACTTAAAGGATCGGACCATATATCAGCTATGTCCAAATAGGGTCCGATCTAGCCAATATACTGTCCAAGTACGTAGTGGTCTTTTACAAACTATTTTAGATAATTTCTCCGTAAAATATGATTTTTATAAGCTCTAGTTAGTATGTATGGCGATGGCTCTCTGTAGGGAGGTCTATATGAAGATATAGTCCGATCAAATATTTTTCAAAAGAATCTGCTTAATCTGTCTAATTACATTGTGTTGACGAAAAACCAACTTTAAATCAAAATCTATGTCCTTTATGATATAAAGATAAATATCAGCATTGCCACAAAAGATCAGCGTTGCCACACGAAAATTTTAAACTAAATCAAAATACACACAATCTTCTTGTAACCGTTATTATTTATCCAAATTTTGTTAACATTTGTGAACAAAAAAAGTTTTTTTTTCGGAGATATTGGTCTCTTACTATTCCAAAACTACTCACTATTCAATATTTTGTCAATTTCGGAAAATGAGAAATTCGGAAACCTCAAATGCGCAGATCGGTTTATATGGTAGCTATATTTTTATATAATCTGATATTGACAATTTTTAATCCGAATATCTGGAGACCCATTGCAACTCATTGTTTTTCGCGATTACAAATATCAATGATAAAATAATACTTTTATTAAAATTTAACCATATGTTGGGGTTGGTATGCAAAGCACCTTGATCCATTTCTGCTGATGATGATTCTGGCGAATCAGAAATCGCGATACAGAAAGCCGGTCAAATGATTTTGTTCACCATCACACGTTTTGCCTTACTTTTGAAAGTTCTTAACGGTGATAGCGACTTTTCGACTTATGTTGCAAAAAGTCGACTTTTCGACTTTATCAAAGTAGACTTTTGCAAAAGTAGACGTTTCAACTTTTATTTGTGTACTTGAAATAAAGTTTGAAATGGTCTATATTACCTAGAGGACTTTCAACTAGTGTTACTCTGAATGTTAAAACTCAAGTAGAACATCACATTTTATTGCACATATGAGCAACGAACTTTTATTCTTTATCACTTCCTCTATAAAACCCCAAAAGAAACACAAACGTATCTCTATTCTATCCAATTTTATGTATTCGACATTATCAAATTCCATTTTTGAAAAATGAAATTAAACATGAAAACAAAACGCCTTCACTAAATCGGAGTCTATTCTAAATTTCATCTAGACTTCGCTAAATTCGGTGCAATAATCTCGATTTGTGAAATAGAGAAACTATAAAATATTGTTCGATTCGTCCATGGATTGAAATATACTTTTACCATGCCGAGAAAATGTCGCTTGCTAAATTTTAGACCAATATCTCTGTGCAGCTATTTTTTCCCTGTGCAACTTTCTTTTCAACTATTCGACTTCAAAATCGGTTATTCGCCTTTTTAATCATTGAAAGTCGACTTCGACTTTTTCACACAAAAAATCGACTAATCGATTAGTCGAAAGTCGACTTTGGGATTCCTATTCTTTGAATAGAAAGCATTGAACGAAATGGTCTATAGCCGGACAATATCCTTCAATGGAATCTAATTAATTTTACCATTAGTAACAAGGGAATGTCCTACTGAATTAAATTAGATATTTTTTGCTTTTAAATCTATTATCTAAAGAAGTAATTGGCGAAAAATATCGCGAAAAGCGAAGTTAGTACCAGCCTCTACAGCGAAATCGGATAATAAATACGGCTGTTATGGGATTAAGACCTTAAATCGGCAGAACGGCACAGACACACGGACATCGTTAAATCGTCTTAGAATTTAACGACTATCAAGAATATAGGCATATATTAAATATGTACTGGCGCAAATGGATATTTTCATGTGTTGCAAACGGAATGACTAAATGAATATGCCCCCTATCCTATGGTAATGGGTGTAAAAATACAATTTCTATAAAAATCTACCAAAATCGAAATGGACCGTCCATCCGCCCAAAACCTTAAAATTTAAAGTAAAATTTACCAAATTTTGTAGAGAAATCCCAAAACGGCAACGCTGTAAAAGATGATCTGTAACGCCCGTAACATTTAAGTGTAAAATTGCACAAAGTTCATGTAGATTGAGGCTTTCAAATATATGTTTTAAGAGGATTTCAGTAAAACTAGAAAACTCGTTATAATGGAATTGTCCATATATGTATGTTGCCAGACGTAAGTCAATTTTTTTATTACTTTTAATGAAATGACAAGGTCGTCGCATTGCACTAAAGCAAAACATACACATTAATTGAATTTACAGTTAAACATTTATTGAAAAATGCTACCCTTTTTAAAAATATTACATAGACGGTTAAAAATTATTTATTTATTAAATAGCATTGTAATGTAGGTTTTTCTTTTAAACACTTTTTTCATGCTTCTTTTTTTTACTTTTGCAGCCAAATGAATCCGGGTTTGTGTTATTGGGTGATCTCTCGGTGGAAACATCAACCGACATGGATTATGATGATTTTTCAATGTGCCCTCCTTCACCATGTGATGTTGAATTTGTTAATGCTAATATTGTGATTGATGGTAAATCAAGTATTCGACAGAAATCCAAAGATGCAACGGTAAGCGAAACTAAAACTACAGTTATGTTTATTTATTTTGTATTTAGAAATTGAGTTTATGAGATGTTAAATGAAAAATCCTAGAGGATGAATTTATATCCTATAAAACAGCTTATTCTTCGGATTTCTGAGAATGGCAATTAATACTTCGATATAGTACATAAAGGGTCCAACTGAATTTAAAACAATCCACCGATTTCACCTCTTGGGCCTAACTTAACGCGTTTCCTTGTTTTATTTACTATTAAAAAAAGAATTTTAAGTATTTCTTTATTGACTGACCATATCTATTTATGCATAACTTGATAATACGCTCGTTGTCAATTTTTATACCCTCCACCATAGGAGAGGGGTATACTAATTTCGTCATTCTGTTTGTAACACCCCGAAATATGCGTCCAAGACGCCATAAAGTATATATATTCTTGATCGGCATGTCATTTTAAGTTGATATAGCCATGTCCGTCCGTCCGTCTGTCTGTTGAAAAAGAAAACCACGCTAACTTTCGAAGGAGTAAAGCTAGCTGCTTGAAATTTCGCACAAATACTTTTTATTAGTGTAGGCCGGTTGGGATTGTAAATGGGCCAAATTGGTCCAAGTTTTGATATAACTGCCATATAAACCTATCTTGGGTCTTGACTTCTTGAGCCTCTAGAGGGCGCAATTCTCGTCCGATTTGACTAAAATTTTGCACGTGGTGGTTTGGTATCACTTCCAACAACAGTGCTAAGTATGGTTCAAATCGGTTCATAACATGATATAGTTGCCATATAAACCGATCTGGGGTCTTGAATTCTTCAGCTTTTAGAGGACGCAATTCTTATCCGATTTAGCTGTGATTTTGCACGTGATGTTTTGATATCACTTCCAACAACTGTGCCAAGTATGTTTCAAATCTCTCCATAACCAGATATAGCTGCCATATAAACCGATCTGGGATCTTGGCTTCTTGAGCCTCTAGATGGCGCAATTCTCATCCGATATGAATCGATCTAGAGCTTGATATAGCTCCCACGTAAACTGCTCCCGATTTTGTACTACAAGGCGCAATTCTTATCCGAATGAACTGAAATATTACACAATGACTTCTACAATGTTTAGCATTCAATTCATTTTTGGTCCGAATCGCACTATAGTTAGATAAAGTTCCAATAGCATAACAGTTCTTATTCATTATTTTTTGTTCGTCTAAAAAGAGATACCGCGCAATGAACTCGGCAAATGCGATCCATGGTGGAGGGTATAAAAGATTCGGCCTGGCGGAACATAGCACGCTCTTACTTGTTTTTTCTAAATTTATATACACTTACTTTCATTTGGTTGATCGTGACTAGAATTTAAATATGAACGTCATAGCAAATGAAAAATATTCACTAAGAATATGGAATTCTCTAAGCAACTATATACAGAATTTGCCAATGATATATTTGTTTACCTTTGTTTATTTTTTAAACAGATAATAAACAAAAAACCTGCATAATTCGAGTATTACTCCATAAGACATTTCCGTTTTTTTGCTTAGAATTCTAATTGTTATATTCCACAAGTATATAAAATGGCCAATGCAAGTCACCACAGTAAGGTTAATCTTGTTTGCCTCAGACGCTCAAGGAATCGAAATCTGAAAACGGTTTATATAGGAGCTATATTAAGTCTTGGAAATATTCGGATCCTACATTAGAACACATTTAAGAAAAATTAATAAAAATTATGCTTAAGCTCAGAAAATCAAAGTCAAATATCGGATTGAGTGTTTGAAGCATACCATAAGCATAGATGGTGGCAGTTCCAAAAGAACTTACCCTCTAGATCAAAACAGAAGAGACAGACAGGCATTGCATAAATGACCTAGAATATTAAGGCGATCAAGATTTTATATACTTTATAAGCTCCTAGAGGGATTTTTGTTTTCTTTTTACAAACAGAATGTTAAAGTTAGTGTATCATTCTATGCTGTGAATTGAGAACTAGCAAAGAAATTGTATATAGTGTTGTTTTTATTTCTCTATGAAAATCGATAACTTTTGATGTTTTAATAACAACATTTGCCATGAAACTCAATAAGTGTGTAAAGTTCAATTGTTTACAATTTGATAAAATCCTAAGTTTATTTGCTATAAGTTGGCTTATCGCAACTCTGTTGAAGTTAACCCAATTTTGGCATAGACTTTTAAAATTCAGCATTATGGTAACATCACCGACCATGCACCATCACCACACGTTTGGTGCGTGAATTGGGTTCATTATCATTTAACACATTTATTTTTAAAAATGAAAACAAAATTTGCATAAATAGTATAGCAACATAAACTGACATGTAGACCATATATGGAAAGATGTTGGGCGGTGGGTATTACATCACAGATTCGTATGTTCGTTCAACCAGTAAAAGTAAACAAAGTAAATAGCAAAAAACTAGCCGTAAAGTTTTAAAATTCCACAAATGTTTTAAACTCTAAATTTGGGTTGACAACTTGTACCGGTCGTTTAGGTTTTTTTTTCATGCATTTTTTACCAACCACCATAGGTTGGGGTGTATATGAAACTATGTTTGTAAAACCTTGAAATATTGATATGCGACCCCATAGTCTATATATATTATTGATCGATTTAACATTCTAAGTCGATTTTGCCATGTCCGTCCACCTTCTCGTCTGTCGAAATCACGATAGTGGTCGAACCTTCAAATAAGTTTGTGTAAATTTTCAGCAGAATCCAGGGTGGTGGGTTCCTAGAATTTGGCCCGGCCGAAATTGGCACTTTTTTACTTGTATTTGGTTGAACATTTTTTTCCTTGAATTTAGTTTATATAGTATTCTTATATATCATTGGTTACTAAATTTATAAATTCTTGTATTCTATTCCAGTTCCACGTACAATTTAATGATACTCTTACATCCACATTTGAATATCCCTCCGAAGCGTCGCTGATCGTGGAAGATTCATTCACAGCCCTGGGCAATGAATATCCTGTGCCGGGCGATTCAGAATTCAACCAAGCATTTCAAAATTTAGTCCTAGAGAACTCTATTATGCCACCCTTGCACCATGTTGCCGATGAGATTATCCAACTGCCAACAACAACTGATAGTAGCACACCTGCCAATACAACACCAACCAAAAATATTTTAGGCAATTTGCCATTAGGTGAGTAAATATTTCCTTGGTTTAGATTCCGTCGTTTTATTCGTTATTCTCTTTCTTGTATTACCTTGTATGTGGTTTTGGGTCACTGTTACTACTACTTTTATATTTAATCATTTATTTTTCAACCAAAAACATATTCCTATTTTCAAAAAAGAAAAATAATAATATAGTAGTCCTTGTTTTTTTCAAATTAATGGTTCAATTGTGACTTTTTTATTATGCTTTGGTTTAAAAAAAGAGCTTTATTTTTTGTTCTAAACCTGTATTAACAATTTCGGAACTTACTTATGTAAAACAAGGAACAAAACTACTAACCACACCATACTTCCTTTTCTTATTTGGCAAAATTGTTTTTTTTTCTTAAGTTTAACCCTATTCAAATCGGATCTGTAACAGCGAATTGTTCATTGGCAAAATAACAACAATATATGAAATATTTTATGTTTTATAGCTGTTATTGAACCATCGTCGTCCTCTTGTTGTCGTGATAGTTCTCCCACGCCCTGTTGTCAATATTTCCAAACATGTCCGCCGGTTGTTGAGAAATCCTTTAAAGACATACTCAAAGCATGTTCATCGCATTTTCGTAAATTAACTAGAAATTTGAACATCAGGTTCGTTGAAATTCTCCCCAAACTGATCCACACTTGCGTTTTCAGAACTTCCAAAAATACCCCTCCTTTCTCAGAGTAAAACGGGATTGCGATAGTTAATTTCATCGCTTTTATTCACACATCATTTGCGCAAATCTTCTGATTCATGTTCATTATACATACATTTTCTTTCTGTTTTCTGTGTGCATTAGAAGAATTTTCTTCAACTTTATGGAAAAGTAAAAGTTTTACTGTTAGTTGCCGACAAAGCTGAATTCGGCAAAAACAAACTAGTTTTAAGATCATAGTGCAGAGGAAATAACTGAGTGGAAAAATATTCATTGTTGTCACTTACGTTTAGAGCTAGTCTCGTAAAATTTCCCATACTTAAGACTAGGAGGTTACATTCTATCCTAGGTAAGTTACGGTGTTTTCGAATATGCAATAGATCTGTTACCGTTACATTAAAGCCGAATAAATATAAATAAAGTTCATCAATAAGAGTTAAAATTGAGTTCTTTTGAAACAAAACAGTTTTATCTTCAGCTCGAAACCGTCCCAAAATTATAGATGTTTTAATAACGTCGACCCTGTAGCCGTTTGATAACATGCTCGGCTTATCAGTGCAGTTGTACTATTCACAAGTTTGGATTAAATAGGCGTCACAATACAGATTTCTAAGTAAGACCGATCTACAAATATCTATGTTAGCAAATATAATAGTTCCATTTAGATGTCAATTAAATTATTTTTATTGTCTAAAGAAGGAAGATATATAACCAACCTTCCAACAAGGTATCTTAACACTTAACATATTAGTATTTAAAATTTGAGAACAATTCCTCCAAAACGATTTCAACTGGAATACTTTCAATTTGTTTGAGAAATGTTTGCAACCTCTTGATATCACAAGTTTATATAAATAATCACCCACACTATCGGCTTTCTCTCATCTTGGTGCCAATATACCCTATCAACATCTCACAACAACAACCAATCATGTAATATTTCACACAACATGATCTCCCCATGAAGCACGTAAAGGCAAACCAGCAAAATGTCCCGATATTCAAGTTGTACATTGAAATCTTCCTCTTCATGATACCCCAACCCAGCAAACTCAATGAGACACAGTTGCAAATTTGAAAACAAATATCCCAATACAATTTTTCCAGATTGCCAAGATTCAGAGAGGGATACGATATTAACAATAGTAACCATTGCAGACAAGAAAGAAACGCAAGACATTCAACCACAGGAAATTCAGAGTCCAACAGTATACAACGACAAAATATTGAACACAAACAACACCAACAACAACCCCAGCATGAGCAACAGTTCCGACTCTCAAGAGTTACCAAAATCATTGGAAATACGAAAATCGCGAAAAGATTTGAAACTGCCACTGTTGGAACTGCAAAAGCAGACAGCCAGGCCAAAGAAACCTCCGGTGCCAGTGAAAAATTGCCAGATGATGACATGGACACAGTCATATTTAAAAGCAAATATAGACCACAAAGCAACAGGGTTAATAGATTCCGGGAAACAGATCAAGAGGCCCACAATGAATATAGCAAAACCCCTACATCAACAATACACCAAATTGCCTGAAGATGCCAAAGAATGTAAAGATTTCAAAGGAAATCCCCAACTGACTTCAAAAAAAGAAGAAAGGAAAACATACCAAGGATTTGAAAAAGAGCATAAAGTACCCCGCATACTAAACAAACCACAATACTCCTGTTTTCTACAACAGCCAGAGACAGTTCGACCCATTCAGCGATCTCGTTCGAATGAATTCCGCAGGCCTGTTGTATCAAATCTAGTAACACCACCTGTTTTTCGGTCTCATTCCATGAAAAATTTGGAGAAACCCTATCCACAGCAATCTTCAAATTCTGAAACTAGTTCGGTTGTTGGGCCTTCTCTATACTTAAATCCCAATGTAAATTCACCTAAAAGATATCTTTTAAACCCTGATAATAGCCAAGCTATTAGCCTCGCTAAACTAAAGATTCCGATTTCCACTTGCACTTCTGCTGATTCTAGAATAAACGAACCGTTCATATTGTCCCTTAACTACCCAAATGAAAAGTGTAGTGCAACTGAAGACTCTTCCACTTCAGAACAATTGGATAACACTATTGAATCTGAAATGCCTATATTAATAGAAACTAAAACCTTATCACTACCCAAGCTACTCGAAGATTCAGATCTTCGTTCCAATAAATATGACATAACAATAAATACTGAACAATACTCTAGTTCACTTGGTGAACTAACAGGTCATTGTGTAAAATTATCCCAGGATCTGTCTTATTCCGTACCGAATTTAAATGAATCCCCTCTAAATAGTAAACACTCGGACAACGTTTGTACATACGGTCTAGCAAATAAAAGCCATATCGTCCCTTCAAATAGAGGCAATTCTTGTCTTTCAAAAGAATATGAATATGATAAAAATTCGCAGGCAATATCCAAATCTTTGCCGGATTTAAATAATTCCTCAGAAGCTAATGAGAATTTCTACACTTTCATGGCAAAGAACATCAAGAAAGTTGACCAAATGTACAATAAGGAGATCATACATACCACAGCATCTCTACTTAATCTAGCTGAAAATCCAAAGATGATAGATGAAATGCCCAAAGATTTTTGTAAGCCTCAGAAAGAAATCTTCCATGACAGTACCAATGTTTCAAGTAATGGTTCAATAGAAAATTTCCAAACAGGTGCTCACCTTTTGGAGGCACCAAAAAAATGTTTATTCACTGATATTGATAGTTCTTGTATTCCAATCACGAAAAAAACACCTTCATCGCCTGTATTAAATTTGTCAATGGATTCTCTGGATATGTACGAGAAAGATGTAGACCAGAACCTCTCTCCTAGTTGCGAATTTCCTATTAAAGAAAAAACAAAAATTACTTTTTCTTTAGATGCAGAAAGCAAATCTGTTTCCATAACAGAGCTAAGTCTGGCAACTATTTTAGATAAACCACTTTTCTATGCCGATAAGCGTAGTTTAGAAGACTCTTATACCATGAATTCTCAGCTACACTCCGACAAAGAAGAAATTGCTTTAAATGGGCATAATACGTTGGAGAGTTCACATGTAGATTATAATACAATGAGCTCTGCAGACGAAATAGTTTTAAAAGAACACCCGATAATAAATGGCTTAACGGACAATTCCAGAATATTAGGGGAAGAATCTGTAAGTAAAGACAACATTTTGAATATATCAAAGGATTTGGATTTTGTACCTAAGGACACTACGAAAACTGCAAATAATTCTATTGCTAACGAATTTGTTTATGATGAAGAACAAACCTTGGAAAACTTTACTGCTGTTGCCATTTGTTCCAATGTCTTACATAAAGCCATTCCTCCCGAAATTCATAACTTCGAATTAGATTTAAATAAGAGTTCAAGTACAATCACTAAAGAATGTAATGAAAAAATTCTAACACACATTTTGGAACCTGAAGGCAAAGACATTTCTAAGAAAGTTATACATGACATTTTAAAAATAGAAAACTCTATTAAGTCTTCTAATATGTACAAATATGATGAGGTTAATAAAGTTTTAGCCACCCCAAAAACTTTTAAAGTTAGGACTACAGACAAATTTAGCATTTTTTCAAATCCACCTTTAAAAGACTCTCTCGTATATTCCACATACGAAACTGGAAAGAAGTGCGATCGAAATGTATCAAAATCGTTTAAAAATGCTCTTACATTGTATGAAAGCTTTAATGATAAACAGAACCAATCTATAAAAGTTAAGCAAAAATACATCACTGGCTTAAAAAGGTCGACTAGTATGGTGGAAGATTCAGTGAAAAATTTAAATATTAAGGAAAATTTTATCGCCCAGCAAAAAGAAAATTTTAGCGAATTTAAAAATTCAGCTTTGGTAAATACGACTGGTAAAAGCGATGTTGATTTAAATAGTAAAGCAATTTATAATTCTAATATTTTGGAAACTTGTGAAAATGGTAAATCATGTAAAATATCTTTGGAGCCTCCAACAAATAATAATTCAATCCAATTACAATCATCATCAAACGTTTCGTGTATCGATTGTCCTAAATCTGAAATGCCAGCTGAATTGAGTATTTCTCATAATAGGTCTAAAATAATTTCTACGGAATTTTCTAGCGATGCTGTTGCCTCTTTTATTGATTCAAATATACAGTTAGCTCGATCGGTTGAGGATGAAACATCTACTATAAGTTATACAACCTTGGAAATTAATGAACCTATCCATACTAATATAAACAAATCACAATTATATAATACATTAGATGAAAACGGTTCTCGGGGACTACATAAAACACCTACACTTTCGGTAAAGGTTTCTCCAAATTCAACATTCACCCATGATAAAATGTTAAGTACTAACATTTCTCCCCAGGTTGAGGGTGTTTCGACCAAACCATTGCCAAATGTTGTAAAGACCGAATATTCATTTTCTCCAACTTCTCGTTCTTCCCGTTTCTCTAATTCTTCTTCTTCTTCTAATACCATCATCACCATGACTAAAAATAATAATGTCCCAGAAATGGGCAAGGAGCAGAATCAAAATGAGATACGCTCTGCGAAAAAGGCACCAAAAGTACCACCTCGTTTCTTAGCCACAAAGTCTATATCAACAAGCATTAAGACATCGAACAACTCTATCAACTATAACAACAACAACAAAACGACCAAGACGCCGACCACCTCCACCACCATCAGCTACTCCTCCACTTATTCTCCCTCTGCATCCAATAGTTTTAAAGCCTCTTCTTATACACTTAATGCAACTTCTACTACTACTTCTTCTTCTACCACCACCACCAAACACTGTGCTCCTCCTGTGCGTAGACGTATACCTGGCAGCACGCTGTACTATGTTTGAAAAATGTGTGTTTTAAGCAGCCAACGATATATCTACTTCTACTACTACCATATATATAGTCCACCGCCACCACCACTACCTATCTACCATCTATACTTTATATGTTTATATATGTAACCACTGTCTATGTATGTATTTGTCTGTTTCTTCCATGATTTACCGTTATATCTCTGTATGTGTAATTTGATTAAATATTTATTAGGATAGCATTTGTTGTTGTAATACATAATAAATTGTTTACCCGCAAAAGTGTTAAATGGTTAATGGGGTAGGCTTGGTATCGTGTCCTTTAAATGAAGTTGCTTCTGCTATTGTAGTACATATAGGCTAACCCTCGAAATAATTGACAATTGGAGTAGATCAATTTGATAGAACGCTCAGGTGGTTGGGAATAACAAGAAATTTTACCATATTGAAGAAAATAAATTTTTTATTTTTTTTTTTCGTAAGGTTTTTTTTGCTTATCCAAGAAAATCCCTTAATATTATCCAAAAGTTACAATTAAAATAAATAAACTATATTTCAACCATTTGGTATTATGGTCTAATGTTTCGATTTACTATCGTAGATTTTCCATTTGGTATTGTGCAAGGTTAATCTAATTCGCAAACCAGAGCTATTTGAACAGTAACAAAACGAGAAAAAGTTGCAATATTCAAATACGAAAACCCGAGCACAATACACATACATCCATTCCTATGATACATGGGGAACAAATTTCTAGTAAGCCGAATTTTTTTCAGAGACCTTTTATACACAAAATCATTACGGACTTAGTTCGACAGAGCCCAACATTGGCTACCTACCAACATAGATTATGCTAGAAGTATAATATTAATTCAAACTAACAGTTAAAGGACATTAAAGAAAAGAAAACGATTACAAAGCAAATATTAAAATGATCTTGAAAAAAAATTAATGATGTATGTTCCTAGAGGCACAGGATCTAAGTGGATTAGACTTGAAGTGGTTTTTTGTGTGCATAAGTGTTCTTCACCCACCAAAATTATAATGAGGACATATCTATTTATGGACCTAACTGGGGAAAATTTGGTTGGTACCTTATGTACCAAAATTCAGGCAGACGGACATGGCTGGGTCAACTTAGAATGTCAGGACTATAAAGTATATATGTATATATTACATAGGATCTATATTTCGGAGTGTTACGGTTGACAATACTAGTATACCCTAAACCCATGGTGTTGGGCAGGATTCACTAATAGAAGGTTAAGTCACTTCCAAAAACATAAAGTGGATAGGCCCCATGAACATCATTGCAAATGCAAATTTGCCCATGAACATTCCATTAAGGAACTGGGGCAAACTTCTCACAAATCAATGAGTGCTTTCCGATTCAATTTTAAGCTCAATGATTTGGGACCTCCTTTTTATAGCCGAGTCCGAACGGCGTGCCGCAGAGCGACACCTCTTTGGGGAGAAGTTTTTACATGGCAAAGTACCTCACAAATGTCTTTGGGGAGAAGTTTTTACATGGCAAAGCACCTCACAAATGTCGCCAGCATTAGGAGGGGATAACCACCGCAGAAAAATTTGCTGATGTTTCTGCCAGGATTCGAACCCAGGCGTTCAGCGTCATAGGCGGACATGCGAACCTCTGCGCAACGATGGCCTCCCATGAACATCATTAAGGATGTAAAATCTGCCGATTGAAAGTGTCATCAAATAGAAGAAAACTTAAACAGAGAATGAGTGTAAAAAGAGAACAAGTTGACATCCTCAATGCCAAGTACTGCCAGAAATTTGTAAAATTTTATGTCGGCTGATCGCATGGCTTAACCTTATTCATTGAATCCTGGGTTTTGGGCATAAAAATTGGAACATATGAAGACAAAAAATATATAGAGACCAGCTATAGAGTAAATTTATGTTGATACCAAATTAGTTTAATTTTCACCAGATATGCCTTAAATAGGTAAAATATATCTGATTGGACCTGTTGAGACCCTTTAAAATCCAAACAAATAAATAAAATATATGTTTGATATTATGCTTTGATAGATTAATTGATTACGTTTTTTTGGTGAATTTTCAGAGATTTTTATTAGCTCTAACTAAAGTACTTTGTTAAATCTATTTCCATCAACAGGGTTATTAATGTACAATATTTGCCAGTTTTTGTACCCAGCATATATATTTTTTTAATCCTGTTTGATGCTCTCCTCTAATGTATTTGTGTGTGATTATCTTTTGTGTTTGTCCTTATGAAATAAACTAATGAAATGGGAAGTTCATCGGAACATGTTTAATCTTACCTAAACATTTGACATTATTTTCTTTTTATTCTTGATTTTCTTTTTCTTTAATTCCAGATGTTGTCTAAACATCCATAACTCCCCACTACAACAAAATTTGTTCAATATCAAGTAGATGCTATTGTGCCTAAAATTTTACGAAAGAAATCCATTACCAATATAATCGATCGATCCAAACAAATCAGACAAACTTAAATGCCAAAAACACACACATTTATCCCTGAAAAGCCAAACTTAGACCAACATCACATTAAAAAAAAAAATCCCAAAAAGGTTGCAGCTCTTATAGCCACCTATTTTTACAATTGTGGTATGCCATGGAACTAATTGCTCAAATAATTTTCGTTTCTTCATAACTCACATATGTTTTAACATTCATCTATTAAACAAAAACAAAATGGACTAATCATACTCAATTAATTTTTGTTTGGTACCTCATTATCACACAAATAAATATTTTATGTAATAACTTCCTTGTAAATGATTAAAAACTTTAACGTTTAACATAAAAAAAATATTAAAGGTAACTAATTCTTTTAACAAATTATTCTGTTTATACAATATCTGTGCCTAAGTAGTTTCTTTTAGATTTATTTATTTATTTTCTTATTATATAGTTTACAATATGTTTTTCTTTTTAGAAAAGAGAAAAGGAGTTTTTTCTGTTAAATTTATTAATTAACTATGTATGTAGCTTGATACCATTAATCTACAGTATGCTATTGATAGCCTGGGAAAACAATGACTACCTCACCTTTTCAAAAAGATGAGAACCTAATGTGGAACTGAGTGCCAGTGTTGTACATGCAAACAATAGGTGTGCGACATGGGCAATTTTGCATATTTTTGGAAGTCCTCACAGCGAAAATTGTTGCTTCAAACGTTCAGTTTGTAACATTCTCAGTTTCCAATTTGTGACCATCAATTGTAGGACATTCTTCGGGTCTTAGCTAAAAGCATCAGATTGAATGTAGCTGGATACATACCAGGAAGGACATTACATCATCCTTGGAATGTGGCAAGTCTTGAAGGTTTGTCTGGTCAAAAACACTCAAGGATTCTCTGGCCCACTTGTCAAATTACAAAAATCTCCTCAAACTACTAGAAATTAAATTTTTTATAATTTAACATCGTAATTGGCATACTATGAATATTTTAAATCAATTTGTTTCATATAAAATTTGAATTTCTCTGACTCTTGCTTGCAAAACAACTAAGAAAAAGCCTTGAAATATATTTGGTTATGAGGTTTTAAAGTTAGACTCCTTTTCCCTAAAAAAGAGAATTTGCTTTGTTCGAATTTATGTCATTTTCTGGTATTTAATTGCACGAGTTCTTTTATTTTTAACAAATGCTACAATGTGTGTGTGTGCTAAGTTTATGAGATAAAGTTAAAATGCCTATAAAAGTTGCTAATGAAACTTATTTATTTCTTCTTATTCCTCTTTGTTTTTTGGGTAATTTTTTAGGTTCAGCACCACTTGGTTTCTACACGCCTATGAAAGCACCCATTGATAAACTCTTTCAATTGGGTGTAACCCGTGCCCCATCGTTAGAACCCACTACCAATGGAGGGAGCAGTAATCTACTAATAAATGGTATGGGAAGCAGTGGTGGCAGTATTGTATGCATCTCCAAAGGCCTGATAGAGGACGATGATAGCGGCGAACAGGAACCGGAAAGTTTGCAATATATAAAACCGGCAGATGATGATGATCTCAATATGGCCTACAGCGAGGGTACACAGAAAACTGATTTGTTATACTAAGCAAAGCAAATGTGTTGGGGAATTATGTCGAGTTCTATATTCGTTTTTATTTGAAGGCGCTGGTGCGCATTTCCCTTAAGCCTAGGAATCCTTGGCTTAGGCTTTAAATTACTAATATCAAAGTGAAACTTGTTGTTTAGAAAGACGGACTGTCGAACCTCCATACGAAGTTTTGAATGAGAGCATATTTGAAAAAAAATAAAGTAAATTTGTATTAATTCATAAGGACCTTTTTATAGGTCTCAAACAATGTTATTTAATTTTTATTAAAATTTCAATGTATTATTATCGCTTTTTGTGATGTTCTCGCGCTATCTTTGTAATAATCCCTATTGAAATGTGAATGAGTGTTCCCGAGTTCTAGTAAGAATCCGCCGCTCTCTTCAATATTGTATTTTTTATTTAGAAGAAGTATCTTCAGCTAGTTATTAAAAAAACAAATAAAATATTTCCATAATATATCTAGAGCTTAATTTAAATAATTTTTGTATACATTATTTTACATATATATAAATATATTTAAATATACATATACATACATGTAGTATTTTCTATTTTGTAGTTTAAAAAGAGTGAAGTTTTTAAAAGCCGAAATTCATTAGTTTTAAACAATTACAATTTTTGCTATCATTTATGCGATTCTTTTTAACCTCTAAGTTTTATCTAATAAGTCTTATTTATTAAAATTTTCAATAAAAATATACCCTATAAATGGAAAACCAATTATTATTGAATATTGATCCAATAACTGATTTTATGATCTACATGATGAGCTAAATAAACTTAAACATTCTAAAAATTATATGCATTTATTTATAAAAACAAATATAAAAATAAAACACATTTTATGACATTTAGAAATGTTTACGCAAGCAATACCATTGTACAATTTCTCTTTAAACGGTTAATGGGTTTATTTAATGCAAAATGAATCTGTTAAAATCTTGGAGCATATTATAATCAATTGGTAAAGAAATTGTTCAAATCGATTCAAACATTATTTGTTTTGTGAATATATTGAGCCCTAAATGCCTAGAATATGTAAAACCATGTGGGGGAATTCCTGGGGCCGAATAACTGCAGCATACGTAACGATTAAAATCGTTCGAAATATCTCTATTGTGATTTATTTAGTTTTTTTTTTTTATTGAACAAGAACTTTTAAACATTAAGAACGCCTACGTTTCAATCGGTCATAATTTATAAAAAAATAACATTTAAATGTAATTAACAGTGGTATAAAATCCATTTAATGCAACAAACTTTTGAAAAAAAACCCACATATGCGCCCAGTTGTGGATCGAAATTGCCACATTTCCCTATCCATTATCTCTTTAAATTTTACACTAATAATGGACACAGCTATAATTTTGGGCTGGATGGACATCATTCAATTTGTTAAAAGGCTTCTCTCGTAATATATGATTGACTGCATGGTACAATTAAGTGGTAGGGTCATTAGCACAACAACAAAAATCTACCCCCAACGAAACTACTTTGAGTGGCAAATGCCGTAAATTGAAAAGTCAAGTGGTTTCAGAAATAAACTTTGTTTTACAACTTATGTTCCACATTGTTCCACATATGTTCATTGCAGCAGCTAGTGTTCAGGTACAGAAAACTCGACAAATGAAGTTGTAATTTTACCTCAAGTCGGTTGTTCTGCATTGGAAGGTAAGTGCAAAATTTGCAGAATTAAGAATTATTTGGAAAATCTTGATCAATGAAAACATTGTATACTTCCAGATGCCAAGAGGATTTATCGGGTTCTTAAGTGTTTTGATGGAATCATTCTTATCGGAGAGCTACGATGAAACCAACACCGTTACTTTGAATTTGTTAAGGAGTGAAGATGCTGCCATTGATTGGGTCTTGCTGGGGAGTTAAACAAGTGACCCAAGGGATTAGAAAAAAATAGTACAAATTAGTCTGCCAATTGTGAACGGATACAGATATCTTCAATGATAACAAAGTGTCCGTAGCCACCACATGACATGGTGTCAAAGAGAAAGATGCTCAGTATGCTTTGACATTTCATCATGAATAGACTTACTAACGAGCAACGCTTGCAAATCATTGAATTTTATTACCAAAATCAGTGTTCGGTTCGAAATGTGTTCATTCACCGTAACGTTGCGTCCAACAGCATCTTTGAAAAAATACGGTCCAATGATTCCACCAGCGTACAAACCACACCAAACAGTGCATTTTTCGGGATGCATGGGCAGTTCTTGAACGGCTTCTGGTTGCTCTTCACTCCAAATGCGGCAATTTTGCTTATTTACGTAGCCATTCAACCAGAAATGAGCCTCATCGCTGAACAAAATTTGTCAAAATTTGAACACATTTACAACAAGAAGGGCGGGAGTAGTCCCTCAGCGTCTTGGCTACTGATGAGAAAAGGGAGATCGGTCCGTACGACTCCCCCTTGCTCGTGTCCTTTTCAGGTTTCAGTAGTTGGATCAGACTCCATTTTCCAAACATCGAGTACTATAATAGTGTTCAGATAGGTTGAGGACAGTTGTAAGCTAATTGACTCCAGGCAGATCCAAATTCTTCAGCATCAGTGTAGAAATTCTTTCTGGAACCAGCGCATTGCGCGACTTGACACCACAGATAACATTCCTAGCTGCGTTCACGGTTGTTGTTGTTGAAGCTTTGTGTTGTACACTGAAAGACTCCATCGGGTCAATGCGGTACGTACAACCGGCTGCCGGCTGCACGGTTATTTGTGATGGCTATCCAGCGGCACGGAGATCACGGGTCAATAAATTGACGTTTATTTGTAGAAAATATCTCATACGTATCGCCAGCATTTATTTTATTTAAAAAAATTTGTTTTCCAAGTAAGCAATAAAAGCCAACCAAAACAAAAATCAGCTGTTTTTCTGCAAATTCTCACTGGGAGTCGTTCGCGTACTTTTGCTTGGAAAATTTTTAAAGAGAGTAAAATGGCTCTTACTCTCCGTCAAATTTTTACTGACAAATTTTGAATGGAAAACTACGCGAACAGACCTATTATTATGTATTGTCACAGCGATACCCAAAATGAAAATGTGACTGTGTGTGTGAAATACTCTCATTAAATATTTTTAATTCTCTCAATATGTAAAAAATATTTTTTTGACTAAATGTTTAGTCATTTACAATAATAAACATAAGAATCAGAAATCTGAAATACTTTTGTATACCTTTGAAGCGTTAAATCAATAAAAATTAATGTTTTTAAAATAAAAACAGAAAAACGATCAGTATAACCCTGTCCATATAAACTTTACCGCAAAAGAATGGGCATCGTTGATTTTTAATCATATAGTATTAGTGAAATAGGAATTTTGTGCAAATAATCCTTCGTACATATTATCTCGTTTGGTCACTTTAGAAAGAAGTTTGAATTTTTAACTGTTTATTAATTTATCTGCTAAGAAAAATCGAGAGTTAAAAGTCCAATTCAACTATCTCTTTAACTCTCTCTCTCTCTCTCTCTCTCTCTCATACATTACTCGCACTTGGCTTGTTTACTTTATCTTGATGTTTAAATAACAGAGAAATTCTTCTGCTCTCCAAATTGTACAGCAAATGTCAAACATAAAGGTGCCGGTAAATATTACACTTTTCTTCAAAGCAATCAGTTCTGCAAAAAAAACTAAAAAAATCAAATTTACAGCAAAAAAAATAGAATAAAAGAAAGAAAGATACACATATCGGAATCTACGACGGCGAAACTCCATACACGTGCAGTACGCCATAGTTTCCTTCACGGGAAAGGAAATAGTGTATATTTAGAAAATAAGTTAAATAAAGTATTGTTGTAGTAGCCACATATTTGCATGTGGAGATAGCAATCCTCATCGAGCTCCCTATTGGTGAGCATGTTCGTTCTGGTCTATTCGACCGATCGCCGCATTTACATGATGGCAATTGGTTGTTTTAAGGCGCCAACAATTCACATTATATATCATAAACGCTAAGTCTTTAAGCAAGAGCCGGTGCCTTCCAGCCACTTACTTAGACTCTCCACTCGATATCGCTGATTGTAATTATAACTACTTCGTGTGGAGCATTCCACTACCGCAATCTAAGGACGCGCCGACAAACAGATAGGAGCTCAAAGTTAAAGCCTGTCTGATGTCATTGTTATCCCGTGCCGGAGTCGTATGTCGTACTATGCATTTTCTCAGAGAACACCTCGTTTACCACGTTTTGGAAATAAAGGAGGTAAGTTATACATATATCACCTCGCCTCTAAAGAAATAAAATAAACATTTTGGGTTATTTTCTCTTTCGAGACGAACTTAATAATAGAAAATTCCTTACAATGGAATAGTAAATCTAGAGGATACCACACACCAACCATGTTGCGACGCATTTCGCCCTTGGTAGGAGCTCTTAGGACACTTGTGTTGTAGAGCTTTCAAACTACCTTGCTAGGTAGCATTTGTATCAATGTTATTGCTAAAATTTGTCTTTTGAAATGGATATAACTCTAGCAGTTCCTTTTCAAACCATATGTTGCTGGTAATAAAACGTGTCCAGGCCTCGCCTCCAGGACTCGCCTTATCATATCGATTATTGTAGGCACTCAGTATTTATACATAAGCCAGTGCCGCCCGACTTCTCACTGAGACACTCTACTCGATATCGCTATTTGTCTGCTGTCAAAAATTGCAAATTGTGCCCATGAACATTCAACTAAGGAACGTCGAACGACGTGCCGCAGTGCGACACCTTTTTGGAGAGAAGTTTTACATGGCATAGTGCCTCACAAATGTTGCCAGCATTAGGAGGGGAAAACCACCGTTGAAAATTTTTTCTGATGTTCTCGCCAGGATTCGAACCCATTCATTTAGCGTCATAGGTGGACATGCTAACCTCTGCGCTACGGTTTGTCTGCTGTCAGTCAATTGTACTTGTGATCTATTCATGTCCGCCTACGCATATGTTGAAATTTGACTCAGACATTTTTTTTGCCTCACTACGAAGCCGTTGGAAATTGTTAGAAATTCTTTGGGATTTAGATATAGTTCGCTTGATTTATACTAATGTGTTTATATAGAGGACCTTCTAAAATTTGGAATAGCTTTGTTAAGTTTCGTGGTATTCATTGAAATTGGATGATCAGTATTCAATGTATGACTCTATTTTCACCTATAGAATAAATGCATTTATAGAAGTATAGCAAGGGCATTTATAAATCGATATTTTCAATGTTCTTTTCCATTGCTTTTACTGTTTGTACAAAATTAGTCGAAATCGGTTCATATTAAGCTCTCATATACATATGTATATACATGCACCGATCGATTTTAACCTATAAAACAATATAAATCAGACTCATTTATGAACGGATATTCCGAAAATGGGGTATATTGTTTAAATTAAACTTCCATATGGAACCAATTTACACCCACATGGCTTCAATGTGGAACTTTATAACTATATGTTTTCATTTTTCATTAAGCAAATTAACGACGTCTCATAAAAGTTTCTCTCACAAAAACAGATATTTGAGACTTTTTATATGCGGTGTAAAATATTTGGGGTGTATTCTGGTTTTACTTTCATATTTCCCTTAAAAACAAAAATCCAAAAGTAATTAAACAAAAATCCAAAAAAAAAACTTCTAAGGTTTTATTTAAGATTAGGATTTATTTAGACGCTTTAGTCTCGTGATAATAAAAAGTTTTAAGGGGTGAAGGGAGAATGAAACCTAGAACACACCAGAGAAACGAAAAACGTTTCTACCATTCCCCCTTGATTTATACAATATTAACTTGTTTCTTAAATTTTTGCAAGAGTTTCAAGAAATTTCAACGAAATAAACGAAAACTTTTCAATCAAAAGAATTGCTTGCAAATAAATGGAGCCAATTGTTATGAAAATTGTTTTGATTTATTTTTTATTTTGTAACATAATTCTTATAGATATACAAATTTACTTTTTTCCTTAAAATTTGGTATCTAATTTAAATGATTTTCTAGGAGTTTTATCCTAGTTCAAAGCTTAAACTACAAGGTGATTTCTTAATGGTCATATTCTTTTTCCTGGGGTAATTTATATTAGGTCCACCATGCTTTTGTATTACCGCTAGAACCATGTAGCGGGTCATCATTTTCTTCGTGTTTTACATTAATCGTTTCGTCCAATTCCTCTAAATGGTCTTCTTGCATATCATGCTCTTCCCCCGTTTGATTAACATCGATATTACTATTCCTGATATTCGCATGTGGCCCCTTTGTTCTCTCTGCGCTTTCAACATATTTATGGAGGATTTTGAGCATTTCAATCTTGGCTCTTAATTTTGCGCTATCACCTAATTTCCTAAAAGTAGGCACCAATGAAAGACAGAAGGATATATCACCGTCACGTATCTTGAATGATGGCACTGGCGCCCCACTAGAACCCGCTGTTGTACTGGAAGCGGGATGAACGTTAGAGGTTTTTTTCAAGACATCGAAGTTTTTTATCACGTCTTTTGGAGTTTTGCGAAATTTCGGTGGTGCGGCGGCTGTTGAAGTTTTCTGGGATAAGACTTTTTGTGTAGGTTTGACGTTACGTTTGGGATTTCTTCGGAGATCGGGAGAGTCGGATCGTTCTTCTTCATTGGTATCGGTTGATTTGAGCAATTCTTCCATTACTTCGTCTGTGTCGTTTTCCTCCATGTAATATTGACTAATATTATCTTCATCCATGGATTCTGTTTTCGCTTTATTAGCACCGGTAAGTTTGAAACCAACGTATGGCCTCATAAATTCCATTTCCTCGAAATACACATATTTCCGCTTTTTGCTCGCATCCGAAGAGCTTGCCAGTTTAAGTTCACGGTAAAAATGGTCACGTATATGTTTCCATTTGGCTTGAATTTCATCCACTAAAGGGGAAGAAATAATAATTTAATGTTTTGAAGGCTAAAAACTACTGCTATGAATTACAACCATAACTATGAACAATGTTATCAATATTCCGAGTACTACATCGCGTTTACGGCTCGAAAATCTATAGTTTAGAACTGACAGATGAAAACTCGGTTATTTATTATATTTGACACATTTTTCAATTCATAGTTGTGGTTCAGGACTCCCACGGTCCTATGGTTCTATTTAGTAACTCATTATCATACTACCTCTTGCATCCTTTTCAACATCCGTGTAAGAGTCCCAATCCTCTTGTGGGGTCAACTTCTCACCGACTTCTAACCACAACTGATGTTTATGTTCTCTTTTCGGGTGTTCCAAAAGATCTCTATTGTATATGCCAGGACGACATTTAACTTCTCTTATTAAATCCTTCGAGTGGAAACCGGACATATTGACCAGTGTTAAAAATCAGCGTCTATAAACGCAAGATGAAAAACAAATGCAAGGGTTGCCAATAGCAATGAATAAAAAAACGTAACGTGACGTCTTTAATATTTATAACATGCATGAATACTACAAACTGCAAAATCTTATGGGTCCTTTACACCGGTTGTATGTATCATGATGCAAACCACAGAAAAATCTTGATCAGCCACGGAATTACAGACTCCGTCCTGGCCCCATAACGAAGGAACGATTCAAAGTTTTGCATATTTTTGCTTCAAACAAATTTGAGCTTCGTTATCCGACAAGAAAGGGTGTTTTAAACTTTTTGTACACGAGAAGATATTTAATGGTCGTGACCAATAATTTGGTTTATAAAAAAAAAATACATGGGTTGGCCATTATGTTTCAAAAATAATTTCGGGTATGTGGCGGCTGCTTTCTTAAATAAAATCCGCCTGAGAGGACCAATTTTGGACCATGTTTTGCGGCACTTGGATTCGTGTCCAGAACGTCGCTATACTTGATACATGTTATTTTCATGAAATATTTACTGCACTGCATAGTATGTGTTTTTATCAGCGGTTGACTATCTAATAGCATTTTAGAGTAAGTGTAATGTAGAAAAACAGGTAATCGCAGCGAATTAGAGCGAGGGCAGATGCTAAAGCGGAGAGGAGCAGTTTACGCCAGAATAGGAATAGTTTCCATTCTCAATCCTGCTGCAGCCAATCTGCACACTTTAAGCTCCGCTCCGAATATCTGAATGTAAGCCAAACCAAAAATTTCTATTTAAAAGATATTTGTCGTCTTGACATTCTAATATGCTCTAGCCAAGTTTGTGGAAATTCGTACGATTAAAGACATTCGCCTTATGTATTACACAGAAACTTGTTATTGATGTGGATCGTTGGATCGTGTAGATCATTTCATTTTTATTAATATAATATAAAAACTAACAAGGCCCATTATTAAATATTACAAACATTACGAAAAACGTAGTAACGACTAATTAAATTACAATTATTTTAAATTACTATTTATAGAATTAAGTACATTTGTAAACGAAAGGGTCCCCAGCCAGGTATATACATAAATTTCAAACATGACTTCCCAAGTCACCGATTTGACTACTCTTAACCATAGAGACCTTGTTTTCTTCCGTTTTGGTTGAACTGCAGTATGTGAAATTATCCGTCTGGGTTTGAATCCGAAATTCAGAACAACTTTTTAGAGTTGGTTATCCCTTCCTAACGCTGACGACATTTGTGAGCAACTTTTTAAATAGATAGTAACCTTGTACATGACATAAGATATGTAAAAAGGAGATCTCTTATCATTGAGCTTAATCTTGAATCGAACAGCACCCATTGATATGCGAGAAGTTTGCCCTCTGTTCCTTAATGAAATTTTCGTGTGCAGATTTACAAAAATAATTGTATTTCTACTTTTTAAATGTCGCCTTTGAGTATATACAATTAAACGGTGAAATGGAATTAAGCAGTAAACTATGCTTTATTCGCTTAAAAAAATACTGAAACAATTAGTTTGTACTCCTTTTCTTATCTGGTGTTTAATGTATCCCTATACAAGCCGACCTTCCGATTCAAACTCCTCAGCCCCTAGAAGTCATATTTATTCACTGTTGATTTCTCAAAGATAGTCCGCGCAGACTTAGCTAATGTTTGTAAATTTTATGCAGAATCTATGATAGTGGGTCTCAAGGTCCCACCAGGCCAAACTTTGTAATCTAACTGTAAATGTCGTATCAAGACCTCAAAAATTCAAAGCAGATTTAAAGATTTTCTGCCATTAATTAAAAAAAAAAATCGTTAATGGTGTTGCCTTGGGCTTTTTTAGGCCTTTAAATTAACAAATTATTTAGGGTTTTGCCTAATAAAATTAATAATTTCAATAATGCTTAAACAATGACAATCAATTGCAACATAAACACTGAAAGATCCAATTCATTAGTATAGGATTTACAATGATAATTTATTTGAAACTTAAGAAAAAAATAGTTCACAATCCCGAAAATCCTCGTTTCCATGTTACGTCCACCATACATTTTTTGTATTTCTATCTGAGCCATCCGAGTCTTCCGGCTTAATATTGTTTGAAAAGTTGACCTCAAACATATCTTTAGATTTTTCATCATCGTTATTGCGATAAGATTCCGGTTGTCTCCTTTTGACTTTGGGAATATCTTCTGTTTCAACGTACTTGTGGAGAATTGTAAGGATTTCAATTTTAGCCTTTAACCTTTTGCTTTCTTCCAATTTACGCATAGTTGGCACCAAGGAAAGGCAAAAAGATATGTCCCCATCGCGCATACTAATCGAGGGAATTGGGTTTTTAACTTGTGTCACTGTTGGTGTGCTAGGAGGGCGACGAATTCTTTCTGAGACTTTCTTCAACCCATCAAACTTGTTTATTATTTGTTCCCTTGTTAACTCTTTAGGAGTGGAACTAAAATGTTGGGGTATTTTTCTGGGCGCAACTTTTACTGCTCGACGTGGGCTCTTTCTACGTTCGTTATCAACTTGTATTTCCTCAAAGCTATGAGATTTCTCATCGGCCTCATCTTCCTTATTAACACTATTATCTTGATCTGTATCATATTCGTCTTCATCCATGGAGTCTCCAGATTTGGTACTCTGTTTACCTCTGCCAGAAAATTTCATACCAACAAATGGATTTAGAAACTCTAGATCATTATAGTATATATACTTTCTTTTTGTATGGGCTTGGCCGGTTCTTATAAGTTTAACCTCTCGAAGAAAATGATTTCGTAAATGTTTCCATTTGTGCTGGACTTCATCAACTGCAACGATTGCAAAAATGATAAATTGATTAATTATTGCCTTCAATGTTTATTTTGTGAATGGCACTTCATTTGGCCGCTATCCGTATACACAAATGACTGTGATTACATATACGAAATCACTAAACTCAACCTGGCTTCCAATGCAATATTTGGAGGCATTATCGAATCTTACCTTTTGCTTCTTTTTCATCCACTGTGAAATTGTCCCATTCGTCCGGTACTGTCAAGCTTTCTGCGACTTCTGTCCATAGCTGCTGCTTATGTTCCCTTTTAGGCTGATCAAGCTTTGACTTATCATATAGCCCCGGTCGCCGTTTCACTTCACGTATTAAATCTCTTGGATTTGAATCTGATAGATACTTTTTTAATTTTCTCCCAGAATCCATGTTTATTGGATCAAAGCGTCCCTCTTTTTCCACAGAGTATGTTACTGAAAAGTCGATTAACCGAATAACCACATCCTCCCGCAACCCCCTCAACAAAATTCGAATAACCTATTAAAAAAAGAAACAAAGTCGGCTTTTTGTGGTTGAATTTTTTCCATGGTTGAATTCAGGATACACTTATAAGGTGAAGTCATGCGAACAGCTGACTACATTTTTTAAACTTTTGTTTCGATTTTGCAGTAAATCTAAATGTCAAAGGCTTGATATTATTCTAAAATCCTAAAAAGATTTTCTATTTGATCCGATATTCCATACATAAGCAACAACAGCAACGATGTTATAATGATGAAAATACAAATATAAAACATATTTGTAGAAGATAAGTTGTAAAACAAAGTTTATTTCTAAAACTACTTTCACATTCAAGGGGGGGTAGATTTTTGTGGTTGTGCTAATGACCCTACCTCTTAATTGTATCATGGGCATCCGCAAGCGATGAGTTGTGATTAATGATATTGATTGATTGTGATTGATGATTACACATTTCTGTGTAAATTGTAATGACTGATGGTTATGTGTACATGTGAGGCATACATCCAGTATTCACTTTAGAAGTTTAACTCACTTGTCCTGCTGATGAAATATAGCAATTTAAGAGTTGCATACAAATACACTCTTATGTCAAATGGTTTGTTTAGACTTTAAAGTTTTTCAACATTTTCTTTATTCTTCCACATTTCTAATTATTTAATTCATAATTTATATATTTGTAATCACAAATCTTTTAATTTTTTTGGCTGCTGCACGTGGTAATGCAAATAAAAACTAGAATGTCAATTTGGCAGCGTACATAAGTTTGACAGAAGAGTGGGAATTTCTACCCCCATCCCCACAGGATACAATCCTGACAATCCGTTGACTTCGATGGTGTTGGACAAGTGAATCTACCTTCTATAATTGTACAATGCTTACATCCTCATGCTATTACAATGACCATGCAACATGATGTGCCATGTAAAGTCCCCATTACTTGGCAGACATTTGTTTACTTTATATTCAGTTGCTATCATCAGTTCTTATTAATAGTATTATATTATTTTTATTACAGAAATTTAAGAAATATACACAAATTTAACTGCATATAAGAAAACAAAAACTTTGTGCATCCAAACATGTCGGAAGTACGCATCAGGCCAAGACAGGTCTTGGTATTAATTATTGTGTTCCTAGTTATACTCCTAATGGTACATCGTAATGGCCAGAGAACATGTAATGGACCAGAATACCTCAAGGCAATGTACGCCAAACAGCAGGATGGGGAATTACCCACAATTTACTGTATAACACCGACATATGCCAGGCCACAGCAAAAGGCAGAACTTACTAGGTAACATTGTTGTTGGCAATGAGCCTGATAACAATTCTAAAGATAAAAAAGAGCATGATGACTAATTAATATCTTACAATTTCTCTGGATGATAGACTTTCCCATATATTTATGTTGGTACCTAACTTGCATTGGATAATAGTTGAGGATGCTGAAAAAACATCAAATCTGGTGAGGACTTTACTAGAGAGAGCAGGACTAACGCAACGATCTACACAATTGAATATTAAAACACCCACCGCTTTCAAGTTAAAGCACAATGATCCGAATTGGATAAAACCACGAGGGGTAGAACAAAGAAATCTCGCGCTGTCATGGATTCGCACAAATGCCGATGCTGATAAACACAGTGTTGTTTATTTCATGGATGATGACAACTCCTACAGCGTAGAATTATTTTCTGAAATGTCAAAAATCGAACCTGAACGTGTCGCAGTTTGGCCGGTGGGTTTAGTGGGGGGACTTATGGTGGAGAAGCCGTTGCTTAATCCCTCTACAAACGAAGTAGAAGGCTTCAATGCAGCTTGGCGCCCGGAAAGGCCTTTTCCCATCGATATGGCGGGTTTTGCCATAAGTACCGAATTATTTTTTAAATACCCTCAGGCAATTTTCAATTACGAAGTTCAGCGTGGCTATCAGGAAAGTGAAATTTTAAGACATTTAACTACAAGATCTCAACTACAACCTCTGGCTAATAATTGCCGGGACGTGTTGGTATGGCATACACGCACTGAAAAAACAAAATTGACTAACGAAGATGCCTTGAATAAGCAGGGCATAAAGTCAGACGACGGAATGGAGGTTTAGAATTTATTGAAATAATTTTCGTAAAATTTATCACACATTTTTGTAGCTTACCTTTTTCATTTCTTCTTCAGCATGTTCCTATGGTTAAACTTCGGGATTAGATTCTATTATTTTATTTATTCAATTAAAAAGTGAACATTTTTTGGGAATATTTATGTACATATGTATTGTGCAAGAAGTTATTTCCTTATGGAAATAAAATCTTACTGATTAGTCAATTTCTAAGGAAAGATCTTCTACGTTAAACGTCTTATAATATTACTTAAACCATTTTTTATTTAAACAATTAGTTTAATTTTATTGAGATTTTAGATACGACAACAACCGTTTTCAATCTACTGATAAAGACTATGCAAATATCAATCATTAGTTGATTAAAGTGAGAAAATATCAGTTAGCAGAATATTTTGTTTAACAATATATTCATCAAACCACTATCCATTGGCCGCATTGGGACCGTCTTCTTGATGTTTCTAATGAAGAAAATCGTAATTTAGATTTGGAATGATTTGAATTTTCTTAATACTCATTCTTTTATTTACAGATTTGTTATATAAAATTATAGAAAATATGAATAGATATATTTTAATTATATTTTGCAACTTCCAATACAAATTTGTAATTGTCTGATCAATCTCGTATTCTATCAGTTAATTCAACAGTCTTCCGTAATTTACGATGTAAAATAAAGGCAATAAATCATTTTCTAAAACAACTTCTTTTCAGATAAAACAATGGTTTATCACTTTTTAGTATTAAAATTGTTAAGCTGCTTTTGATCACTACTATAGTGCATTATAACCTACACCACCCGGCACGGGATTGCTGTGAGCATGACATAGGCTGGAATATTGAAGTCTGATCTGTGTGGTGTTTGTTCATTGCTGTCACGAGAAGCTTAACTGCGAGCTACAATTTATCGTTCACAGGTTGCGGATAGTGGAATGCTCCGTACGGAGTAGATGCTAACGCAGACGCGATAAGCGGTATCGAGCGGAGAGTCTCAGTGAGAGGCCGGTGGTACCGGCTCTTGCACAAATACTGAGTGCCTATGATGCTTGTTATAACAAGGCGAGTTCTTGACGCTTTTAAATATCCAATGGCCACTCTGTTCCCGCGGAGATCGGTCCTTTGGACAGGAACGAGCTTTCTCACCTAAAGGAGCTTGACGAGGATCGCCACCTTCGCATGAAAATGTGGCTACAACAACATACCCAACACGACAACTATGGTAGAAAGTATAATAACATAGCGCATTTGTTTGAAACATCCATAGGGGAAGAGAAGGATTTATTGATAAGTATAATAATCAACTCTGAATTACTTTCCGATTCGATCTAGCTATGTCCCCCGGTCTGTCTGTCCATGTTGAATTGTAATCAAAATTATGATCGCACATCCGATTATCTTGAAAATTCGCACAAACTTCTTTTTTGGGCTAGAGACGAAGCCCATTGAAATTGGAAGAAATGGATTCATAAAAATGTTAGTCCGATTTGAACTAATATTCCAATCGGTTTAATTTTAGATTTAGCTCATATATATATGTATCACCCAATTTCCTCTTCTAAAGCTGATCTCAAAAAATGGCACGTATTGTATGTATTGTATTGATGTATTTTTTATGAATTTTACTTAGTGTACGGAATTATATGTTCGTCCGATTTGGACTAAAATAGGGATAAAGTTGTCATTTGTAAATTGGTCTCCACGCACAAAGCATTATCTTATTATTCTTGAAACTGCTGATGAATTTTATAGAAATCGTTTCAGATTTTCATATAGCTCCCAAATATATGAAACGCCTGATCGACCATCAGCAAATTTGGCACACATTGTTTTTTTTTACATATCTATACTTTACTTTTTTTTAATTTCGATGTAGCTCCCCACTTTTGATGTAGAATCTGATGATATCGGTTTAGACATTTTCCAATTTATGTGTATAGGGTAGTTGTAGAGTATTATATAGTCGGCACCGCCCGACTTTTGCCATTCTTTAATTGTTTCAAAGCGTATAATTACTGTTTTTGTTTCTTGGGCATTTTACTTATGGCTTTCCTACTTCAACTTTGTTAATTTTTGTTGAGATAAAGTAATAGGTGGTATATTTTCAATGATTTTGCACCACTTTACTCGATAGACTGCTGCGACTAGCCTCGCTTGCTAGACCATTCTACACAACTTTTCAACATATTTTCAATTCTGTGGTCGTCTTTGAATTACAGCCGAAGACGACCACATAAGCGTCTTTAATGTCGTACTTTTTATGAATTGTCAGGCAAAAAAGCAACCTCTTGATTTGCTACCCTTATATACTAAAGCGCAATAAAGCTTATGAAAGGACTGACAAAAAAAATGAATTTTATTACAATAACTTCTCTCCTTTATTTCATAATTAAAGCCAAATAGGTAAAAAGCCAATTCTAAAGTAATCTAAATTTGTGTCAACCAAAAAGTATTTTTACCATGCAAACACCTGATCAGTTTTTCATGGCGTACAACTCAATCTGTTCCCAATCGAAAGTCTGCCTAATGTAAACTTGGTTTAGGTTCATCAACCGTTTGTGTTATTTTTCGTGTTTTATTTCCTTTTACAATAGATTAAACAAAATGTTTAGGCAGCAACCTTAATAGCAGATAACCCTGACAAATTCATTTCACATTTTCGAATTATTAAATTACTTTTCAAAATGTTGTGTTAATTTAAATATATTGTACGTTCAACAACCGTTGTTTGGCAAATGAACTGAAATGAGTCATTTAATAATAAAGCGCAGAAACATAGCGTTGGTATCGAGGAAAATACAAACGCCAACTGGAATTGCGAAAAAGCAGTTTAACTTGAGTTCAATGCTTTCTGACCGTATTATATAGGTGTTAGTAAAGGCCTGTCGGTTGCACCAACTGTTTGAAACAGAAAATAATTATACCCTTAGTGCAACACTGAACAGGCTTAGTATCGAAAGTAATTTTGAACGTTTCACAAGTTTTAAGCGGATCAGTACAACCCGTTAGAGCAAACAATCAACCACATATTTTGAAACAATTTGAGAAAGGGATCGTATCCTTGGGACCACATACGCATTTGAGAGAATTTTTTTAAACTGAAATGGAACGTTGGCGCGGAAAGGTTGCTGTCGTCACGGGAGCTAGTGGAGGCATTGGGTGGGCTATTTGCAAGGAGCTTTTAAATGCCGATATGATTGTCATTGGATTAGCCCGCCGACTCCAGGCCATGGAAGAACTGAAAACCCAGTTACCCTCTAACCAAAAAGACCGCTTCTTTCCCCGTGAATGTGATCTTACTTCTTTGCCCTCGCTGCGTACCGCTTTCCATTGGTTGGAGCAGCGTTTCGCACAGAGAATGCATGTCTTAATTAATAATGCGGGAATGTGTGAATTTTTTAAACTATTGGATGCTGGAAATGATGAGACTCTTAAACAAGTCATTGAGGTAAATCTTATGGGTGCTGTGTATTGTACCAAGGAAGCATACCGTCTAATGAAAAAAGCCATGGAATTTGGGGAGGAATGTCATGTGATTAATGTTAACAGTCTACTGGGCCACACCGTTCCGGAAGCTATACCTGGATGTGGTTTTAATTTGTATCCCGTTGCCAAGCATGCCTTAAGAGCTACCAATGAAGTTTTGCGAAGGGAAATGTCTGAAGACAAGCTTCTACGTTTATCGGTATGTATGGACATGCCATCAAATGTAATTTGGTGTAGCTAATTGCAAAATAAAATATTATAATTTATTCCACAAAAGGTCAGTCGGCTCCATTTAGGCGTTGATTTCTCTGCCATTGAAGCATTAAAGTTATGAAGGTAGCAATTGCTGCAAAATACTTTTAAAATTCATTACAGTTGCAAGAGTTAACACTTAAGCTAGTTAGTAATGATAAAAAAGTGTTTGGTTTAAATGAAAATTTCTCTCGTATTTTCTTTTCAGGAGATTAGTCCAGGATTGACTGATACAGACTTTGGCACGAAGGAGCAATTGTCAAGCAATTTGGATAAATTCCCTAATTTTGTGGATCCATTAAAACCAGAAGATGTCGCGAGAGGCATCGCATTTATTCTGGGTTCACCGCAACATGTCACTATAGCAGAATTATTGATGGTACCATCTACTGAAAAGTACTAAGCAATGAGCAATGCACTCTACATTCTTAATGATAGATAGCTGCAAACTATGTAATTGCAATAAGTTATTGTATTCCAGTTAGTAATTAATTGACAGTGTGAATGTTTATTTAACGAATGTTAACATAACAACAAACTAGTAGAAAAAGGTTTAAATAGAAATTGTACAAAATTTGTATGAGTTTAAAGATAGAGAATTTTTTTGTTTTAAAGGAAAAAAAGCCAGGTTATTATTTTTGTTATTTTAAAATTTGTTTAGGAAATTGCCAAAACGTACACAGTTGAATAATAAATAACTCTTCTTAAATATATCTATCTATTTTTTTGGTAAGAACTTGTAAATGGTTAATATGGTCAAACATCAGTAAAATCAGTTCTTGAATCTAAAAGTCGACGAAACACCGTTTTGAAGATGAAACGCCGTTTTGAAATACACTAGCAGCTCGTCAACATCGTGCTACAAATGTTTGTGAATCTAAAGCACGATGAACCATCGAAATACATCATCAGCTCATGGAAATAGCGCTTTTTTAGATCAAAAATGGAAATTTCTAAAATATGATATATTCTCTAAATAAAGTTTCGATAAGGAATTGTATTGGCGAAAGTTTAAAAAAAAAATCGAAAAAAAGTCTTTTGACCGTTTTTCAGACAGAAGCAACAAAATCACCAAAATCTGAAAAATGTAAATGAATATAAAGGGCAATGAGTCAAAATTTCAAAATTCGTCATCAGCGCGACACAATCGCCCGTTCTTGCACTGAGAACGGTTTATTTTAAGTCAAAAATGGGAACGTGAAAAATCTAATATATGCTTTGAATTCGGTTTCCGACGAGAAATTATATTCGCCAAATTTTTTTGGCATCTCATTAGCCTGAAACCTACGCGTTTTTAGGGGAAAAAATGGGAATTTCAAAATTCTGATATATGCTCTGCATACAGTTTTCGATGTGGAGTTAAGTTTTTTTACGAAAATCGAAAAAAAAATATGGAGCGTAATTCGCATGAAACATACGCGTTTTTAGGGAAGAAATAGGAAAACTCAATGAGGAATTACATTCGGCAAAGTTTTTTTTCAAAAATCGAAATAAAGTTTTTTACCATTTTTCAGAGGCTTTAAGTCATTCATATTTTTGGCAATCAGCTCCATTTCGAAATTTTCAAAATCTCAAAAATGTTGGCAAACCTGAAGGACAATGAAAAAAAAATTTAGAAATTAATCATTAGCGCGTCAAAACCGTGCGTATTTGCACTGAAATCGGAGGATATTTTGGCAAGAAATGAAAATTTTGAAAATCTGAAATATGCTCTGAATTCAGTATTCAATGAGGAATTGCATTCGCCAATGTTTTTTACGAAAACCGAAAAAATAATATGGCGCGTCATTGACATGAATCCTACGCGTTTTTAGGGAAAAAATTGGAATTTCAAAAATCTGAAATATGCTCTGAATTCAGTATTCGATGAGGAATTATTTTCTGCAATGTTTTTTACGAAAAGCGAAAAAAAGTTTTTTTTGACCATTTTTCAGACAAGTATAAGTCATTGAAATTTTCGAAAATCAGCACAATTTCAAAATTTTCAAAATCTCAAAACTGTTGGCGAATCTAAAGGACAATTAGGAAAATTTCCGAAATCTGTCATCAGAGCGTCAAAATCGCGCGTATTTTCACTTAAATCGACACGTTTTTAGTCAACAAATGGCTTTTTTGAACATTTGAAATATGCTCTGAATTCAGTTTTCGATGGGGAATTATATTCGCCAACATTTTTTGCGAAAAGCGAAAAAAAGTTTTTTTGACCATTTTTCAGACAAGGCTATAAGTCATTGAAATTTTCGAAAATCGCCAAAATTTCGAAGTTTTCAAAATCTCAAAACTGTTGGCGAATCTAAAGGACAATGAGGCAAAATTTCGAAATCTGTCATCAGAGCGTCAAAATCGCGCGTATTTTCACTTAAATCGACACGTTTTTTGTCAACAAATGGGTATTTTGAACATTTGAAATATGCTCTGAATTCAGTTTTCGATGGGGAATTATATTCGCCAACATTTTTTACGAAAAACAAAAAAAAGTTTTTTTGACCATTTTTCAGACAAGGCTATAAGTCATTGAAATTTTCGAAAATCGCCAAAATTTCGAAGTTTTCAAAATCTCAAAACTGTTGGCGAATCTAAAGGACAATGAGGCAAAATTTCGAAATCTGTCATCAGAGCGTCAAAATCGCGCGTATTTTCACATAAATCGACACGTTTTTTGTCAACAAATGGGTTTTTTGAACATTTGAAATATGCTCTGAATTCAGTTTTCGATGGGGAATTATATTCGCCAACATTTTTTGCGAAAAGCGAAAAAAGTTTTTTTGACCATTTTTCAGACAAGGCTATAAGTCATTGAAATTTTCGAAAATCGCCAAAATTTCGAAGTTTTCAAAATCTCAAAACTGTTGGCGAATCTAAAGGACAATGAGGCAAAATTTCGAAATCTGTCATCAGAGCGTCAAAATCGCACGTATTTTCACTTAAATCGACACGTTTTTTGTCAACAAATGGGTTTTTTGAACATTTGAAATATGCTCTGAATTCAGTTTTCGATGGGGAATTATATTCGCCAACATTTTTTGCGAAAAGCGAAAAAAAGTTTTTTTGACCATTTTTCAGACAAGGCTATAAGTCATTGAAATTTTCGAAAATCACCAAAATTTCGAAGTTTTCAAAATCTCAAAACTGTTGGCGAATCTAAAGGACAATGAGGCAAAATTTCGAAATCTGTCATCAGAGCGTCAAAATCGCGCGTATTTTCACTTAAATCGACACGTTTTTTGTCAACAAATGGGTATTTTGAACATTTGAAATATGCTCTGAATTCAGTTTTCGATGGGGAATTATATTCGCCAACATTTTGTGCGAAAAGCGAAAAAAAAGTTTTTTTGACCATTTTTCAGACAAGGCTATAAGTCATTGAAATTTTCGAAAATCGCCAAAATTTCGAATTTTTCAAAATCTCAAAACTGTTGGCGAATCTAAAGGACAATGAGGCAAAATTTCGAAATCTGTCATCAGAGCGTCAAAATCGCGCGTATTTTCACTTAAATCGACACGTTTTTTGTCAACAAATGGGTTTTTTGAACATTTGAAATATGCTCTGAATTCAGTTTTCGATGGGGAATTATATTCGCCAACATTTTTTGCGAAAAGCGGAAAAAAGTTTTTTTGACCATTTTTCAGACAAGTCATTGAAATTTTCGAAAATCGCCAAAATTTCGAATTTTTCAAAATCTCAAAACTGTTGGCGAATCTAAAGGACAATGAGGCAAAATTTCGAAATCTGTCATCAGAGAGTCAAAATCGCGCGTATTTTCACTTAAATCGACACGTTTTTTGTCAACAAATGGGTATTTTGAACATTTGAAATATGCTCTGAATTCAGTTTTCGATGGGGAATTATATTCGCCAACATTTTTTGCGAAAAGCGAAAAGAAGTTTTTTTGACCATTTTTCAGACAAGGCTATAAGTCATTGAAATTTTCGAAAATCGCCAAAATTTCGAAGTTTTCAAAATCTCAAAACTGTTGGCGAATCTAAAGGACAATGGGGCAAAATTTCGAAATCTGTCATCAGAGCGTCAAAATCGCGCGTATTTTCACTTAAATCGACACATTTTTTGTCAACAAATGGGTTTTTTGAACATTTGAAATATGCTCTGAATTCAGTTTTCGATGGGGAATTATATTCGCCAACATTTTTTGCGAAAAGCGAAAAAAAGTTTTTTTGACCATTTTTCAGACAAGGCTATAAGTCATTGAAATTTTCGAAAATCGCCAAAATTTCGAAGTTTTCAAAATCTCAAAACTGTTGGCGAATCTAAAGGACAATGAGGCAAAATTTCGAAATCTGTCATCAGAGCGTCAAAATCGCGCGTATTTTCACTTAAATCGACACGTTTTTTGTCAACAAATGGGTTTTTTGAACATTTGAAATATGCTCTGAATTCAGTTTTCGATGGGGAATTATATTCGCCAACATTTTTTGCGAAAAGCGAAAAAAAGTTTTTTTGACCATTTTTCAGACAAGGCTATATGTCATCAGAGCGTCAAAATCGCGCGTATTTTCACTTAAATCGACACATTTTTTGTCAACAAATGGGTTTTTTGAACATTTGAAATATGCTCTGAATTCAGTTTTCGATGGGGAATTATATTCGCCAACATTTTTTGCGAAAAGCGAAAAAAAGTTTTTTTGACCATTTTTCAGACAAGGCTATAAGTCATTGAAATTTTCGAAAATCGCCAAAATTTCGAAGTTTTCAAAATCTCAAAACTGTTGGCGAATCTAAAGGACAATGAGGCAAAATTTCGAAATCTGTCATCAGAGCGTCAAAATCGCGCGTATTTTCACTTAAATCGACACGTTTTTTGTCAACAAATGGGTTTTTTGAACATTTGAAATATGCTCTGAATTCAGTTTTCGATGGGGAATTATATTCGCCAACATTTTTTGCGAAAAGCGAAAAAAAGTTTTTTTGACCATTTTTCAGACAAGGCTATAAGTCATTGAAATTTTCGAAAATCGCCAAAATTTCGAAGTTTTCAAAATCTCAAAACTGTTGGCGAATCTAAAGGACAATGAGGCAAAATTTCGAAATCTGTCATCAGAGCGTCAAAATCGCGCGTATTTTCACTTAAATCGACACTTTTTTGTCAACAAATGGGTTTTTTGAACATTTGAAATATGCTCTGAATTCAGTTTTCGATGGGGAATTATATTCGCCAACATTTTTTGCGAAAAGCGAAAAAAAGTTTTTTTGACCATTTTTCAGACAAGGCTATAAGTCATTGAAATTTTCGAAAATCGCCAAAATTTCGAAGTTTTCAAAATCTCAAAACTGTTGGCGAATCTAAAGGACTATGAGGCAAAATTTCGAAATCTGTCATCAGAGCGTCAAAATCGCGCGTATTTTCACTTAAATCGACACGTTTTTTGTCAACAAATGGGTATTTTGAACATTTGAAATATGCTCTGAACTCAGTTTTCGATGGGGAATTATATTCGCCAACATTTTTTGCGAAAAGCGAAAAAAGTTTTTTTGACCATTTTTCAGACAAGGCTATAAGTCATTGAAATTTTCGAAAATCGCCAAAATTTCGAAGTTTTCAAAATCTCAAAACTGTTGGCGAATCTAAAGGACAATGAGGCAAAATTTCGAAATCTGTCATCAGAGCGTCAAAATCGCACGTATTTTCACTTAAATCGACACGTTTTTTGTCAACAAATGGGTTTTTTGAACATTTGAAATATGCTCTGAATTCAGTTTTCGATGGGGAATTATATTCGCCAACATTTTTTGCGAAAAGCGAAAAAAAGTTTTTTTGACCATTTTTCAGACAAGGCTATAAGTCATTGAAATTTTCGAAAATCGCCAAAATTTCGAAGTTTTCAAAATCTCAAAACTGTTGGCGAATCTAAAGGACAATGAGGCAAAATTTCGAAATCTGTCATCAGAGCGTCAAAATCGCGCGTATTTTCACTTAAATCGACACGTTTTTTGTCAACAAATGGGTTTTTTGAACATTTGAAATATGCTCTGAATTCAGTTTTCGATGGGGAATTATATTCGCCAACATTTTTTGCGAAAAGCGAAAAAAAGTTTTTTTGACCATTTTTCAGACAAGGCTATAAGTCATTGAAATTTTCGAAAATCGCCAAAATTTCGAAGTTTTCAAAATCTCAAAACTGTTGGCGAATCTAAAGGACAATGAGGCAAAATTTCGAAATCTGTCATCAGAGCGTCAAAATCGCGCGTATTTTCACTTAAATCGACACGTTTTTTGTCAACAAATGGGTTTTTTGAACATTTGAAATATGCTCTGAATTCAGTTTTCGATGGGGAATTATATTCGCCAACAGTTTTTGCGAAAAGCGAAAAAAAGTTTTTTTGACCATTTTTCAGACAAGGCTATAAGTCATTGAAATTTTCGAAAATCGCCAAAATTTCGAAGTTTTCAAAATCTCAAAACTGTTGGCGAATCTAAAGGACAATGAGGCAAAATTTCGAAATCTGTCATCAGAGCGTCAAAATCGCGCGTATTTTCACTTAAATCGACACGTTTTTTGTCAACAAATGGGTATTTTGAACATTTGAAATATGCTCTGAACTCAGTTTTCGATGGGGAATTATATTCGCCAACATTTTTTGCGAAAAGCGAAAAAAGTTTTTTTGACCATTTTTCAGACAAGGCTATAAGTCATTGAAATTTTCGAAAATCGCCAAAATTTCGAAGTTTTCAAAATCTCAAAACTGTTGGCGAATCTAAAGGACAATGGGGCAAAATTTCGAAATCTGTCATCAGAGCGTCAAAATCGCGCGTATTTTCACTTAAATCGACACTTTTTTGTCAACAAATGGGTTTTTTGAACATTTGAAATATGCTCTGAATTCAGTTTTCGATGGGGAATTATATTCGCCAACATTTTTTGCGAAAAGCGAAAAAAAGTTTTTTTGACCATTTTTCAGACAAGGCTATAAGTCATTGAAATTTTCGAAAATCGCCAAAATTTCGAAGTTTTCAAAATCTCAAAACTGTTGGCGAATCTAAAGGACAATGAGGCAAAATTTCGAAATCTGTCATCAGAGCGTCAAAATCGCGCGTATTTTCACTTAAATCGACACGTTTTTTGTCAACAAATGGGTATTTTGAACATTTGAAATATGCTCTGAATTCAGTTTTCGATGGGGAATTATATTCGCCAACATTTTTTACGAAAAACAAAAAAAAGTTTTTTTGACCATTTTTCAGACAAGGCTAAAAGTCATTGAAATTTTCGAAAATCGCCAAAATTTCGAAGTTTTCAAAATCTCAAAACTGTTGGCGAATCTAAAGGACAATGAGGCAAAATTTCGAAATCTGTCATCAGAGCGTCAAAATCGCGCGTATTTTCACATAAATCGACACGTTTTTTGTCAACAAATGGGTTTTTTGAACATTTGAAATATGCTCTGAATTCAGTTTTCGATGGGGAATTATATTCGCCAACATTTTTTGCGAAAAGCGAAAAAAGTTTTTTTGACCATTTTTCAGACAAGGCTATAAGTCATTGAAATTTTCGAAAATCGCCAAAATTTCGAAGTTTTCAAAATCTCAAAACTGTTGGCGAATCTAAAGGACAATGAGGCAAAATTTCGAAATCTGTCATCAGAGCGTCAAAATCGCACGTATTTTCACTTAAATCGACACGTTTTTTGTCAACAAATGGGTTTTTTGAACATTTGAAATATGCTCTGAATTCAGTTTTCGATGGGGAATTATATTCGCCAACATTTTTTGCGAAAAGCGAAAAAAAGTTTTTTTGACCATTTTTCAGACAAGGCTATAAGTCATTGAAATTTTCGAAAATCGCCAAAATTTCGAAGTTTTCAAAATCTCAAAACTGTTGGCGAATCTAAAGGACAATGAGGCAAAATTTCGAAATCTGTCATCAGAGCGTCAAAATCGCACGTATTTTCACTTAAATCGACACGTTTTTTGTCAACAAATGGGTTTTTTGAACATTTGAAATATGCTCTGAATTCAGTTTTCGATGGGGAATTATATTCGCCAACATTTTTTGCGAAAAGCGAAAAAAGTTTTTTTGACCATTTTTCAGACAAGGCTATAAGTCATTGAAATTTTCGAAAATCGCCAAAATTTCGAAGTTTTCAAAATCTCAAAACTGTTGGCGAATCTAAAGGACAATGAGGCAAAATTTCGAAATCTGTCATCAGAGCGTCAAAATCGCACGTATTTTCACTTAAATCGACACGTTTTTTGTCAACAAATGGGTTTTTTGAACATTTGAAATATGCTCTGAATTCAGTTTCGATGGGGAATTATATTCGCCAACATTTTTTGCGAAAAGCGAAAAAAAGTTTTTTTGACCATTTTTCAGACAAGGCTATAAGTCATTGAAATTTTCGAAAATCGCCAAAATTTCGAAGTTTTCAAAATCTCAAAACTGTTGGCGAATCTAAAGGACAATGAGGCAAAATTTCGAAATCTGTCATCAGAGCGTCAAAATCGCGCGTATTTTCACTTAAATCGACACGTTTTTTGTCAACAAATGGGTTTTTTGAACATTTGAAATATGCTCTGAATTCAGTTTTCGATGGGGAATTATATTCGCCAACATTTTTTGCGAAAAGCGAAAAAAAGTTTTTTTGACCATTTTTCAGACAAGGCTATAAGTCATTGAAATTTTCGAAAATCGCCAAAATTTCGAAGTTTTCAAAATCTCAAAACTGTTGGCGAATCTAAAGGACAATGAGGCAAAATTTCGAAATCTGTCATCAGAGCGTCAAAATCGCGCGTATTTTCACTTAAATCGACACTTTTTTGTCAACAAATGGGTTTTTTGAACATTTGAAATATGCTCTGAATTCAGTTTTCGATGGGGAATTATATTCGCCAACAGTTTTTGCGAAAAGCGAAAAAAAGTTTTTTTGACCATTTTTCAGACAAGGCTATAAGTCATTGAAATTTTCGAAAATCGCCAAAATTTCGAAGTTTTCAAAATCTCAAAACTGTTGGCGAATCTAAAGGACAATGAGGCAAAATTTCGAAATCTGTCATCAGAGCGTCAAAATCGCGCGTATTTTCACTTAAATCGACACGTTTTTTGTCAACAAATGGGTATTTTGAACATTTGAAATATGCTCTGAACTCAGTTTTCGATGGGGAATTATATTCGCCAACATTTTTTGCGAAAAGCGAAAAAAGTTTTTTTGACCATTTTTCAGACAAGGCTATAAGTCATTGAAATTTTCGAAAATCGCCAAAATTTCGAAGTTTTCAAAATCTCAAAACTGTTGGCGAATCTAAAGGACAATGGGGCAAAATTTCGAAATCTGTCATCAGAGCGTCAAAATCGCGCGTATTTTCACTTAAATCGACACATTTTTGTCAACAAATGGGTTTTTTGAACATTTGAAATATGCTCTGAATTCAGTTTTCGATGGGGAATTATATTCGCCAACATTTTTTGCGAAAAGCGAAAAAAAGTTTTTTTGACCATTTTTCAGACAAGGCTATAAGTCATTGAAATTTTCGAAAATCGCCAAAATTTCGAAGTTTTCAAAATCTCAAAACTGTTGGCGAATCTAAAGGACAATGAGGCAAAATTTCGAAATCTGTCATCAGAGCGTCAAAATCGCACGTATTTTCACTTAAATCGACACGTTTTTTGTCAACAAATGGGTATTTTGAACATTTGAAATATGCTCTGAATTCAGTTTTCGATGGGGAATTATATTCGCCAACATTTTGTGCGAAAAGCGAAAAAAAAGTTTTTTTGACCATTTTTCAGACAAGGCTATAAGTCATTGAAATTTTCGAAAATCGCCAAAATTTCGAAGTTTTCAAAATCTCAAAACTGTTGGCGAATCTAAAGGACAATGAGGCAAAATTTCGAAATCTGTCATCAGAGCGTCAAAATCGCACGTATTTTCACTTAAATCGACACGTTTTTTGTCAACAAATGGGTTTTTTGAACATTTGAAATATGCTCTGAATTCAGTTTTCGATGGGGAATTATATTCGCCAACATTTTTTGCGAAAAGCGAAAAAAAGTTTTTTTGACCATTTTTCAGACAAGGCTATAAGTCATTGAAATTTTCGAAAATCGCCAAAATTTCGAAGTTTTCAAAATCTCAAAACTGTTGGCGAATCTAAAGGACAATGAGGCAAAATTTCGAAATATGTCATCAGAGCGTCAAAATCGCGCGTATTTTCACTTAAATCGACACGTTTTTTGTCAACAAATGGGTATTTTGAACATTTGAAATATGCTCTGAACTCAGTTTTCGATGGGGAATTATATTCGCCAACATTTTTTGCGAAAAGCGAAAAAAGTTTTTTTGACCATTTTTCAGACAAGGCTATAAGTCATTGAAATTTTCGAAAATCGCCAAAATTTCGAAGTTTTCAAAATCTCAAAACTGTTGGCGAATCTAAAGGACAATGGGGCAAAATTTCGAAATCTGTCATCGCAGCGTCAAAATCGCGCGTATTTTCACTTAAATCGACACGTTTTTTGTCAACAAATGGGTTTTTTGAACATTTGAAATATGCTCTGAATTCAGTTTTCGATGGGGAATTATATTCGCCAACATTTTTTGCGAAAAGCGAAAAAAAGTTTTTTTGACCATTTTTCAGACAAGGCTATAAGTCATTGAAATTTTCGAAAATCGCCAAAATTTCGAAGTTTTCAAAATCTCAAAACTGTTGGCGAATCTATAGGACAATGAGGCAAAATTTCGAAATCTGTCATCAGAGCGTCAAAATCGCGCGTATTTTCACTTAAATCGACACGTTTTTTGTCAACAAATGGGTATTTTGAACATTTGAAATATGCTCTGAACTCAGTTTTCGATGGGGAATTATATTCGCCAACATTTTTTGCGAAAAGCGAAAAAAGTTTTTTTGACCATTTTTCAGACAAGGCTATAAGTCATTGAAATTTTCGAAAATCGCCAAAATTTCGAAGTTTTCAAAATCTCAAAACTGTTGGCGAATCTAAAGGACAATGGGGCAAAATTTCGAAATCTGTCATCAGAGCGTCAAAATCGCGCGTATTTTCACTTAAATCGACACTTTTTTGTCAACAAATGGGTTTTTTGAACATTTGAAATATGCTCTGAATTCAGTTTTCGATGGGGAATTATATTCGCCAACATTTTTTGCGAAAAGCGAAAAAAAGTTTTTTTGACCATTTTTCAGACAAGGCTATAAGTCATTGAAATTTTCGAAAATCGCCAAAATTTCGAAGTTTTCAAAATCTCAAAACTGTTGGCGAATCTAAAGGACAATGAGGCAAAATTTCGAAATCTGTCATCAGAGCGTCAAAATCGCACGTATTTTCACTTAAATCGACACGTTTTTTGTCAACAAATGGGTTTTTTGAACATTTGAAATATGCTCTGAATTCAGTTTTCGATGGGGAATTATATTCGCCAACATTTTTTGCGAAAAGCGAAAAAAAGTTTTTTTGACCATTTTTCAGACAAGGCTATAAGTCATTGAAATTTTCGAAAATCGCCAAAATTTCGAAGTTTTCAAAATCTCAAAACTGTTGGCGAATCTAAAGGACAATGAGGCAAAATTTCGAAATCTGTCATCAGAGCGTCAAAATCGCGCGTATTTTCACTTAAATCGACACGTTTTTTGTCAACAAATGGGTATTTTGAACATTTGAAATATGCTCTGAACTCAGTTTTCGATGGGGAATTATATTCGCCAACATTTTTTGCGAAAAGCGAAAAAAGTTTTTTTGACCATTTTTCAGACAAGGCTATAAGTCATTGAAATTTTCGAAAATCGCCAAAATTTCGAAGTTTTCAAAATCTCAAAACTGTTGGCGAATCTAAAGGACAATGGGGCAAAATTTCGAAATCTGTCATCAGAGCGTCAAAATCGCGCGTATTTTCACTTAAATCGACACGTTTTTTGTCAACAAATGGGTTTTTTGAACATTTGAAATATGCTCTGAATTCAGTTTTCGATGGGGAATTATATTCGCCAACATTTTTTGCGAAAAGCGAAAAAAAGTTTTTTTGACCATTTTTCAGACAAGGCTATAAGTCATTGAAATTTTCGAAAATCGCCAAAATTTCGAAGTTTTCAAAATCTCAAAACTGTTGGCGAATCTAAAGGACAATGAGGCAAAATTTCGAAATCTGTCATCAGAGCGTCAAAATCGCACGTATTTTCACTTAAATCGACACGTTTTTTGTCAACAAATGGGTTTTTTGAACATTTGAAATATGCTCTGAATTCAGTTTTCGATGGGGAATTATATTCGCCAACATTTTTTGCGAAAAGCGAAAAAAAGTTTTTTTGACCATTTTTCAGACAAGGCTATAAGTCATTGAAATTTTCGAAAATCGCCAAAATTTCGAAGTTTTCAAAATCTTATAAATGTTGGCGAATCTAAAGGACAATTAGGAAAATTTCCGAAATCTGTCATCAGAGCGTCAAAATCGCGCGTATTTTCACATAAATCGACACGTTTTTTGTCAACAAATGGGTTTTTTGAACATTTGAAATATGCTCTGAATTCAGTTTTCGATGGGGAATTATATTCGCCAACATTTTTTGCGAAAAGCGAAAAAAAGTTTTTTTCACCATTTTTCAGACAAGGCTATAAGTCATTGAAATTTTCGAAAATCGCCAAAATTTCGAAGTTTTCAAAATCTCAAAACTGTTGGCGAATCTAAAGGACAATGAGGCAAAATTTCGAAATCTGTCATCAGAGCGTCAAAATCGCACGTATTTTCACTTAAATCGACACGTTTTTTGTCAACAAATGGGTTTTTTGAACATTTGAAATATGCTCTGAATTCAGTTTTCGATGGGGAATTATATTCGCCAACATTTTTTGCGAAAAGCGAAAAAAAGTTTTTTTGACCATTTTTCAGACAAGGCTATAAGTCATTGAAATTTTCGAAAATCGCCAAAATTTCGAAGTTTTCAAAATCTTATAAATGTTGGCGAATCTAAAGGACAATTAGAAAAATTTCCGAAATCTGTCATCAGAGCGTCAAAATCGCGCGTATTTTCACATAAATCGACACGTTTTTTGTCAACAAATGGGTATTTTGAACATTTGAAATATGCTCTGAATTCAGTTTTCGATGGGGAATTATATTCGCCAACATTTTTTGCGAAAAGCGAAAAAAAGTTTTTTTGACCATTTTTCAGACAAGGCTATAGTCATTGAAATTTTCGAAAATCGCCAAAATTTCGAAGTTTTCAAAATCTCAAAACTGTTGGCGAATCTAAAGGACAATGGGGCAAAATTTCGAAATCTGTCATCAGAGCGTCAAAATCGCGCGTATTTTCACTTAAATCGACACGTTTTTTGTCAACAAATGGGTTTTTTGAACATTTGAAATATGCTCTGAATTCAGTTTTCGATGGGGAATTATATTCGCCAACATTTTTTGCGAAAAGCGAAAAAAAGTTTTTTTGACCATTTTTCAGACATTTTTGAAATTTTCGAAAATCGGGAGAAAATTGGAATTTCAAAAATCTGAAATATGCTCTGAATTCAGCATTCAATGAGGAATTATATTCGCCAATGTTTTTTACGAAAATCGAAAAAAAGTTTTTTTGACCATTTTTCGAAAATCAGCACAATTTCGAAATTTTCAAAATCTCAAAAATGTTGGCGAATCTTAAGGACGATGAGAAAACATTTCGAAATTAACATTAGCGCGTCAAAATCGCGCGTATTTGTACTGGAATGGACACGTTTTTCGGGAAAAAGTGGGAACATCGAAATCTGTAATATGATCTGATTTCAGTTTTCGATGAGGAATAATATTTGTCAAAGTTTTGATCCGAATCCGAAACCGTTTTTTTTACTATTTTTTGGACACTCATTGGAGTAGTCATTACATTGTGAAAAATACAATCTGTATTGGATGAATTAGAAGTATTAACTTACTTTTTTTGTTACTATTGAAAAAAAGAAAACAATTTTTCGTTATGTATTCGGGAGTTATTTATTTATTGTGTTATTTTCTCAGGAAAAAGAAGCACAATATACATCTTATGTTGAGATAGAAAAGCTACATCCGTTTTCACTTCTAGCCCTTTGTATTCAGTTTTAAACTTATGAAGAACTTATAAAAAATTAAATGCGTTTGTATCTCTTTTTTGGTGACCATGTTGTAACGTTGGGTGTATATAGGTATAAATAAAGTTTTTCTTGTGTTTTTTTTTTTTTTTTGAATTAAGGTGTCTGTATTGAAATTCGCCTTTATTATGTTCCGTTTTTAAATTTACGACTCTTTTTATTTTGGTAATGTAAGCGAATTTAGGTATATTATGATGATAATGGCCCAAACGTATATTTATATAATTTTTTTGTACAAAAATGTATCCTTAACGTTCAAACGTTCATTTTATAGATTGTTTTCTGTTGTGATTTTTATCATTTTGCTAAATAGCTTTACATATAAGTACATTTGATTTTAAGAAGCTCTTAAAAGGCGCTTGTCTTCTGGGTTTTGTTTTTTTTTTGGTTCGGGGCAAACTTAATAAAAGACAACATAATATAAACTTTATTAATAAAAAATAGGGATAAACGCTGAATGAAATGCAAAATAAATATTCAATGTTGTTTTTTTTTCTTCATATTTTTAAGGAATTTTTTATGTTTTATTGTTTTTTGTAGATTTTTATGTACGTTTTTTGTATATTTATAGTTAATGGTGGAAATTGTTGTTGTTTATTGTAAATCTTAGAACTAATAAATACATTTACTTATGTTAAATTTAACCTATGTGTAAGGATTTGCCTTACGGTAACTTATTGTGTAGATATTTTTACAAGTTAGCACAAAAAATAAAAGTCAGATTATACAAACACAGGGAAAAATCCAGAGATGCAATCAGTACAAAATCCAGGAGAATTGTAAAATTACTGCTAATGTATTAAGGAAAATTATATTTTAATTAGAAGGCGATAGAATTAGGTCACCTTTTTGAATTTTGTTTATGTAAAATAAGAGCTTGACATTTTCCTTATTCCCTATTTCTAAAATTTCTTTGGTTTTTTTAGAACATTGCATCTCAAGATTTTTTTTTTAATTATAAATGCATCATTATTTTCATCGAGGTATAAAACCCTAAAGGAGACAAATACCAAAGGAGACAAATCCAATGCATTCCTTCGTATTGGTTTCAAACCTTAATGAAACATTAAAACAAAAAAATTATTTAAAACGCATACATCGCTTATCTTTTGTTTTCTTAAATATGTGGGTCTGTATATAAATTTTAAGTATTTTTATTGAGCATTTTGTTATTTGTTCATTTGTTGTCATGAATCGTTTGATTTATTAAATATAATATATATTTATATGTATGTCTCTATGTATGAACTGATGAATGTATATATATGGAATTTATTTATTCCTTTCTCTCTTAATAGCTGAAATTTTATTCACATAAGCCACAATTTACACTTAGAGTAACTATAAAGTATAATTATTATGTATTTAATGAATAATTTTCTTAATACAAAACAAAAAGAAACTGGGAGCCGATAAATAAGTCTTGTCAATACATGAAACTTTTTTGAGTTAATTAAGTACCAATAAATATGAAATTTTTTCTAAACCAAAAATTTAAATCACTCATAATAGAGCAAATAAATGAAATAAATCTAGATGTTTTAGGTGGTGCCATTCTAAACACATTTGACTCGCTTGCAGTGGAGTAGAATCGTAAGTTATTGGGCAAAAACAAAACCAAAATTTTTTTGATTGTTCACTAATAATAAAGAAATTCAAAATATTCAAAGTTTGAAATGTTTTCAGTGTTACACTTTCTTAAATACTCCAAATTCAACTAGAAATGCTTGGGTTGGAGTGCTTAATTTCTCAGGAAATCATAAGGTGAAAATATATATGAAGGTTAAAATAACGGGCTTTCAACAAAATGAAGATTTCATTAACTTAAGTTTTAATAACTTAAACTTCAGTTATTCATCACTATGCTGTATTGAATGAATTAGATTTAAATCTTTCAATTACACTATTGAAATTAATTTTCATGGTAAACTGTAAATGAGTTTAAATGTGTTTTGCTGCCTTATTAAAGATTTTACCAAAACTTTAAACACGATTATTTAGTACTCAATATTAGTGAAAAAATATTTTTAATAGGTCGTTTATAATCAGAGGGAAATTTCATAAAAAAAAGAAAATATTAAAACACCGCATGATTGTTGCAAAAATTGCACCCCTAAGTTTTATCTGTACAAAATCAAATGATTAAAAATGGCATTAAAATTATGAATAAATGGCGTTTAATTATTTTCATGTATGCATGCTATTCAAATATGATGCAATTTCTTCCTTAAAACTTATCGCACAAATTAAGTCTACTTATATGCAAGAACTCATCTTAATTAAGGCAATAAATGAATGAATGAATAATTGTTGATGATGTTATGGTTTCTGTCTTCTGCATAATACTATAAATGATAATATTTTAACTAATGAGGCATATGTTTTGTGAAATGACTAAAAATAAAAAAAAAACTTAATTAAATGTCGAACCTGATTGTTGTCATATCACTATGCCATCTTTACACCATTAGCTTGCTTGCACAAAAACACTTAAATTTGTTTAAACTTATGGTGGAAAAATGTCATATGACTATCATGCGTTAATAAAATTATGGTTTTATACTATGGAAACAATATAGTCGTTATATATAACTTAATTGTACATGATTTCTGTTATGTTTTTGTTTTTATAGATAGAGAGAAAGTATGTATTTTTGTATGTAATAATGAAGCATATTTATTCCCAATCGGCTTCCGGGCAAAATCCCAGAACTAATCTCCAGTTTGTCATCTTGGTTGGTATGCATGAGCAGACGCATGCATCTATCATTTAGGCTTAGGTCCGCTTAAACCCAACACGTATCGTTTATACTGCTGAATTTTTACCAATAATTTCACCACTTCGTGAATGTACAAATTTACCATCAAATTCAATGGTTGAATTTTGTTTCATACTTTCCGTTGGTGTTTGCAAAGGCTGTTTTTCATCTCTGTAGTTAAAGAATGCAGAAACAAAACAAAAACATTATATAATGAATGTAATATAATACGTTTATATTTAGGATAACTACAAATAAAAACTTATCGTACATAAACAAAAATTGCAATGCTAGATTTACAGTTATTATGATTCGTACATTTAAAAAATCTCTAAGTTTATATGGGCATTGAGTCTTCTTTATTTTACCAATGTAGCTGTAATAGTATTTTAATCCATTTAAAAATATACAGAAGTGAATAAAATTAAAAAAAAAATTCTTTTTTTTATATATGGGATGGGGGTATACTAATCTATTCATTCCGTTTGTAACACCTCGCAATAATCGTCTAAGACCCCATAAAGTATATATATTCTTGATCGTCTCGAGGTTCTGAGTCGATCTAGCCATGACCGTCCGTCCGTCGATAGAGGTCGAACGCGTATAGCTAGGCGCTTGGAATTTTTCACAGATACTTAACATCGATGTAGGCCGTTGGGGATTGCAAATTGGCCATATCGGTTCAGATTTACATACAGCTCCCATATAAATCGATCTCTTGATTTGACTTCTTGAGCACTACAAGCCGCAATTTAACGTAGTGTTTTGTTATGACTTCCTATAATTGTGCCAAGTACGGTCCAAATCAGTATTTAACCTGATATATCTCCCAAGTAGACCGGTCTCACGAATTGACTTCTTGAACCCCTAGAGGCCATAATCTGTCCGATTAGGCTGAGATTGAGTGGTTTGTCATGACTTCCAACAACTGTGCAAAGTACGGCACAAATCGGTCTATAACCTGATATAGCCTCCATATAAACCGATCTCACGATTTAAATTCTTGAACCCCTGGAAGCCGTAATTTTTGTCTGATTTGGCTGGAATTGAGCATGTAGTGTTTTGTTACGACTTCCAACAACTGTGCCAAATACCCCATATATGCCCCATATAAACCGATCTCTCGGTTTGGCGTCCCGAGCACCTGGAAGCCGCAACTTTTGTCCGATTTGGCAGACATGTTTTACGTAGTGTTTTGTTCTGACTTTCAATAAATGTGCAAAGTACGGCCCAAATCGGTCTATAACCTGATATAGCTCCCATATAAATACATTCATTTTTAGCAGAATCCATTGTGGTGGGTTTCTAAGATTCGGCCTGGCCGAACTTAGCACGCTTTTACTTGTTTCGTATATTTTCGGAGTGCTAAATGTTATTTTTAACTGCCAAAACATACCATGTTACTCGATTCGCTCAACGTATCATTTTGGCAATAAAGGCACATGAGAATCTATGACAATGTTAAAACACCCCATGCACTTTTTTCCTAAACTCATAGAAACAAGTTTGCTGAAATAGCAAACACTGGCTGCTGAAATTAGTAGTTAATTTTGCTGGATCGTTGCAGCAGTTCTGTTTTTACAGCAATAGTAGAGCAATTTCAGAGCAGCAGGCTTACTGCTGAAAAGTCAGTTGTTTGTTGAAAATGACTGCTGCTTAATTAGGGGATGTTAGAAGAAAAAAAAAATAAAACACAAATGTAAAAGTGTCTCAGTAGATGCTTATAATGACCACTGAATGTATACTTTCCATAATGTTTTTATACCCTCCACTTTAGGATGGGGGTATATAAATTTCGTCATTCTGTTTGTAACACCTCGAAATATGCGCCTGAGACCTAATAAAGTATATATATTCTTGATCGTCATGTCATTTTAAGTCGATCTAGCCATGTCCGTCCGTCTGTCTGTCGAAAGCACCCTAACTTTCGAAGGAGTAAAGCTAGCCGCTTGAAATTTTGCACAAATACTTTTTATTAGTGTAGGCCGGTTGGGATTGTAAATGGGCCAAATCGGTCCATGTTTTGATATAGCTGCCGTATAAACCGATCTTGGATCTTGAGCCTCTAGAGGGCGCAATTCTTGTCCAATTTGACTGAAATTTTGCACGTAGTGTTTTGGTGTCACTTCCAATAACTGTGCAAAGTATGATTCAAATCGGTTCATAATCTGGTATAGCTGTCTTATAGACCGATCTTGGAAATTGACTTCTTGAGCCAATAGAGCGCGCAATTCTCATTCGATTTGGCTGAAATTTTGTAAAACGGCTTCACTCATGACTTTCAACAGACGTGTCTAATATGGTCTGAATCGATCAATAGCTTGACACAGCTCCTATATAAACCTACCTCCCGATTTTGATTCTTGGGGCCCTACATGGCGCAAATCTTATCCGAATGAACTGAAATATTATTACACAATGACTTCTTACTGCTATTTCAACTAACAAAATCTGCTGTATTGAGTACACAAGTCCGCTGAAAAAACACAATGACTTCTTACTGCTATTTCAACTAACAAAATCTGCTGTATTGAGTACACAAGTCCGCTGAAAAATAAGTGTGTATTCTACTTTTTATGGTTGCCTGTTACATGTTTTGATTACTTTAGGCATTTTTTAGAATTTTTTTTAGAAACCTTGTTGGAGGAAGAGATGTTTTTAATTTGTGGAATATTACTCTAAATAAGTTGACTGACTTTGACTTTTCAGCTGTAAGCACACTACTTTGAAATTGCAGTAACACTGCTGTAATAGCAGAACCACTGCTACACTAGCAGCAATATTAACTACTAATATTCCGCAGACATTGTTTGCTATTGTCTGCAAACTTTTTTCTATGAGTGTACTTAAAATTTGTACAAACTTAGCGTTAAACTGTAAATTTAACTGTAGCTTTTTGTGTTTATGCTCAATTAGGGAAAAAGCTGTCTTTACAACATAATTATAACAGAATATAACTACTAAAATATTTTGGAATGTGTTATTATAAACAACATTTAATGAAAAGTTGAGTTAATGAGATTATGCGAGTAAAAGGGATAAGGGATTTGTTATTTGTTAGTTGATATGTTTGAACTTTTTTTTAGTTTTTTGCTTTTTTTTTGCAAATCTATTCTAGTGTTAGTTATTATACAACAAAAACAGTAAAGGGTTAAAAAAATAGTAAATGGTAATTTTTGGTAGTTGTTGCTTGGTTTTACGTACGATGGTGATATCATGGGGGATCCACCTAATTTGACTGGTGGCGGTAAAGGTAACGGTGATGGTGGGGGCTCCTTAACCAGCTGGCCACTGCAATAAGGTAGTGGGAAACGCCAACCATAAAGACTGCTTTGTTAGATGTTTGGTTTGTTTTGTTTTATTTTTGATTTTTGTTTTTTATTTGGTATAAAATGATTTTTTTGTTTGTTTCAAATACGATTAATGAATTAAATTTTGATATAGGTGAAAAGGAAAGGGGTGGTGCAAAAAGGGCGGGAAATGAAATGCACGAACATGAATGAAGTGAGTAAAACTAAATAAATGAATGTGCATACGAAATTACAAACTAAACCCAAATAGAAAGGAAAAAAGAAACTAAGAGGACAACAAAATAATCATCATTTAATATTGCACTAGAAATGAACCCAAGTTGTTAAGGACCAATAAACCAAACACAACAGTTAACTTAAACCAATGACAATGGATTGCGGTTCAAAATCAATGATTTGGGCCTCTGAAAGACCCAGTGATAATTCATATCCATATTGGCGATTTTCGCTTTTGTAATAATAACACTTTAAAAAACGTCCAGGAGTAAACACAAGAATAGGGGAAGAACATAAGAATTTTGTCAGTGCAATATTACATGATCCTGCTATAGATCTAAATACATATGTAAATAAGTAGTGACATTAAAGTTGGTATTTGTATATAAAGATCTAAAGATCACTAACCGAAAAGAGTGTTTAAAAATTGGAAAAATCAAAGAATTGACTTGGTTTATCTTATATTAAGTAGACTTACCTTCCCAATTTGGCTTCTTCATCGATTTCCGAAGGCGATCTCTTAGTGCGCCGACACATGCTGGCCATAACGCCCATATTGATGGTTACACAGCACAACAAATCAATAATGAAGAGCAACAGCAAAACGCCTCCCACAGCAATGCCAACAATTGAGGCCGAGGAAAGCACTTGTCTTTCAGCCATTTGTATTACATCGATGCCTGTGTATGTTTATAGTGCCGTTGGTTGTGGTGGTGATGGTGCAAGGCAAGCATTTTACGAAGAGTCAAATATAACGAGAGAGAGAGAGAGAGAGGGGAGAGAAATGATGGTGTTATGTTTATGATTAGTTGATGTTTCATCATTAATATTGTTAGTTTTCAAACTGGGACTGGGTTTGTGGAGCTGGGTAGGGTGAATGGGAAGGCTGTTCGCAAGAACATGTTCAAAGTAACCAATACACTATATCCTTAACTAGGTTTCTAGGTTGTATTTAACGTTCGGTATTTGCAAGATACCAAAAGACTTACATTCTAAGAGAGAGTATTTAAGAAAATCTCAAGATTACACAGCCAAGCAAGAAATCATTTGGACCACATTTCAAATATGTGGCATTTTGTAAACATATCGTAATAACAGTCATTATAAGCAACAAATGCCAAATACATTTGGCTCTTACAATGAGTAATAGGCTTTTGCCTAACTTTTTGTCTTTATGGGGCATTATGTTTTTAAATCATAGAAAACTGAGGTGGTTGGGGATATTTTATCAAAGATTTCGATGATGTTTTCATATAAGAGGGCGTGCAACTATAATATTCATAGAAACAAAATTATTTTCCTTTTATCTTAAACGCTTTTTGAAAGGATGCATAAAAAAATGGTTTCATTGAAATCAGTTTCTGTAAAAGAATTAATGAATGGTCTTTGAAAAATTTGGCAATTGGGTAAAATGCCAAAATGAACTATGTAAATGAAACAAAAGTTATGAGCTATTCACATGTCTTGTGCTAAATTTATTTGGTCTTGAAATTATTCATGCAGTCGGATATTGTTAAAAAAGGGTTCTATTTATAATAGAAACAGATTATCCTATGGTCTGCAGCCGGACAATATTCGATTGTATGAGTTATGAGCTACTTTTAAAACCTAGCCAGCAATCCAAATTGACAAATATTTAACTTTGGAGAGTATTTTGGGTTAATGTTGAAATGATTTAAAAAAAAAAAAACAAACCAAAATATACGTTTGGAGTTAAGGTTCATTTTAAAAACTATCAATTAATTCCTAATAGTTCAATACTCTGTTTTGTTTGCAATGTTCATTACAACTATTCTATTTGGACTGTTACAAACCCTCTGCATTTATTCTTATTACAATATCTCATCGGGCAATTTAAAATATTTTTTCTTCAACCACCTTTCCATTTTGTATTACTTTAATTTTTTTCGTTTAGTGTAATTCATGAAATTTCCCTAAAACAAATAACTTAACAACTAAACTTATTCTATAGATAAAAGCAAACTCCATATGTCAATGATTAGCAAGTGATGTAGAATTTTGAGTTTTTTTTTACATTTTTGTGTGTGTATGGATTTAAACAATTTGTCAAAAATAATTTACAAAACAAAAGGAAATATTTTGAAATTATTGGTTCTTCGTATACATATTAAAAGGAAATATAATAAAACTTATGTATATTGTAAATATATTAATTAATTTTAGTTGATTTCAAAAGCATTGGAAAATAATATGGACAACCAATTTAAGAAGCATTTTTTGTTCAATAAACAATCCAAAGAAAAAAGCTCATGCATTTTACAATAAGGCAAAATCTGATGGAGGACAACCAAAATAAACTTTGACAACAACCAATGCATTGTAAAAAAAAAATAAATAAATCAAATCATACCAAAAAGCCAGGATTTCGTTTATATGTAAATAAAGGTGAAAAGTTAAAGGAATCAATATTTACACGATTAAAACACAGGCCTTGTAAAAAGGAGAGGGATAGGGGTTGAGGTTTGATGTAGTGTGGCGGGAAGGCGGGTGGATAGTGAGTGATTGCAAGTGTGGTGTTTCATTATTAGAATAAAGGTGTAAAAGTGTTGTATAATCAATCTTTGGAAAATAGTTAAGAATGTTATTAACAAACCAAAGTCAAGTATTCACAGACAAATATTCTTAACAAATTGTTATCATTTTCATTAAGTCTTAAGTTTTAAAAAGCAAAATTTATTTTTTTTTTCTTCACTAGACCTAATGAAAATGGTTTATTAATGGATTTAATAGTCGTTTTATTCTAAGGCTAGTGTTATTAGGTGTGTGTTTCTTCTAAAGGGTTTAATTACAATTTTCTTTTCTTTCATCTAGTCATTAAAATAAAAAACCTTAATATAAACATTAAATGCATTATATTACCTTTGTAAACAGCAAAATTTGTGGTTTTTGAGCTATATATTCAAGATCTAGGGTTAACATCGCTGGAAATAATCACTATTAGAATTTAAACACAACATTTATAAAAATTGCACTTTAACCTTATTGTTGCATAAATAATTTTCTTAATTCACGAATCTGTTTCAAAAAATTATTTGCACTCAACGTTTATGCTATCATCTACTGAGAGATACAAAACTGTCCGTGTTATGATAAATTGTCTACTATATTGCAGAAATTAGGTTGAGAGAAGTTCCCGTCATTTTTCTATTATGTTACTGAAATTTGCATGAGAGCACATTAGAATATTTCATCACGTCAGAAGTTCTGGGAGTGAAAAAATCCTATATGCTGCGAAAAAGAGCTTTACAACTAAAATCAAGATTAAAATAGTCATTATCAATGTACAGCAACAGTCATAATTTGGTTAAGTTGTTAAGCTTTAGGTCATAATGTTTTAAAGGATGAGTTTTTAGTTATAACCTGGTTTAAACAGCTCGCGCAAGTTTAGTGTTTTGTTTGACTGTCAAACAAAGGAACAATGCTTGCAAATTGTTGATTTTTTTTTATCAAAATGCGTGCTCTGTTAAGAAAATTCACCGCGACATTCTTCCATTGAGCGACGAAGGTCATTTTTGGCTCAATGGGTACGTAAATAAATAGAATTACCGATTTTGGAGTGAAGATCAGACAGAAACATTGCAAGAGCTATCTATGCATCCAGAAAAAGTCACAGTTTGGTGCGGTTTATAGGCTGCGGCATCATTGGACCGTACTTCTTCAAATATGATGCAAATCGTAATGTAACTGTGAATGGTGAGCGCTATCGTGAGTTGATATCCAATTTTTTTGCCCAAAATGCAAGAGCTTGTCTTGCATGGCATGTGGTTTCATCAAAACGGTGTCACATGGCTCACAGCACCCGTAACAATGGACTTATTGAGAGGCGAGTTGGGTGAACATTTTATTTCACGTTCGGGACCAGTCAATTGGCCACCTGAATCGTGCGATATAACGCCTTTAGACTACTTTTTGTAGGGCTTATGTCTATATAGACAAGCTCACTTCAATTGACGCATTGGAAGACAACATTGAAGCATTTATTCGTGAGATACCAGCTGAAATGTTGGAAATAATATGCCAAAATTGGACTAAGCGGGTGGACCATTTGAGGCGCAGTCACGGTCAACATATGCATGAAATAATCTCCAAACATTAAATTAAATGGACCGTACTATCGATTTAAATAAAAATTTCATAAATTTTTATGAATTTTATGTGTTTTTGTTTTGAAAAAATTTCCTGTAGCTCTTAAAAAAATCACTTTGTGTATAGTAGATATTTTAAGGGACTCCTTAAATATTCTCTGAGTGCAAAGATTAGAAATAAACGAAGAAAATTTGATAAGAGAGAATGAACAATGAAAGTGATTTAGCTAGTTTTAAATCGATTGTGAACCTTTTTTTAATTTTAAACTTTAAATTATTTTTACTAAACAATTTTATAATTAGTTGTTAAATTCCTTTTGTTATTTTCTTCCGATTTTTTACAGTTTTTATGTTCTCTCATTTTCCTTTTCTTTTTTTACAGTTTGTATATTCCCTCATTTCCTTCTTCTTCTCTCTTGAGGTGATTCTTACGTCACATTTATAATCGCTGCACTTAGAAGCCATTTTTCGGAGAGGGAAAGTTAAGCAGTTGCAAAATTTCAAAAAACTTTATTTGAAAGATAAATTTTATTCGAACTAAGAAAACAAAACGGAGACTGAGCAGTGAAAATTTTTTATATCTCGAAAATCGAATGCAAGATATTTTTGTGTAGTTAAAACATTTTAGCTCCTTTACAATATTAACAACCTTTGTTATGGCCAAAGTAGGTTAGCATCTAGCCTAACTGATCTACTGACGGCTTATTTAAAAAGTCGATTACATTAAAACATACATTTTCTAACTTTTTAAAGAATTCACAAGGAAATCAGGAAAATTGTATACTGTTTTTTGTTTAACACTAAAAATGTATATTTGCTTTATTTATTTATTATAAGTATAATTAATATGTTTTTTTTTAATCTTAAATTATAGTTATTTTCTCATTTTTCTAATCTGTTATTTAGTTATAATATGTACAACACTTAAAATATTCTATTAGTATTAATTTAAGAGGCGGGTCTTTTTTTCAACACACTTGTCCTTCACTTTGGAATCTACTTTTATATCCAAATAGTTTAGTAAGGAAAATGGGGTTTCGGATGTTCAGTAGAAGATTAACAAAAACAAATGTCACTAATGTATACAGGTTTTCTTAAGATTTTTCTAACTATTAATAATAGGTATTCTAATGCGCGTATTACATACATTTATATTTAAATAGAAAATTTAACTAAATATTTAAGCTAATTTATAGGTTTTGTTTTTGTAGATTGGTATGCTTCAAAGCTAGATATTGGTCTTAATGAGCAAATATTGAAGTGAATAGAAAAAAGAACTAAAAACATTTTTTAGAACTTTTAAAATATTAGTTTAATACCCAAAAATTTAGAAAAAAGGAATAGAAAGAGTTTTAAGTTCCGAAACAATAAATTACCTTATTAGAACATTTAATAGATAACATCTTTAACTGTCTGGGCAAAATCTTCAATTGTAGTCGGATCTAACAGAGGTTATAAATCATATTAAAATATCATTATAGGAAATCCTTTACATACATATTTATATATTTTAGGAGAATGTTGAAGCTTTTTCACAAGCAAATAAGTTGAGAAAGTAGGCGCCTAATTGTACATCTCGAAATTGTCACGTTTAACGACATTCTAATAAATTCAGGCAAATCAGCATGTAAATATACTGCTACCTGCCTATATAACTGAAGAAATGTTGTGCTCAAATGTTTTCATTAATTAAAAATATCGGCTTTATTCAAAAAACTTAGGGCTGGTTCCTCATTAATTTATCGTGGGAATAAACCTCCTGTTAACAAATTTGATTTTTTCGTACACTTTTTAGGTAATTTAGAAAATAAAGCAACATAACGCAGCAATCAGCAATTAGAGTGTTCCCGTACTCAAAAATTTGCACAAACTTTAAGGCAAAGTCGTTCGATTTTTAGTAAAAGAGAATGTGAGAGCGAAATACATTTGGACAGTTTTTACTCGTTTGTAAATTTTTATTGGCACATTGTTACTGGCGTGTACCCGAACACACCATTATACTATGCAGCAATCGGTAAATAAAACACAGATGTATTTATCGGAATGATAAGTCGCTAACCGGCACCCATCAGTCGGTTAAGGTTCATCGTTGGCTTAAGCAATAAGCATATATTCAGAAAACCAAATTCCTTTAAACAGAAGAATATCGATACGATAAATTGTAACCGGAGAATGAGAAACCCGTCTTTAATGTAGATTTGAAATAGGTGTATTTGACAGATTTCCTTTAGAGAACTGTCAAATAAACCTATTTTAAGGCTTCATTGAGTTTTGTGAATAAGGCCTTATAAGTTTAAGGAACAGTTCACTGCTTATATAAGATTTGCTCATTTGGACCTTTAATATGCATAAATTTTAAGAAAATTCTAAATTTTCTTGGTAGATTTTTGGATTTTTCATTTGTTTTATTGTAAAATGTAGTAATAGTTTTTTAACGTCATCATGCGTTCGTAGTTTTTATTCTGCCAATTTATTTATCATGTTTTTATTGTCCTTAACGTATACGTTAAAACCAAATAAAATATGTATAAACGTTAATATACCAAAGCCCACAGCTCATATAGTGTTTCTTTTTTAACTGCATGAAACGTTATAATTAATACCCTTATAATTATAAACCTAATTTTGAAATACAAGCAAGAATTATAAAATACATAAGAGTGAATAACTAACTTAAATTACCAATTCAATCAATATTATTAATAAGAGTTAAATTAGACTAAGCAATTGTAAAATAAGAACATCTCTACAACATTTACAGTTAAGCTTAAAAAAATGTGGTGTCTGTTTTGAAACGTCCTGGTGTATATGCATATTTTGCACTTAATTTGGAGAATTGTTATACACAGGAATAAAAAAAGCAATATGTTACGGGTATATATGTATACCCAGAGCTGTGTGCACTTAAATATTGTATACTTAAAAAAAACGTAATTTATATAATCACGGCATTGGTTCGGTTCGTTGCGAAATAGATTGTTTTACATATTTATTTATTTTTTTTTTTTAATTTTTTATGCTTGTATATATTTTTATAAAAGGGGATATGTTTTTTTTTTTTATTTTATTTTAGGGTTTATAACGATAGTAATAGTAAATATAATAATAGCACAATAACAATACAAATCATCTAACAATTAATACAATATTTACATACACATACATATAGTTTGTTAGTAGTGATCGTAATATTATGTATAAATTCATATAATAAACCTTAGATTGTTTTGTTTAGAATAATTTTTTTTTTGGTTTTTGTAAATTTATATAAATTTCTTGTAAAGATTCCAAATTATTTATACGTTCCTTATATTTGGCAGTGTTACTTATACATACATAGATTGATGAACTTGAATTTAAAAAGCAACGGTAGAAATCAAAACTTAAAAACAAAAAATTGAAAAAACTAATCTTTAACCAAAGCGAATAAATAGTCGCTTTCAAAATTTAAGTTTCTAATGGAATTTATATTTCATTACTCCCACAACCTACATAGTTTAAAACGACGATAAATTAGAAAATTAATGATATCGACAATGGAATTAACTAACTCTAAATAAAAAAAAATTCAATAATTTTTAGCCAAATAGTTGGATTTCATATCCATATTCTCCTACAGCCATTGATCTAAGTTCCTTGATGATACCCAGCAAAAACTTGGTAAATACATGTCATTACTTTTGGCATGTAAAATAATGGATATTTCATTATCCTTAGATTTACTAGCTGCTAAAAGATAACGAGTTATCAACAGGAATACCATCTGCGCTGCCGGTAATACAAATGTCATTACATACAACATTCGATAAAGCTCAAGAATAAGCACTTATTTGTAATAATAGAAAAAATCATTATTATAACCTTGGTATTGATAAAAATGCCAGTAAGAAGCTGCGTTCAAAATTATCTCATACCCATGAGTGCTGTCCGTTACAAGGTTAAGCTCAATGATAAGGGACCTCCATTTTATTGGCGAGTCCGAAAGGCTTGCCGCAAAGCGACAACACTCAGTAGCACTAGGAGGGAAATACTGTGCCGTTATTAATATAAAAAATATTTTTAATTTTTTCTACCTCCCCACAAACTCATTGATTGTTTCGCATGCTGTGGGCGTAATTTTAAAGAAATAAAAAATTTAAAAACCATTTTGCTGTTCCGAGATTCAACCTCGGGTCTCAAAACTACTAAAATCACTCCCATGTGTTAGAATATTGTTTCTATAAATAGAATATGTCAAACATAAACTCAAAGGCATGGACACCTTTGACGAAATATAATTAAAGTTTGAATATAAAATTCATATTCTAGAACAGAGATGGATATTGGTTTCTTGTTGATATTGCGTAATTCTCACAGTACTACCTTACCTTTGATAACACTCACCCCAATGGTTGGCATATAAGACTTAAACTTATCAAAAGTACAATATTATATGTGGGAATATTGCATTAAACTTGGAAAATTATTGAAGGGAGTTGCATTCAAATTTGTCAGGCTCTCAAGGAGACTGTGAATAAAACTTGTTTTAAAGCTACAACACCAATGTTTTATCAAAGCATTGGACACAAATTCATTACTGAGTACGGCATGTATCAACTCAGTATTATACTCATTAATTAAGGATTCTTGTGATTAATATCTTATTAATATTTTCGACGTTTAACTCATTCTTGCGTCTTAGAGAAAGATCTCTACTACACCTTAAAACAATTTTGTAGAAATCCCAGGAACATAAGAGATATATGTATTTTATTTCAAAGTTAAAAAAGATTATATAAATGAAGCTTTTACATGAAATTATTAAATTTCATCTTATTAAAGTTAAAAATGGCAAATAAAAATTAATAAAAAAAATCTATGAAATCATATTGAAATTATTCAAGGTAAACAAAAAATTAACGTCTTGATGAATATGAAACTTTAAGCTTATATTTTCTTTTATATTTAACAGGTAAATAAATGCTTTGGCATAATTAAAAACAATGGAAAGTTATTGAATAATATTATAAATTCATTAATAATATTAAATTATACAATAAACATACAAAACATTCCTATAAGGAATCGTCTTTTTGTGGAATACCGTTTTTTTACATTTCAACTACATAGTTTAATAGTTTAACATGTTTTAAGGAAGTTTCCTATTTTTCCTGTTTTATATTTATATAAAATCCGTTTGTGGTTGTTATCTCTTCAAGAAAGAGACTCGTAGTATGGAGATTTTAAATTGCTGGTGATCACTAAATTCAATTACTTTTTACACTCAAAACCAGAAGAACCTTTGGGGCTTACAATGCTGCAAATTGACTATTTCGGCTGTCGATGGGCATCAACATACTACGAGTGAGTTGTACTACAAACAACGCCATTATTAATGAGACCCCTTGAAGCCGTATGCTGTAATCCTTAGAGGCTGTACCTTTCGGATAAGGATTATCTATGCACATTCACATCATATACACAGTTGATCAAATAAGTTAACATAAAACACAAGTTTACATTTTCAGAGGGTCAAGGCGGGTTATTTTTGGTCAAGTTATTATTTTTTTGATTTTTTTTTTTAGTTACAAGCGTGCCAAATTAAGTTCAAACGAGAGAAATAGAGAGAGTTATATATGTAGAGTATATATAAAAGAGAAGAAAAAAGAAAGAAAAAAATGGGAAAATACAAAAAAAAAATAAGGTTTAACACCGAATCATTGTTCTTTTTGTTTTGGCGAGTTTAAGTTATGTATGTGTTTGGTGAGTTTGGGGGTAATTTTTTAATGGTGAATATGGTAGCTGCAGGGTGTTTGAATTGAATTTACAAGAAAATACGCACACACATCCTGGTGATATGGTGTCAAAGGAAGAGCTATTACTTAGAGAAAAAAAAATTTAATAATAATCGGTGTTTGCCTAAAGTGTTTTGGTTTCGAAAATGTCTTTTATTGAAGAACATAAATGTTAAAAAGAAAAGTTAGTGTTCTCTAAAATCATGGTTTACATTCTAAGAGAAATTAATCAATCAAACATAAAGGACACACACACGAACATTAAAACAACAGGAAATGTGTTGTTAAATGGGATTTAGGAGGGTTAAATGATAGACTAGTAGAAAAGGTAAATTTATAACGAATCAATTTATTAGAATCAAAATTTATCGATCAAATGTTTACAATTCCGGTTGATGATATTGTATAGTTATGATCTTGTGTTTGTATTCAAATCTTATAAAAAAAACATTTAATTTCGTCGGTTGCAAATGCAAATCTTCGTAGAACATGCCTTAATAGCGCCGCGGGGAGACTTTTTCATTAACTATGAGTGTTGCCCGATATAAGTTTATAAGGCATGAGATATCATTTACCGTTTTATAGATATGAGAATTTTGTAGCCATTTCCCAACCTTGTATAGTTGTGGGAAAAACTTCTTAGAGAAGTTTTATATGGTTAAAGGCTTTAGGTTAGGATAGGTTGAAAAGAGGGTGCAGATATTAATCCGCCCTATGCCACTATGGACATACACCGATTACTGGCTTAGGTGTATGTCCATAGTGGCATGGGGCGGATTAATATCTGCACCCTCTTTTCAATCTAACCAAACCTAAAGCCTTTAACCATATAAAACTTATCCACGAAGGGTTTTCCCACAACTATACAAGGTGGGGAATTTCTAAAAAAGTCTCATATCTATAAAACGATGGATGTTGTCTCATGCCCCATAAACTTATATCGGACAACACTTATAGTTAATAGAAAAGACTCTCCGCGGCCCTACTAAGGGATGTAAGGCTTTAAAAATGTCGCCAGGTTTAGCAACCATATTTTCTGACGTTCTCACCGGTACTCGAACAAGCATTCAGCGTCATAGAAGAGCATGCCAATGTATGTATTACGGTGTTTAAAAAAATCAAGAAGACATATCGGAAGATTGGTTTATATTCAATGTACATGGTACAGTGCACTATGATCTCAACCCCCTGTTTTTCTTGACAGAAGTATTGCACCATTTAATTTTTGGTTGTAAAGCCTTCTTGAAACTAGGAAGCTAATTGTTTTGCAATCTTCTAACGGTTCGTAGAAGAGAATATATTCTTTCAAAAAATGCTTGAATTGGCCACGCTTTTTATAATATAGGGTGTGCTATTCTGGGTTATAGTTGACCTACAGTGATTTCTTAAATGCTTAAATGGGGATAATTTTCGATCTACCGCATCAATTTGATTGAAATTCTTTTAAGCGACAAAACTTTTTGAAGTGGCCTACAGGTTCGATCTGGCAATCCAAGCACGCTACCAACTCGGCTACCGGGGCGCTAGATCTAGATCTACTCAGAAATTCGGGGTGATGAAGAATTTATATTTTATATGGTATTATTGCAAACATTTCAAGGTTTTGTAAACGAAATGGCGAAGTTAGTATAGTAGAGCGTATAGCAAGTCGCCTTAGTAAGGTGCGATAAGGTTATAGTGGCGCTCAGGCATCACATCCGAAAAGTATAGCTCTGTAATGCGGCACTTATATTTTTTAGGCCATTCCCACCACAGGTTTGGGCCTGCTTCACAATCGGCAACACATTTTTAAGTGAGTTTCTTTAAAACTATTTTTTTTTTCAAGTATCTCAATTTGAAATAAAATTTTCGCTTTTTAGTTTTGGTAGATATAATGCTTTTAGAGAAAATTGGGATTGTTTGACGTCCAACCTGCTATTAAACTTACGTCGAAATTCGCCTAGATAAATTAGATGTCCCCTTAAACTTAAAATATAACCTGTCTTTTGATGAAGACAATTTTATCAGATTTTTAGTTGTTAGATGACATTATAGTCAAATTATTCTCTGAAAAAATTCTAAAAACAATTACACTGAAAAAAGCTTGGTTCAATAAAAAAAAAATCAATTGAATGAATATTTCACACCAAATATTGAAAAATACTTCAATGATATCCAGAATAAAGTCTATTAATCCTGATATCCTGTAGGCGGGAAAGGGGTTTTAGGGGAGTGTTAAGGAAGTATATGTGTGTTGGGATAGTTTAAAGACGCTCTGTTTGAAGGGAAATTTAAAAATAAAACTAATATCGTCACCAGAAATACACAGAGAAAAATCACTTGCAGACGAGCACGATACAAAAAAACGGAACAGAAAAAGACAGAGAGAAACACACACACACACACAAACAATATACAGACTCGCACGCACGCACATATACATATTAAAAACAAACTATTGAAGTAAATGAAAATGCTTTTGATTAAAAAGTATATATTTATATATATTTCTTTTTCTTTTACGATATTTATTATTAATTATTCAAAAAACAAAAAATGTCATATTTTCATATTAAATATTTATATTTTTAATTAAGGTTAACTAAAATCATATACATATTAGAAATGAAACTAAATTAGAAATATAATTGAATGAAATGTTTTAGCTAATCTTTTGTTTGTTTTTTTTTTGCTGTTTTTCATTTGGGACTGTTGTTATGATTTGTTTTATTTTGACTGTACTTTTTCATTGCAATGAAGGCGCACACACAAAAATATAAAAACTTTAAAGTGAAGAGCTAAGAAAATTCAAAAATATGAAGTTTACATGAGTTTATGAGTTATAGAAAACAGAAAATTATACTAGTCTCTAGTAGTTGTTGTTGAGCTTTTTCTTTTTTAGTTTTTTGAAATGAATTTTGCTTGTTGGTTATTTTAGCTTAGATTTCTGTGTTTTAGTTTTAGAAATTAAAGCATTTTGCTGGTTTTTTAAAAGATTATTAAATAATTATTGCAATATTAAGTAAACACTCATTGTGTAGGGATTGACTTATATAGAAAAAAAAAATTAAAACAAAGAATGAATTGTGTTGAATTGTTTTAATGAAATGTAAAACTAAACTTATATATTAAGAATTCAATTTAAAAAATATTGTAATTTTTGTTTTCATAAATTTCTATTTTTTTATATTAAGCTGTATATGATTTAATTAAATTAATGGAATTATTTTGTTTTGTTTTATTTTTTTTTTTTTTTTGGGTTCCCTATAAAAAGTAGAAAACAAAATCTAACCAATATTTGCTAAAATTAGGTGAGATTTATTTTTTCTTTAAATAGTATTTGGCAGTTGAATTAAATCATCTTATATCCAATTTCGTTAGGTTTCGTTTGTTATGTTATTTTGTGAAATGTGAATTTTGAAGGGACAATTTAAAGAAAAATACACACACGCATACATGAATACATATTTGCTATAAATTAAATACAAGAAAATGAATGATTTTGTTTTGGCGTTTTTTTGTTTTTGACAGACGGAAATGCAAACTAGGCAAAAATTCAACACATTACATGTAAATTATTGTAATTTAATTATGATATGAAGACAAAAAATAAAACAAACAACGCTTACGCATACACACAATTATTATTATAAAACTTCTTCTGCTGGAGCTGTTGTTGTTTATTTGCATACAATTGAAAACTTTTTACACTTCAAGCTAGCTCAATGGCAAATTATAATAAAACAAATTAATCAATTGTATGTGTTGTCATACATTAACATATTTTTTTTTTGGTTTGTATAAAAAACAATTGTAATTATAATGATGTTTTAATTGCGGTCTTGTGTGTGTGATGGATGAGATGACATATGTGTCAGGTCATGATTTAAATGTGGATAGTTTTCGAAAAGAATTGTTGTGTTGTTAAACAAATAGCCATAAAACTTAAAAAAACTAAAAAAAAAAATCAAATTAAGTAAATCAACTAAATCTGTTTTATAAAACTTGATTTCTTGCAGTGTATTTTGCTTTCTTACTCGACTTGTATATATAAACTTATGTCTTTTACCATAATAGCCTTTCAGGTGTGTATTTATTTTGCTTTATTACTCGAAAACTCACTAAGAAATATTTTTATCTTGAAAAATGATAATCCTAAGAAACTATTCACCTAGCATTGGTTACCTATGAATCGCCGCAAAATCGCCTAATATAAGGAATTGAAAAAGAATAAGGCACATGTATTCGTTTGAACTTATAAACCATGGATTTATGAAAACACAATTAAATATGTATAAGGCACATGCATTGGGGTTTTCCGTTCATCCATATAGTGGTCAAGCAAAGCTTGGTAATAAAACAAGGCTCAGTAATTAAAAAATTAAAAATTTGGTCACAAACAAATTGTAAATGTTAGGAGTGATTTTTTTACCCATTGAGCGGATTTTTTTCGCTTAGTTTGTATGGAGAAAAATGCTATCCCCGTTTAGCTAAGCGGCTAATCTTATCGCCGCTTACCGTTTATTAAAAGATATGGTGTCACAATTCAATGTGAATGACAAAACATTTATTCACTTATTAAATGTTCTGAAGTGGCAAAATTGCTTAGAATTTTAATAAAACCACACTATGAACTCCGAGAAATATTTATTTAAAATTAAAATGACTTATTTTGTTTGTTTTGTTGATATTTAATAATTTCGGATGTGGTGTCAGTGCTGCCAACGTTAAAGAATAGAGCATTTAGCGGGAAGAGCGTTTTATTTATCCATAATGGCTGGTACTATGTACGTTCTTCGCAACGTTGTTCGTGAATACTTTTTAGGATAATAGGTTTTGAAGCAAAAAAAACTTGCTGATTGCATAGGACATTCCCTCATTACTTATGAACATTTTTTCTTAAAAGTATTATGTTTTCATTGAGATTTGTTGCAAAAAAGTAACCGTGAAAAATATGTGTTTTCAACTTAAGCTAGCGAATCCGCGAGATTAGTAAATAAAACACAGCAGTTGTCTCATTTGTACAACAACATAAAAATTAAATTCATAGAATCCTCCATATTGTCATCGAGCTGAATTGCAAGATCAATACACACAAAGAAATTTGTGCGCCTGTGTGTATGTAAATATCAGAAACAATGTGTAAAGAGAACGGCTGATACCATTTTTTGAGCCATGGTAATGAAATAGTTAAGAATACAAGACGGGAAGTTGCAAACAGATACATCTAGCAGGCAAGCTACTTTTTCTTGCAATTTTGGACATTTACTTTACAATGATGTTAGGTTCATATCTGCAGTGTGCAATCCTACCACCACAAAGAAAATGTGTCTTTTCCCAGCTAACAATATGATCCAAGGCGGATTTAACAAGGTGGTCTCATGCGAACAGCTATTAACAGCCGACAAGGTTTGACGGTATTAAGATGTAAGATTTTGTTTGCATTTTCTTTGTTGTCATCTTCTTTCTCTCACATTCTCTGCTCATGTACGCACACTTATGCACACACGCATACAAATTTCTTTGTGTGCATCGGCAAACCGTCGATCAGCTTGATGGCAGCCTGCAACATATGATTTGTGGTTGTTGTACAAATGAGACCACTTTTAATTGTTTCGCCATGAACATGATTCAACTTTGTCTGACGTCCGACATGTCTGCACATAATCGGACGAAACATTCGATAATTCTTACTAAATCCGGAAAGACAAGTCTAAGGGAGTTTATTATTTCTGTTCCAACATTTACGTAACGATTTCTGTACGGCGTGTCGGAGGAATGTTTTGTTTGGTTCATTTTTATTTTCGCATAACAACATTTCGTTACCACGTGTGTGGAATGTACACAAGTGGTGGATACTTTGTTTTTGTTTTTTTTTTTGGAATTGCATGTGGTGTCGTTAACTATAGCCTTAATTTTTGGTTTGTCCGTATTTTGTAAGACATTCGTCAAGAAATCGGTCCCAATTCGGTACGACGTTAAATTTCCTATCCGTATTTCCATGGAATTTTGCTCCGAAATCGGTACGATATGGCGGTAAATATATCAGATTTTCCTCAGCCGTGTCGTTCCGACAACATGACAATCACATCTCTCGTTTTTAGTTTCTATGTCGGTAAGACATCGGATCCGATATCGGATAATTCATCCGATTCTCGGGCCGAAGTCGGACCGAAATTGGAAAATTTTGTTATCTGGGTTGGCTTAGTATCTCATGCATTTTTTCCCCATTCACACATCATCACAGTTTAACATAATATTAAGAGGAAAGTAGCCAGTTTCGCATTATTATAGTCAAATAAAATTTGAGAAAAAAATATATTGAAAACAAATGCAATAGTGGTGCGACATCGAACTTAAAATATCGATGTTTTTGAACATCGATGTTTCTGAAAGAGAGCATAGATGTCAATAAAACATCGACTTTAAAACATCGATGTTTTTACCAATGTTTACATTGGTGAACTTTTTTAGACATCAAAAACCGAAAACACAAAACAAAATAAGAAATGCGGAAAATGGAGGAGTAAAGACATAAACATAGATTTTTTTGTGTACATTTCTTTTATAATTTTTTATGAGACAATCTGACCGAAGGCAGAAACATAGATGTTTTTGCAGAAGTTAGCGTTCTTTTTTAGGTAAGAAAGAAATAGAGACAGAAAAACATCGATGTTTCTGCCTTCACTCAGGTTGCCTTACAAAAAATTAAAAAAGAAATGAGCAGAAAATCATCGACGTTTCGGCCTTCGCTCAGATTATCTCTTAAAAACAGTAAAAAAAGAAAGGGAAACAGAAAATATCGATGTTTTTGCCTTCACTCAGATTTCCTCCTTTGTTTCTTATTGTACTTTTTGATGTCTCAAAAAAAGATCGCAAGCAAACTTCTCAAAAAACATAAAACCCTAAATATCAATGTTAAAAGTACTCGATATTTTTCAAAAACATCGATATCGTAGCCATAAAATACAAGCTCGAAAAGTTCGAGAGAGATGAATCGCGGTTGTCAAGTTTTCCGGATTATTTCCTTTTCTATTTGTGAACTTACTAAAAATTTGCATAACTATGTACAAGAGATCGATGTTGAAAGTCATAACAAAAGTTAACACGCTAAAATTCATCCAAATCAAATAAGAACGGTTCCAAATAAGAAACTCGGATTACAGGTTATGAATTTATAGATGTTGAAAGTCTTAACAGATGTTGAAAGTCTTAACACAAGAAAACAATAAGCCAAATAGGTAGATCAATTTAAAGGGAGTTATATCAGGTTATAGTGCGACTTGGATCATGCTTATTATGGTCATTAGAAGTCTAAATAGAAGTTAACTCAAGAAGTCAAAAATGGAATATTGGCAGATATGTCTAAAAGTAGAAAGATTTGGCCTATTGCCATCCCAAACGACCAATATCAACTTAAAGTAGATATGCAAAAACTTGGAATAGAATGCTGTATTGCTTCGGCAGTTAACCTTCAATAATCCAAAATATATTCATCACCTGGAGGCCATCGTGGTATAGAGTTTAGCATAGTCTCCTATGACGCTGAACGCTTTGGTTCGAATTCTGAGAACATCGCGAAAATATATTTTAGCGTTGGTAATCCCATTACTAACACTGGCGATATTCGTGAGGTATTCAGCAAAAAAAAAATAAAACTTCTCTAGGAAGAGGTGTCGCTAAGTGCAATGCTTTTTGTTCTCGGTAACATAAAAAAGCCCCTTATCATTGAGCTTAAAATGTAATCGGACTGTGCTCAATGCTATGAGAAAAGTGTCCTTAATGAAATGTTCGAGGGCAAATTTGGACTTACCCACAACCTGGTTTGAAAGATATCGAAATATTCACTATCGAAATATTCATGTTCGAATTATTCATATTCGAAATATTCAAATTCGAAATATTCATATTCGAAATATTCATATTCTGTGAAGTATATATTATAGATATATATATATCTTAAGCCGTTTTAAGAATTTTCGTGTGTATGCCCGCGATTCAGTTGATATAACGTTCAGGTTTAACATCATATATTTTATCCCAATTGCTATAGTTTACATAGCAGAACATCTCCCGTATTAATGTCTTTGCTCATAAGAAGTTTCGAACCCGATTTTGCTGAAATTTCGAACTCTCAGTTGTTCGAGAATCCTCAACATCCATGCGCAATATAGACCAGATTTGGATAATGCATAAAGACTGATGTGCCGATTAACGACCAGAGCCCTTAAAAGAATATCGTTTAGTCGATATCGTTTAGGCGTTTCGAATCAAGAGTTGTATTGTACAATCACAACCCTATAAGGTTTATATTTGGATGTGGTTATGGATAAATAGGTTAGATAAGAAGGACAAATTTTTTACGTTTTTGCCAGTTGTATATTTTCGTGGTGTTTATTTAGTGTTCATGAAAATTTTTCCATTGTACCCCACTTCTTAATCATTGAATCTTTAGTTACATACAGCGGTCAAAAAAAGTATTCATCATTAGCAAAATTGATAATAAATTCACTTATTTTGGGTAATTGAAGAAAATTTAAAGTAAACAAATAATGCAGTTTTATGCAATAGTTTATTTTTCGTAATATGTTTTAAAATAAATTCAAAAAATAAATTTAATTAGCGCAAAAAATGCAATTTTATATAATAACACCAAAAACAGAACAAAAAAAGTATTCATCATTGATGTGCTATCATCAAAGTCAAATTGAAATATTATTTGGGAATCCCCCTTTTCTGTTTTATTTAGTAAAGGAGGCTTTGCCCTTGACAGCAAATATTTAATTTCATTGAAAATATAGTTTTTGTCAAAATGGGTCGTAAGCAAAACGAGGTTTCTGATGAGGTAAAAGTTTTGATAATAAAACACCACAGGAATGGTTTAACTCAAAAAACTATCAGTGAAATATTAAATAGACCACGATCTACTATACAATCCATCATCAGAAAGTGGACAGAAACGAAAAATGTTGACAATAAACCAAGATCTGGTCGACCAAAAGCACTTTCAGTTGGAGATGTGCGTTGGCTAGTGCGGCAAGTTCAGAAAACTCCGAAGACAAATGCGACCATTCTTCGTAAAAACACTATGGAATATTTAGGGAAGGAAGTTACTACACAAACAATTCGAAATACACTCAAAAGGCATAGTTACAGAGGAAGAACTGCACGTAAGAAGCCCTTTATAAATAAAATAAACCGAGTGAAAAGGCCAAACTTCGCAAAAATGTATGTAAAACAGCCCGAATCATTTTGGAAAACAGTCATTTTTGCAGACGAGAGCAAGTTTAATCTTTTTGGGTGCGATGGAAAGGTCATAGTGTACAGAAAACCAAATACAGAGCTTGAAGAACGAAACACAGTTGCTACTGTAAAACATGGTGGAGGTGGTTTAATGGTTTGGGGGTGTATGGCGGCTTCAGGAGCGGGAAATCTTGAAATTATTAATGGAGTAATGGATCATAAGTATTACATTGACATTTTAAAGAGGAATTTAAAAGATAGTGCTGTAAAACTTGGGCTTGGTAATAACTTTCAATATTATCAAGATAATGACCCCAAACATTCTGCTTTAAATACCAAGATGTGGATGCTGCATAACTGCCCCAAAGTCATTAAAACTCCTCCTCAAAGTCCCGACTTGAACCCAATTGAACATCTTTGGGAACATCTCGAACGCAAATTGAGAACGCGCAATTTTTCGAGCAAGAGTCAAATGCAACAGGTGATAATGGAGGAATGGACTAATATAGACCAAAATATAACCGCTAAATTAGTCCAATCGATGTCAAACCGTTTAAAAGAAGTTATAAGACGCGGTGGTCGAATAACAAAGTATTAATTTTTTTAAATTATGTTATTTATTTTTTTGTTTTTTTGCAATGATGAATACTTTTTTTGTTTAATTTTTTGTGTTCAGCTGTAAAATGGCCCTTTTTGTTCCAATAAATACTATTTTTTTCTTTAAAAACAATGAAATTGTGTACATATATATCACACAAGCACTACTGCATCATTAGTTTAATATGTTTTTATTCCAATTGTCTTTTGTAGACTTATTAAAAAAAAAACATTGAATGATGAATACTTTTTTTGACCGCTGTATAAATTTTGGCATCATTTGCATATTTCGCCAAGAAACTTTGGCTTACCAAATGTCCTAATAAAAAAAAGGGCCAAACTATTTTTAATTTTTCTTTCCAATAAAATAGAGGTAATTGTTTTTGAACAAAATCATGAAATTTTACACTTTTCCATAAACGAGAAAAATTTTAAATATTTTTGTTCATTTTATTCCGTGCGTTTGTTTTTGAATATAATATGCTGTAGCAGTTTCTATTGTTCTCATTACAATTATTTAATTTCGTTAAGAATTTCCCAAAAGTCTAAGCGTTATTTAGCGGCGTTCAGCAGTTGATGTTAGACTGTGCACATTTTCCCAATACTTCAGAGAAATAGGAACATAGAGGATAGCAACAAAACTAACACAAATCAACATTTTCAATACAGTTAGAAAAAATGGCTACTTAAAAAAAAACACACACACACATACACAAAAAGTATTCTACAATAGTGTTAGACAATACCGAAAAAGAACGAGAATAGGCATGCACACTTGAGGATTGTCTAACAATCCAAACAATTCTTAGACTTTATGTAGTAAAAAATTTGTAATTAAACATATTGTGAACAATACATTAGACAAAAAGTTAGCAAAACTCTTAAAAATTTAACTAAGACGTTAAGAGAAGAAAACAAAATACACTGAACGAAATGATACAATAGAGGTTTCCTAAAAAAACGAAAACAATAAAAAAGTATGTCTTTTGCGGTTTGTGGTTGTAAATTATTTTTGAAATCATTACCAATAGAATTAGCAGAGCGTATCGCTTGATTTGGTTTCCATTGCGATACGTTTAAATAATTGAGTAAAAGTAAAAGTACACGCAGCATATGCATGTATGTTAGGGCATGTGTATTCGAAATTAGAGGTTATTTTGATTTGATTTTATTTGAGCTTTAAGCTAAGTTTGTGGCTAAAATGCTTAGGAGTGTTAGGCATGTTGTTGTAGCAATAGCCATGACTGTACTTGTGGTGATGATAGCTGCCTTAGTTGTGGTTGTAGTCGTTGGTGTTCGTGTGAATAATGTTTTATGTGTTGATGGGGCAGCGGCCGAATTGAGACCGGCCGTATACAAAAATGTTCCCAAATTATTATTAGCATGATCGGACTCACCTCGTGTTGTTTTCATAATGACGGACGCGGGCGACGAGAAGCCGATGATGTTGTGGGCACGCAATTCAATGCGGTAATAGGTGTTGCCAGCCAAGTGTGTCATCTCGTAGGATGTGCTTTCGGCTACCTCTACGGATTGACATTCGTTTTCCAGTTCATGCCAAGTGCCGGAAATTTTGACGCCCTGCAAAGAAAGAAAACGGTGCACTTAAATTCGCTGCCTCCTGGTTCTCACTTTATCATCTTTTACTTACCGGACAATATTTGACTTGATAGAAATCAATGGGTTCTCCATTGTCTGCGGGCACACTCCATCTCAGTTCAAAGTGATCGGAGTAGGGTGAGACCACCACGGGTTCCTCAATATCATTTTGCACGGGCGAATGCAAGGGCTTAGGTTCTTCGGGTGCCGAACGCTTAGGTGTTGATTGCTGGGTATTCACGCCCCACAGACCCAATCCCACCTGGTTGCGGGCAGCAAAGCGGAAATGGTACATGGTCTGAGGTTTTAGTCCCTCAACAATGTAGGGGGAATCGGGTGACCAACTTCGATTTAACGCTGTTGACCAATCAGGGTTAATGGCTTCTTTGTATTGCACTGTAAACGCTGTAATGGGTAGGCCAAACTCTGTGGGGGGACTGCGTATTTCGAATGTAACACTTGTCGCTGTCAGCTGTTTGGGTTGTGCCGCAGGAACGGGTTCGGGTACACGGGCCTCCTTCAACTGCATATCATGTTCGCTGGTGCCATGAATATTGGTGGCAATACATTTGTAGACGGAATAATACTGGCGAGCTACCGGATGGACTATTAAATCGCTGCGAGGACCGGTGCCTACAATTTCCAAGTTCTTGTCGTGTATATCCTTGATGGGCTTGCCATTCCAGCGCCATTCAATGGTGGCATTGGGTATGCTCATGGCCAAACAGCTGAGATTCACCTTGCGCTCCTCCCAGCTGAATACTGGCGGCAAGTCCTTCATGTGTGTGAAATCTGGACGGAACTGAACCTCAATGTGACCGGTACTATAGGCGGTGCCTCCGGTGTTGCGCGCAAGACACTGATACAGACCATCGTCTGAGCGCATGGCTTTGGATATTCTCAAAGTGCCACTGCTTTCACCTTTATCATCGTCAAAGTGTTGTTCCAAAATGATGCGTTCATCATCGACTTGAGCACCGGCTGTAAACTCATCCTCAGAGCCCCAACGGCGGAAAGTAATTGCAGGGGCGGGACGACCCTTGGCCCGACAGGTAAGGGCCACCTCTTTCTCGCTCACACCGGTTACATTGTACAAATAGTAAATCGAGGGAGTAATCAAAACATTCAGCTTTGTCTTTTGATCCGCCACGCCAGCATCATTCTTGGCTATGCATGTATATGTGCCGTAGTCATCTTGGGTCACTGAGTTAATATTCAAGACACCAGTCAAAGGGTTCACCAGGAAGCGGTCGGCGGTGGCAACATTTTGATGGTTGGCATCCTTAATCCAGAAAATTTCCGGTACGGGTTTACCTGTGGCCGTGCAATTGGCCGAGAATGGTTTACCTTCAGTGGCCTCCAAAGTTGTGGGCAAATAGGTTATCACTGGACGGCTGTAGACTTCAACGCGAATGGTGCGTTCCACCAATTCACCGGTTTCCACAACAGCGGCACGACAAGTGTAGATGCCATCATCAGATTCCTGGACATTGCGTATCAAAAGACCATGGGTCTGCACTACATATTTTTCGCTCGAGCGTATCTGCCAATCAATTAGGGGGTAGTTTTTAGTGATTTAAAATCAAGCAGCAATGTTTTGTGACAAGAACTTGAACTTACCTGATCACCATCTCTTAACCAATCAATTGTGGGATTAGGATCAGCCTTTACCTCACATCTTACCACATAGTCCTCACCTAGAATGGGGTTTTGATTTTCCGGAGCATTTGTCCAGGTAATGCCAACTGAAAGTAGACAGAAGGAGGGAGAATATTTCTTTAATGTAAGCTAATTGACCATAACAAAATGTGTAGCAATAAATAAAAACGACATATTACAATATTGTCACATGAATGCAATCATGCAATTTCACAAAGGACTTTTTGCTTATGCACTTTACCAAGCAAAGTAGCGCGTTGTTCACATGTTTATTTCACTAAATATTGCTTTTAAAGCCGTCCATGAGTAGTTCTGCCAAGTGCATTCGTTGACATTTGAAAAATGCAAGTTTTTAACGTTTCGTGCATCTTGGGGTAAAAATTTGCTTGTGTGACTTCTTGGTAAGAACGTGACTGGCACATGTTGAGCAGAGGTTTTCATTCTAATACACTTAGAGAAACGATAGTTTTAAAAGACTATAAATGATGTTTTACAGAATATAACTTTTAAAGTATGTTGCGAACAAAAATTGTACCATATCGCATTTATATTCAAATCATGACAATGCGTACTTATGCATAACAATACACTAAATATATGCCAATGTTTCTAAACGCATGCTTAAGAACATTTCATTTTCTAAATAAAATCTGACAACATTTATAAGTACTTTAGCTTTGTAAGCCGCTCTTCAGCCTTGCGGACTGGGCTATAAATAGTGCGACTGTAATTACTGAGCCCAAAAATTTAACTCGAAAGTGAATCAACACACAAATGTTATTATATCAACAACATAAGTTCATAAATTGACAACACTTTTTTGTAAATGAAACGTTCGAAACTGCCCTCACACATCCTCATTCTTACAACGTTTAGTGTAGTTTTTTTTAAAAGATTGCAAAAATTTTTGTGTTTTGCTGAGAATCGAACTTGAGTTTCATCCATCTCATGATTGTGTTATTACAAACATCCTACCACATTGCACCACAGGTTATGCAAATTGCAAATTTTGCCCATGAACATTCCATATCATAGGCGCCTATGAACCTAAAATGTTTTAAGAGTCATAAACTAATAGTGGGCCTGCAAATGTCACATTTTTCTCTATAAATGACATCTGTCGAAAACAAAAGCATAGCTACGGTATGGGATCATCAACGCAACATCATGCCATGAGGACTGAATAAAAAGGGCTGTTTTAGGCTGCAACGCCGAAACAATCACTATATCATAAAGTGCTATTGCAGCAACACGGCACACCTACAATGCATTTGACAACAATGTTAATTTTGAAAATATTTGAGAAAAGAGAAAACCCAAAGATATTTACTTAAATGTTATGTGATGGCGTCAAACGGATATTTGACAAAATCGGCGAATGGCATCATAGAACCGTTATCCTTATTTTGTAGTTATGAAATGATATTTCATATATTTGCTATTTAGGGCATTAATAGTGATGTAGAATTTTTTTAATATTCTTAATTTTTACTTTTTCAATTTATTGAACGAAACCCTAAAACAAAAAGTTTATACTGAAAAAAAAAAAAATTATTGTTTTAGCATTATGTTACCATTTACCGATGAATGAAAATTGAATTTTAATGTTGTTCATGACATAAAATCGTACCTGTAGACCAAAATAGTGGGTTTATCGCCATAAATTTTTTTTAAAGAAAACATCAAACGCTACTAAACACTGAAAGGGTTTCCAGAAATATAACTTTCTAAAACCATTTTGTTTTAATTTTTTAATAATGTAAAATTATTGATTTTGGCAAGCCGATGTTTTCCCAAAACGTGAGATGATCGTCATCTACATGTTTATGTTCTTTCGCGCCATGCATCGCTTGGGCGTCTGTGCATGTATTTGAGAGTTTGGTTACCTGCGACTGCGACTCAATTTTTATGGTATGGGCTATGGCATGCTGTGACAGCAATCATGCATTCATTTAATTCGGCTTATGAAATACATATATTATAGGGATGATATTCATAACTGTCGGTACGTGAAATTAACAACGCGAGTTCACAAAATCAATCCCAAACGTTGTCAATATTTTAAACATGCTCTGTCATCAGGTGTCTTATGACATGGCAAATTTAGCACATGTAATGTTGCGAATGTCGTGTGATAAAAATGAAACTAACATATGAAAATCACTTTTCAAAAGAGCACATGTAATGGTTTAGAGAGTGCTCTATTTCTTCTGATAAAAACATAAAGAAATCACCTGTTTTTATTGTCAGTCGAATGAAAGCAATCCCAAATTAAATTGTTTTTACAATTCCATTCTCAAAACTTTAATAATTTTTACGCATAAAAAAATCAGATTTGCTCTCACTTTTAGGTTATATCATACGAAAATAACATCAGGCGTGATAGGAACAATGATGAATCGTATGTAAATTGACAATTTTGACAAACATTTTAAATTGCATGCAACGAGTGAAATGCCATAAGACAACTACATGCCGTGTAATAGCGGCTTTAATTATGACAGCTTTTGTGCATGAATTACCAATGTCATTTATCGCCCTAGCGACGCATGACGTGAAATAGTATAGGCATGTAAGTGACGATCATCTCACGTTTTGGAAAAACATTCGCTTGTCAAAAATCAATAATTTTACATTATTAAACGTTTAAAACAAAAATGGTTTTGGAAAATTTTATAAGTGATATTTCTGGAAACCCTTTCAGTGTTCAATAGCATTAGATGTTTAGTGTCATTTTAACCAATTTTTTTCATGTCAATTAAACAAATTCTTTCAGTGTTAAACAAACAACGGGCGAGAGAGATGCGACAAATACAATTTGCTTTTAAGGCTTTTAGCAATGAAGTTAACATTTTCTCTGATGATATTTTCTTAAGGACGTGATGCAGATTTGATTTCAAATCGTATGATTTATGGAACAAAGTTGAAAAGATTCATATCCTTTAAAGAATTATAAAGGAAGACAATTTTTTCGAAAAAATCTGCACTTTGAGGATTATGTGGACTTGAAAGGTCGTTGACTTGCAGTAGTTACTCGTAAGGGTTCTCATACCGTTTCCCCGATACTTTCGTGCCTCTAACTAGGATATCACAAAGGTTCAAAACTTAAGGTATTCCAATATACACTGATAGAAAAAAGACGTTGCAAAATCATGCACCTATGTTATCATTATCACACACAGACGATGTTGAAAATATTTGTAACAAACGTGGATGATTTTGTGAACATGCGTTGACATGCACTGACAGTTTCGAACATCATCCCTTCAATATGAGTATGTATACCAAGCTTAAGTTCAAATGATTCTTAAATCATTGTTAGTATATAGGCGGCCGTGGTGCTAGATGGAACACAGGTTCGATACTTAGTAGCACGCAAGCACTAGACATTGTCAGCATGTAAACGGGTGTGGACATTTCATTCACTAAAACTGTTGTTGGTTTATGAACATTTGTGGTTGATCTGATAACATGTATGTGTTGATTCACTCTTATGAACAAATGTGGTCACTTTGTCAATGTCGTGCTTGATTTTGTCTATGGGTGTATGTAGGTTAGAGTGGGAGTCTATGTTCTAAATAAAATCACTAAGATTATTTTAGTCCATTGTGATTGATACCACAGCAGCGATAGACCAAGCCTCTGGTGTGAATCGAACCCCCGTTCCCGGAATGGTAATCCGAGCATATTACAAACTAGGCTACCGGAATGAACTATAAAAGAGATTTGACAGTAAAGACAATGTTATAGAGGTGTACTCTGGGTTAACAAAACTAGCATATGTAATGGGATCAGAATTTTTTCGTCGGCTCGTAGTTAATGAACGTTCCAATTTACCAATACAGATAATTTGTCAAAACAATAGGAAGTGGAATTTGTTTCATTGGCTACTGCGGATCACCCACACAATAGCTGTTATACAATTTCAATGCATCGAAATCATCGAAGTCTCAGGTCTTTTTATTGGAGAATTGGCTTGCATGTAGCTAGAGGCATTTCAAATGCTTAGAAGGTCGTTTAGGTATGCAAGGCTATTGCTGGTTGTATAGACTGTCTAGGGTGCAAATTTAAAGCTTATCGTCAGCTTCTTGTATTGGATTAGTTCAAAGCAGAGACCGAATCTTTATGCAAAATCGAAATTCCATCAAATACAATATTGTAACCAGTTATGTTTTTCCCGCTATTGCATCCGATCTTTTCCCACCTTTCCCAATTTTCGAAGTCCTCCCCATTGTAGAAGCTGACGAGCTCTAGAGATGGCACTTCTTATTTATAAGTTCAATAACATACGATTGATTGTCAACATAGAAAACATTAAAAACAGTTATACAGCGTAAAATATATGGACCAATTTGCGTTAAGGCTGTATGACGACGATAGCATAGTTACACCTATCAAAATACAACGGCTGTGTTGGCTAGATCATGTTGTTAAAATGGGTGAAGAAGCTCCAGCAAAGAAGTCTTTTGAAGGCAAACACGGTGGACGACCAAAAGTCCGACGGAAAGAAAGCGGTGGGTGATGTTACCTCGAAACTTTGTAATATCTATAGTTGAAAGCCCAAAACCCTAGTATTTCATTTTATCAAACGATTTTCGCCCATAATTATAACATAACAAAAATAATTTCCAGTGATTTAAAATATATAGTAGGTGTATGTCCATAGTGGCATGGGACGGATTTATATTCGCTCGCTCTTTTCAACCTAACCTAAAAATAAATCTGCATATTTATTTTTGGCAAAATACGAATTGCAAGCAAGCAAAAAACACAATTCGTCATTTTAAGACAAAATAAAGAAGAAATCAATATATCTGAGCACATATTGCAATCGTCAAAGTTTCCTAAGTTTCAGTCAACAACTTGCATGCAAACAACTGGATGTTCGTGAGTATGATTTTGGATTTAATTTCCATTTTTTTGGAAGCAGACCCACACTAAGTGAAAAAATAGAGCATTGCAGAAGCTTTAAAAGAAAACTTTTTCAATAAGTTAACTTTAAAGTTGCTGCAAACTGACTACGTTTTATTGAAAATGCCAACGAAAACAGCAGACAAAAGCAATGAACATTATAGCAACCATGGATGTATGGGGCACAAGCAAGGGATAAGAAATCGAAAATGCCAACAAAAACCAAACCATTTAAAAAAGGTATGAAAGTGTGCTGTTTAGGGCAATATAAACAGATATTTTTGGAAAAAGGGTGGCAAAGTTTTTTCTTCGAAAATTCCAAAAAATTCAAAATTTTTTGTTATGGTGTTTGTGTAACTTTTCAGCTTCAGCTCTACGAGTTGCTCTAATTTGTAGCCATAATGTTTTCGTACGAGTGCATTGGTGCAGCTTTGTGTGAATCACATCCTTTTAGATTTCAATTGTTGTGGGTATTTTTGTTTTGTCCATATGTGTACTCCTATGCAGTTATTACGACATACTAAGTCCTTAGTCCTAGTCCTAGTATAAGAAAAAAACAAGTTCATTGCAAAAGAGAGAGAAGAAATAATTCTTAACCCTTTTAACTACTCTCCCGCATTTTTCCCAAAAAAGCAAGATTTCTGATTAGTTGCATTGGAGTGCTTGCCTTGTTGTTGTTTTTCTTGTAGCTGCCGTTGTTCAACCAATTCCTGGGATCCTTGTTGTTGATATGTTTACAAGCAGAAACTTAAATGGTGTTTGTTTGTTGTTGTTGTTGTTATCCTTTTTCGTATTCGTGTTTTGGCAGTTTATCCTCCATCTGGCTTTCTTGTGTCAATACACATTAGCTACGTGATGAGGAGGACAACATGTGTTGCAAATAACATGTTTGGGATGTGATTTCAGAATTTCGAATTGTTTAGTTCGTTTTTCCTTTTCCTCACTTGTTAAGATATCCTTTTGCAGAGCACACTTCCATAGAGTTGTTTATTTTTGACAGATTTTCGCAGCAATCTCAAATACTGAACAATGAACAAGCTTTGTGTAAATGTCTGTTCGTCTAATGTAGCAAGGATTTGAAAGTTCTTTTCAGCCATAAATAAAAGGAAGGATATATTTTGTTTCCTATTTCTTTGTTTTTCCTTTACTTTTCTTCCGCTGTTCTCAATTGACAATTGCAATGGCCGTTGCTAATGCATTTCTTGGAAAAATTGCTGTTGAAAGTTACTTCAATACCACATCTAACAATAATAAGGAGTTTCGTTTAGTTTATGCTTCGTTAAATTCAAAGGATATACGAGTACATAAGAAAGGGGTCTGTTACCAAATGCAATATCTTTGAAAAACAGCATAGCGGACATTGTTTTTCCATAACTAGGAACTTATTATGGAATAAGTTTGTTATAAATTGAGTAAAAAAGGAACGGAATTCAAGAAGAAGGGCCAAAAGATTTTGCATCATTTGTATATATTTGAATCAGTAAAATTTGAAGGGAAATTGTTATTTCTAAATTAGAAAATTGCCAAATTTTTCTTTTGGAAGGCTAGATTTTAAAGGCAGTAAAATACGAGTAGAAGGAATAACCACTTTAACTGTATTATTCTTTAATGGGACCAGGCAATATTTGTTAAATACCCTAAAGTATGCAATGGAGTATATTAAGATATTATGGACTTAGATCGATCTATCTGAGCAGTATTTGGTGTGGATGTGAGGGACCATGAGAAACGTGACCATCCCAATTTGGCGGGATTTCCAGACTAGAAAATCGGGATTTAACGGGTAAAGTATTCGTAACAAAAAAAAGACGTACTAACAGTAGGTGCATCCTATCCTACCACATAGTTTTTTGAAATAAGTCATTAGAAACAATTTTACTTATATTGTGAGGATCGTAACAAACTCCCATCATGCGATGAAATGTGTCTAAGAGAGTCAAATCTCAGACTGACAATGTATCCTAATCTATATAATATCCGCGCTACAGCATATTATAGTAAAAAAACTAATTCAATCTTGGTACAGATAATCTGCATAAACCAATATCTGGATTTTAGTTCGTAAATGTAGAGAAGGCGAAAATTCGAAATGTTAAATTCTATTTGACACTGCAACGTCTATGCCCAGCATAGCAGTCATTGATTTGAAAAAAATATTTTATATTGGGATCTCCCAAGTCTGTGCCACGTATGGAACACAAGGTTACACAAGGTTCAAATACTGACTCCTTAAGAGCAAATTCCTTATTTCTCTACCGATTTGGATGAAATTTAGAACTAACTCTCTTATTTGGAACCATCAATGATTGCGGGTGGGTGATGGGAATCCAAGTTCAGTCTACACTTGTTTTAGTTGTTAGCTTAGAAATGATTATGGTAAATTGCTGATATTTACAGGTCACATGATGACCTACATATGTCGAATTTCAGACAACTCCAAACTAATGCGGTTAATACTTTTTATTACAAAATTCTTCATCAATTTATTAGTGTGTGCATACACACCCACAAACACAACTTGTGTTATCTATTGGGCGAATGTGAATAACATTAAACCCAAGGAGCTTAAGAGCAGATTTAATAATAAGTAGAATAACAAGTGCTGAGTATCAACGTTTCACAAATACGGAAACGGAAATACTATCAACATATACCATGACATTATGTTACTATGTTTATATTTGTATACATTTCCTGTAAACGGAAATCATGCTGAGCACAAGTGAACACACACGCATGAGTTCGTATGTAGATGTTATATGAAAATACCATGTAAATTACAAATATAGTTACACACAAAGAAGTTAGTTCTTTGTTTCTGTTTAAAAAATTCTCATGAAAAGTCCTGTAGGATCTCTTTTTATTTTCCATAATTACCTTAGGATTAAGCAAATCAGCTTAAAATATCAATAACAAAATTGTAAAGTTGTTATTTCATTCAGGAAGTTGAGAATAAAAATTTCATAGGATTTATTTGAAAACTATTATATTATTATTTAAATTAGCTTTAATAATATACTTGCAGTAGAATTAGTTATTTGTATCAAGTTTTGCATGCATAAATTGTTTAAAGTTAAGAATAAAATTTGAAATCTTTAAATTATCTCAATAGAATTGTTCTGTAATTTATTTTAGAAGAAGATCAAAGAATTTAAAGAACATTTACGGGCTTTGCATCGCTTGGGTAGATATTGGAAAACAAAACATAAGTCAACATGCGATATTTCAATCAAGTCCAAGTGCTCAATATGGGGAGCAATATAATGAAAAGTCGGTACAGACGATCTCGCCGGGTATGACGAGATCATTTTAGAAAGTCGTGGCCTTAAGAATATTGATATGTTATACGACCTTATTTTAACAGTTCGTTTTGCAAGATTGCAGCATGAAGTTGGTATATCCCCTAATTTTTGTTGATGGCTTAGCAAATATTTTTCAAATTTGCATTATGCAAAAAATCTTTTTCTAGAACTTAACAGGTAATTTGTAAGATTAAATGTTGAACTTTGAAATTGCATTTATATCCAACTTCAAAAGCATAACTGTTGCAAGTAGCTGAGTGTTTTTTTCTAATCTCAATCTCAATTTATTTTATGCTTCAAAACCATAACTTCAATGCACCTAAAGTAATTTCTGTTTTTCTTCTATTCATCTTACATTTGTGGCTTTTACATGTACATATAAGTTGTAAATGTCTATGGTAGGAAAAGTTTATACAGATTTTTATTTAACCATTATGATTGCAGCAGTTGTTGAAGTTTTTCTTTCAGCACTGAAACTACAAATTTAATTGAAGATAATAAAAGTAAATTCAAATAATATTTAGCCCAAAACTACAACACAGAAATAACTATGCAGTGGAAGATATTAAAAGTGTCTACATGTGTAATAAAGATAATGGCATCCTTTCCTTGCCTGCCTGGTCCTTATATTTTGTTTCAAAGCATAGTTTTGTGAAAGGCCAGAAAGTTCTTACTAAACTTTTGCAATCATTGAAAGCAAAATACTCTTGTGACAATTTATGGAAATTTATAAAATTCTAAGTAAAAAAAATTTAAAATAAAAAATTTTAAAATGAACTACGCACATTGGACGCGATTTGGACCTGTCATTTAAAATTGATTCTTTCATATGCTGAGCACTGCTCAAAATTGAATAGCAAAAGGCTGCAAAGACTAATAGCCTGTTTGTCAATCTCGAAACAAATTTTTCACGTCACTCAATAGTTTGTTTAAACTGCAATTCGAGCAAAAACGGAAGAATTTTGATGTATAAACAGATTCATCAAAGTCAAAAAAGCAAAAAAACGTTTTAGCCATGTCTGTCCGTCCGTCTTAATCTGTCTTAAAATGAGAGATATTGAGCTGAAACTGCACAGATCCATTTTTGCCCATAAGGTTAAGTTGGAAAATGGGCTATATTGGACTATATCTTGACATAAAATGTAAATTTTGGCCATGAACATTCCATAAATGAACAGGGGCAACTTCAGTGTAGTCCTATTCAACTTTAAGCTCAATGATAAGGGGCCTCTTTTTTATAGCCGAGTCCGAACGGCGTGCCGAGAGAAGTTTTTATCATAACATAGTCTCCATATATACCGACTACTGATATAAGTTCTTTAACTAATTTCGCGAAGTGAGCTATACTAGGCTCTTCAATATCGCTGTTAAAAATGGCCTAGATCGGTCAATATTTGGATAGGCAAAAAACAAATTTGGCCATACAAATTTTACTAAGGAACTGGGATATAGGTGCAATATTTATGGATCTCCCGATTTAAGGTCTTGGATTTATAAAAGCGCATTCATTATCCGATTTCAATGAAGTTGTGCACAGTGAGCCTTGTTAGACTCTTCGACATCCGCGAGCTATTGTATATACTTATATAGCATAGGACGTAGCTGCCATATATACTGCTCTCCCGATTAAAGATCGTGGGACCAAGAATTGCATTTATCAACAGATTTCGCTGAAATTTGGCACAGTGTGCTGTGATAGGCTCTTCGACAACAGTGCTCTATATGTTCCAGATCTGTCGATATTTGGATATAGTTGTCATATACTCCTGATTAAAGTACTTGGACACGATTAAAATGCTTGAGGCCATAAAAGGATTCATTACCCGATTTTTGCTAAAATTTGGAACAATGTGTCGTATACGAGGGTTGCCTTTTATATTTCAGGATAAGAGAACTCAAAAACAAATATTAATCTCCGAAGATCGCTTTATTGTTTTTCAAAATATTCAACACAAAAATGCAGTTGTTTCGTATTTTTGGGGCATTTCTTTCGACCAATCGACACGAGCCTTTTTTTGAGCGATTGACAAATTGTGTGGGATCCAATGCGAAACAAATTTTTTGACGGTCAAATGTTCATGCAATATTGAATGTATGCTGCTCCCACTAATACCTAAGGTTGTCTCAATCTCGTGATAGGTCATATGACGATCTTGCAATATCAGTTGACGCACAGCATCTAAGGTTTTTGGAACAACAACTGATTTTAAACGTAATTAGTCTTGGAGTGAACAACGACCTCGGTTGAATTCACCATATCATCGATAAATACTGGTCCTTGATGGATGGTGTAATTTCACCGGACTTGACACAATGAAGTTGAAATGTACACTAAAAAAAAACTGTCCCAAAATTTACGATTTTTCCTTATTCGTAGGATTTTAGCAAGGAAGAAAATTTGATATTACTAATAGACATGACCATTTGTTTCAAATTTTGATTGGGATAAACATTTTTTGGTGTATATCCTAGGGGGTGGGTATTCAAAGTTCGTCCCGGAAGAAATTAATGCTTTTTTATCATATCATTATGTAAAACCTCGAAATACACACTTGCGAGTGTATATGTATATATTTTATCGTTTTGATCGGGGGCGGGCCCGAGAGAGATTTTTATTATAAGCAATTAGTCAGCAGGTTTTTTTCTTTAAAAGTAATTTTTATAATACTCTTACATATTTATGGCGCCAGGATATTGAGAGATCGATTAGTGGGCATCTTAGGCTATTGAATGAAAAAGCTCTCCATCGTTTTTTGCTGTCCAGAAATAAATACAGCCCTCAAAGGAATCGATCACCCAATTTTACTTCCTGAGCCAATAGACGCCTCAATCATTCTTCTGGTGGGTAGCCAAGATTTGACCCAGCCGAACATAGCCGGTTTGATACTTCTAAAATATTTAAAATATGACTTAATAAAACGAGAAACCCATAGCCCTGTTAATGGATTCTTGTATAGGTCTTAATTTTCGCAAATCAAAAAAAGATTTTTGTTTGTTCATGCATATAAAATAATAAATTAATGCCTAATCTATTATTATAGCATTCGCAAAAAAATATTTCCTGCTTTTGGGTAGAGAAAAAAGCTTACACTTATAAAATGTCTTATTTTTTTGTATTTTTGTTGCACTCCAAATATAAAGTCCTTTTCCATTGTGACACCATATTCATATAAATATCAATTAATATGCCATAAACTTTTGAAATGAAAACAAACCCTAAAGCACATTTTTGTTTTTAATTTAACTTACCATAAGTTTTAACCGTAACACTGGTCTCCAGGATATCATTGGTCGCATAGGATGCTGTGCAATAGTATTTGCCCTCCATTTCCACACTGAGGTGGTTGATGATAAGCGCCAAACTCTCCGTGCCGGTCATATACTCCGTGAACATGGGTGGATTACGCCCCATACTGTTGCATGCCATTTGCACAAAAGGAAATTGTTTTCCGCCAAACGATGAAAAAGCATAAAAGAAATTGCATAAATTTTAATTAGAATTCGTACACAAAGATAAGGATTTTTGTAAGATTGTGGTAGAGGTAATGTGGTGAGTTCCCAAAAGAGCTCTCTTCTAAACCTTAATGTTAGTTAGGCAAGTTGTTGTGCTGGCAAAGCACAACGAACAAATTAAAAGTGTAATATGAGGCGAGCGAGCAAATGGTTTCAAAGTCACTATTAAAACCAACCAAATATGAGTTTAGTGGTAGTGGATGTTGGTGGTCTTCTCGGATTTTAGTATACTTTTTGGGGAGTATGAAGAAAGTTTTTAATTGTGTTATATGTATGGAGGCCGCGTATGCAAGAGATATATGCGGGGGGAAAGCTCTTCTATGTTTGTGTTTATATGTTTATGTATGTAGTAAATGCAATGGTCTAATACTCATGATATGCGTGTATATTGTAAATTTAACATGAGCTTAGTATGCATTCATTGGTTCCTAAGAGCATTAAAGTCTTGCATATGTTTAATACAATGATTATTATGAAATTTTAATTTTTTTTTAACTATTATATATATATAAATCTTTGTTCTGTAATGTCTTTACCCTGTTTGATATGCTATTTTGCCAACCTATAATTAAAGATTGTATTGATAAAATGCTGCATACTTTGTGGCTCGATGACGATACAAGAAAACTAGGACATCGATTTTTTTACGCAAACTGCTGCATACAACTAGGAAAAACATTGACAATACAGCAAAGCCGAGAGGGAGATAGTGTATGAGTTTAAGTATTGTAGCTTTAAGTTTAATTGTGTGTATGTTAATAAATGTGAAGTGTGATTTTATCTTGAAAGTGAATGTCTCAGTTCTAGGGTAATTTATGAAAAGATATCTCGTAGTGTGACAATAAATCTCTTTAAGAATGCAATAAAAAGAAACGAAAAACAATTTTCAACACTGATAAAAATAAAATTATTACATTTCAATAAATATAAAGTGAAGATTGTGAAATACATTAAATTTTAGTTGCGATCAATTATTCAAATTGCTATCTTAATGATGGCTACATAGTACTTTTTTTGAGGGGAGGAGAGAATATTTATCATAACCTAAATAATAATAATAAATAAAAAATAATGTTTTCCAAAGCATTGGTTTTAAACACCTACGGGACACAATAGTATTGGTTATATCAAGTCTGCTGGCAGTTGAGAGTATTTCAGTAATGTTCAACTATTTTATGAAAGGTATTGTTTTGCAGTTTTTGAGATTGAAACGAGTAAATATGTTCAAACTGTAATAACTGCGGTTGACAAATTACAACATTATTTCAAATTACCCAAAATCTGACGAACATATATATGGGAGCTATATTTAATTCTGAATCGATTTCGAGCAAACTTCTCAGATAATGTGGCAGTCGTCGAGGAAAGCGTTTAACAAAATTTGAGAAAGATGAGTCAATAAATGCGCATACAATACAACATACCAAATATTGAAGTCTTCTAACCTAAGACGAAACGCGTCCCATAGTGGTTGGTGTGTGTTGCTATCTTTGGCTTTCCTTTTCCATTTGCAAAGAAAGTCTGCGATCAGTGAGCTCGTCTCGAAAGAGAAACAAACGAAAATTGTGAAATTTGAAGATCTTCGCCCTAGCAGGCAAAAAACAAACTTGAAACAAAAAATTGTTTTTTTTTTAACAAAAATTTCGATAAAAACTTTCCAAAGAACAAATCTTATTTGAATTTTCTATAATGACAAAAATACATTTAAAAAAAGTGTATGGACAAATTTTAATAGAATTTTCCCAAAGACAGAAGTTTGAAAGGAAATATTTTCAAAAGACAAAATTTCAATAAATATGATAATTATCACAAAATATTGTAAGAAATGAACCATAAGTAAGGAGCGGGTTAATGTTGGCAAAAAACCGTTTAGTATACTGATCTGGAAAATGCGAAAAACCAGGTTTTACAAACCGAACTGATCACCCTAGATCTAAAAAAAAGTTAGTTAAGAAAGAAACAGAGAGAAGCGTCCTTAAATGAAAATAAGATGGTATGTTTGAATACAGAATTTTTCGAAGAAAACTTTGGGGATCATTTGTGAAGTAAAATGAGAAACATTCAGCAATCGAAACGGAATGTTGTGAGCGTTATTTTGGAATGTTGCTTCTTTGGCTCTGGGTCATTGCCTAAATTCTTCGGTGAGTAAAAAATACTTTAACTTTAAATAATTTTCTGGTGTGTATTGTATACATGGCGTTCTTAAACAACTTCATTCTCATATGTATATATGTACTCAAACATTTTTTTTTGTTTTAAGACAAAATAATCCATAATAACCAACAATTCGATAAAATGTTTCCAAATAAATGAATTTTAAATTGAAAGGACACCTTTCATTGAATAAATGTCAATTGGATACAAATATTCTATTAACAACGATTGCTTATGTCGCTGTTCTATTACTCCTATTAAGCAATTTCTCAATCATATATGGAAATCTATGACATACTTTTAGGTGCTGTAATGATTTCATGTTAATTAATACAGATAACATAGTTGTAACATCATATTCCCTAGTCTCACTAAAGACATAGTATTTGTAACAATTATCCCCTGCCGCCACACAACCCCAAACAAGATTTGACATAGACCCATTTATTAAGATACATTGTGGGTAAAACGAAAGAAATCATGTACGTGTACGTTTGCTCAATATTTTTACTTTTCTCCATCATTTTATATTATCTATAATTGTGTATCTAAATGAAGATTTGTGTAAATGTTACAGCAAATAATTGATTGAGTTTCATTAAAGGATAGTCAGCAAGTACGCAAACTCCCATGCGTACATATGAGTTTAAGTAAATGTGTGGCAAATTAAAGTTGATCACCTGAGATTAGTGGTAAAAATTAATTATTGTCATTATTACGGTTGTTGCTGTTTTTACTATGTTAAGGATTTTGTTGTCATAATAAATAAAATGAACGTAGATGGAATAATAATATCAAGGATTGTGTTGAACTTTGCAGTTACAAATATATAATTAGTAGTAGCCATATCAGTTAAGATTTATTTGCATAAATCTACGTGTTTGACTTTAATGTAAATATATAAAATTGGGTTAATTGTTACAACTGAATTAAAATGCCGCAAATGCAATGACATAAAAGACCATCTGACATTGTTCATTGGTTGAATGTATGAAATAAAAATGTCATTATTATAAATGATTTTACATTGAAGCTACATTGGAATATTTTAGGAACAAAATGTTGAAGACAAATGCTTCAATTAGTTAAATAAAGAAAGTTCTGCTAATATTGAAGTGTTGCTCGTTTAGATTTTACCCTTACGTTGTAGAAATGTTCAAGGAAATACTCTTAAAAAGTTTCGAATGGCTGAAATACACACAAAAGTCATCAGCAAAAGAAAAATAATAAATGCCGCTAAAAAGGATTTCATAAATGTAAAATAGATTACAAAAATGACTAAATGAATAAATAAATGTATGTTTATGGTATGTAACATTTAATATTATTTTACTTAACCCCTAAGGTATGCTTTATTAAATGCTGTCTAATGTATGATTTATTGAACATTATTCCCCTTATTTGTGTTTGCAGAGTTTATCTATTTCTCGTGTTTATGCTTAAATAAATATTATTTCAATATTATTGATTTTCTCTTTATAATGAACTTCTAATTTATATTAAATGTTATTATATTAGTCGATTTTTTATTCGATTTTCTATATTCCACTCCCTTTTGGATATGCCATAATAAATATTATTTTTAAATTAAATCTTTTTTTTTTGATTTTTATAATTGCTACTTAAAAAAGAAAATTTGATGTGATATGTATATTGTTAAACAAATATAGCAAAAAGCTATTTACACAGTTATATTCATAGCTTGCAATCAACAATAGTTGTAGTTTTTTTTAACAGCTATGCAATTAAATTTTGCCAAATGTAAAGTGAAATAAACTGTCATAAAATTTTATGAAATTTGCATAAACATTTGGGGAATTTTCATTTCATGTTCATTGAATGCTCCGAAAACCATCGGAGCATGTAAGTGCTAAGTGCGTGTGTTCAAAATTAAAGCATACTTCTAGGGGCTACACATTGAATGAGATTTTAATTTGTATACTGGTATACGTTCGACGAATAAATCTCAATAAAACACGCACAAATGTAGTTAGATTTTATGGTATTTGCCAAATTATTTGTCAGCGCCTTAAAAAATAATGTAATAATTATAAAGCAGCATAAAGGCGGTGCAGGTTGTTTTTTGATGAGATGGCAAATAAAATTAATTAGGTAAAATGACCTAATTTTGAAACAAATGCAAAACCATACGAATCTGAATCAAAGCGACAGGGCCTTATGGCTCATGTAAATGCTGGGAATATAGCATATGGAAATATAAAAAAACGCTTAATACCCATGTTGGAGGGCAATAGCATTAGATATATGACAACACATACACTGTGCCTTAACTAGGACTTTGTTTATTAATGTGAACATTTTGCAGCAAGAAAATGCAAAATTGATAAGTCCGAACTAACCATGATTAACTTAGGCCGCATACTTGGTTACGACCCCATGTACTATAAATAAATTTGCAGACCTTACAACAGAGTTGAAAAATTCTTTGCCAGCTTTGAAATCTATTTTAGTTCATGCATGCAAAATTTTTGCTGGCATAGCAGTTTTGGCGCACGCACTCTCATTTTACCAAAATTAAGTGCAACATTCATACCATAAATCATGGCCAATGACATTGAGGCACCATAACCCACAATAAACTCAGATATGTTTGGACTTATTGAAAGTATAAACTTATTAAATGAAATTAAAAAGAATTTTTTTTGTAGCTGCGTTGCCAAGAGATAAAACCTTAAAATAAAAATTTATAAAGATTTGGAAATTTTTCTCAATTTCATTCAATATCAAAGTTTTGAAAGTTCAGCTTCTGAATAAATTGTAAAAACATATGCAATTTAATACTTAAAAGGAAATTTCTAAGTACCTTATTGAAAAATGGAAACAAATTCAAAAAATGTGTATACATAAAAAAGGGTTCACACAGCCCTTTTACTGTAGATGTTTTATAGGGTGGTCCATCCAGCGGCTAAGTTGAGCTTTGACATTAAGTGGAAGATTTGCGGTTCACGAAAAATCGGATCGACAGAAAATCTTTTTTAAAACAATATAATTTTTTTGGGTGAAAGTCCACCCTGTATTCATAAATTACTAAAAAAAATGAGGTATATAAATTTCTGTCAGATAAAACAGATTTTAATGCTTAAACCATGACTTTATGTTTAAATATAACAGACCATTAAAAATCTGTTTAACGCATAAGTATTAATTGTAAAGTATACCTTGGGGGGCATACAATTTATGTATGTCATTGTAGTATGTATAAAAAGTATTGGTTGATTACCTTTATAAGCTAAAAATACTTTAAATAAGTGTGTGACAATTAAAATGACATTAAGGTAATTAAGATTGCAGAAAAAAAACAACAACAAATATGTTTAATTTATTTTCCCCAGAGTATAATTTACATGAAGATACATAAATATTGAAGAGTAAAAATAAAAAGCTGTGATTTAATCAAATCTATTAAAAACTTATTAAGAGATAAAAGAAAAACCTTTAATGAGTGTTATTAAAAAGAAATATTAAAATCAAAGTGTTTCAAAATTAATTAACGATAATACAAATTCATTAGGTTTTTTAATTCAACAATTAGTTGCTGATGGCCATTGAATCTACATGTTGTACTGAGAAATAATCAAGTATTTTTTTATTATTATTTATTTTGTTGAAGCCAATTATTATCAAACCGAGTCTAAATGTATGCAGATTTCATAATTATGACCTTTCCTCTAAATATGCATATAATACGAATTTGATTTATATATCCATAGCCTTAACAAAATATGGCTTTCTTTATGTTATGGCTTCTAAATTTATAGACAAATAAGTTGAATACTCATAAATCATACATAATGAAGCGGTTTGTCTAAAAACTATTTTAATTCGAACCTAAAAGTATGCAGCTTTTATTATAATGACCTGGCTGCTAAACATGTATATGAAAGAAATTTAATGTGAATTTTTGTAAACCTAACAAAAAAATGTTTTCCTTATTGATCTATGTTAATGATTCTTAAAAACATATCATGTTAAAGATAAGAATAATAAGAACAAAAGTAACATTCATGTTAGTTGGTTAATTATGTTACCAATGTATGTTTTTGGATCCAGAACATCTTGTGATAAAATGAGAAAAAAAGCATGGCATGAGTTGAAATGAAATCGTAAAAAAGAGAACAAAATACAAGGAACAAAGAAAAACATACACACAAAATGACAACAAAACTTTAAAAACTAAAACAAATTTAATAAAAAAAAAAACAAAACAGAAATAACAACTAAAATCTTAAAAGAATGGTACTTTAGTTCTTTATCTCTACTCAATCTTTAAGAAAGACGTGCGGGATATTTCAAGACTTTGGGATAGGGGATTTATTTGCCTCTTTTTCTTTTTGCTTCTAGCAAATATTTGTTAAAATTTTGTGTGTTACTTTTTCTAGAAAGTTAATTAATGGCCAAAAATGGTTTTGCTAATTCAAAATGTTGAACCATGACTTATATATCGTAAAGCAATCATTTTTGTTAGCATTTATTTTGTTCTAAACTAAGTCAGTTTGGGGGGGAAGCAGATTTGAAGAATTTCAAAGGGGATATGTTTTTTTTTAAACCATTAGCATTTATCCCCCTGGACTTACTTATCACGTATTCTATGTCCTTTGGAATCATACACTGGTTGATAAATTTGGTGCCTAAGAAAGACGGGTTTCAATAGTAAAATAAAACAAAATTACTTTTATATATATAAAAAAATAAGAACAAAAAACAATTGGTTTGTCATAATTAAAATTGTGTTAGGTAAAAAAAAAATATAGCAGGAAATCAGGAAGTTGTAGAATAAGCCATATTAGAGTAGATTTGAATAATAGTTAACCGCATAATATGCACTATAGCCCTAACTATATAAGAAATTGTAAATTCATAGAACAAACATGGGATTTGTAAATATGTAGCACTTTATTTATGAACATCACTGAATTTATAAACATTTGGTTCAAACTGAATACTATACTATAGCCCTAACTTACTATATAAACAACTCTGTTTTAGAAACATTTCAGGGACATATGGATTCAATTCTAGTTTCTAAACTGTTGTGAGTTTATAATTTCTAAATGAATTAATGAGGAACTTTGAACCTATAAACAACTCTGGGTATATAAACAACATTGGGTCGAACAGCTACTATAGATAAATATCTCTGGGTTATATGGATATATAAACCACTTTCTGGATTTATGGACAACTTTAGGTTTATAAGCAAATCGAAATTTATAAACAACTCTGTATTTATAAACAACTCTGGATTTATAAATTACTCTGGATTTATAAACAACTTTCAGTTTATGAACAACAACATTGGTTTCTAGCTAAGACATATTAATCCAGGCAGTTGTACAACAAACAGCTAAGTACAGTTTTTTCTTGCGGAGTACACTATCTGTCAACGAATTTTTATAACTTGTCGTTGTGTGGGTGTGTATTGTAGATAAGAACTATCATACACCCAAACAAACAAAATGGCGCGAATTATTTGCAAATAGAAAATTTTGCCCATGAACATTCCATTAAGGAACAGGGGCAAACTTCTCACATATCAATGAGTGCAGTCCGGTTCAAATTTAAGCTCAATGATAAGGGACCTCCTTTTTATAGCCGGGTCCGAACGGCGTGCCGCAATGCGACACGCCGTTGTTTTTACATGGCATACTACCTACAAATGTCGCTAGCATTGGAAGAGGATAACCACCGCCGAAAATTTTATGATGGTCTCGCCAGGATTTGACCCAGGCGTTCAGCATCATAGGCGGACATGCTAACCTCTGTGCTACGGTGGCCTCCGGCGCGAACTATTTAAATCAGAGTTGCACTAATCACTGATTTTGACAGATAATGCACGCAATTTTTGGTATTTGGCAAACTGCTCCTGCCTGTTATAAATTTATCTTGGTGTTTTGCAACTCTAGTGTTGTTTATTCTTTGGCTTAATCAACAACACTGAAATTAAAAGTAAAGATGTGTTTATAAGTAGATGAAGAAATATTTCTAGACAATTTTACATTGCCAATATAAATCGTTTATGTTGCTATTTTAAAAAGGACATGTCAAATCTCTGAATTTATAAACAACTCGTTATATATTTTCGCCTATAACTAAAGATACGACTTTTTTTCATGTAACCAACATGCAGGGGACGTCCCCTATATATGCAGTGCATTGCCTTGGCAATTATATTAGTCTTAAATTTTTGAACGTCAATGTCGGTGGGCAAATGATTAGACTGGATGCGAAGTCTGACCCAATAGATCGTCAATGAAAATAAGAAAAAGGGAAGGGGAAAGGACAGAGCCTTGAGGCACACCAATGTATACCCATTTGATGAGAACCCATCTACAACAACTCGAATAGTGCGATCTCTGAGAAAGCTCGATATAAATCGAACGAAATTATTACCGATACCAAAAGCGACAAGCTTTAATGAAAGTGCACCGTGCCATTGAGAACCTTGGGACTGAGATCTGTTTTAGACTGACTGACGATAATACGGTTCTGCCGGTGGAGATCCGGGCGATCACGGAATAGGTCAAGTGGTGTGGTGCTAACGCGAGACGACGAGTGTGAACCTCTTTATCGATAGTAAAATTGCCATAAGGGCAATAACAACCAGGGCGGTAAGATCATAAACAGTCTTGCAGTGTAAGAAGGAGATTTACGCCTTCTCTGAGTATAGCAAAATCCGCATCGTTTGGGTGCCGTGCCATAACGGAATAAGGGGGAATGAAAGGGCAGACGATTTGGCGGTGAAGGCCAGAGGACTGCCGTCAATATACTTGGTTAACCCGAAGCATTTCGGGTCGACGCAATCCGAATTAAGGGAGTGGGCGACGAATGCCCATGCAACATTGTGGAACAGCGAAACGGTCGGTAGGACGGCGAAAATCCTATGGAGGGATGCAGATCGTAAGAAGACGAGGCTATTAATAAAGGAAGTAAGAAGGAGGTCAGTATAGCTATTGGTATCATAACGAGACACATAGGACTTCGAGCTCACTTATATAAAATCGATGCGGCAAGTGATAGCATGTGTAGGGCATGCGGGGAAGATGATGAGACGTTGGAGCATTTCCTTTGTCATGGCTTACGCGTCTAACAGATACCGTCACTTAGGTGGAGACACAATACCAGACATGAACCGACTTAGGGGAGTGGAATTGAAAACAATTAAGGATTTTGTAAGTAGCACGGAATTCCTAACTTAAAATTTTCTTTTTAGAGATTACTTTATAGTTTTTAGAGCGCACAACAAGCTGATTACTGGCTTAGGTGTATGTCTAAAGTGGCATGGGGCGGATTGATATCTGCATCCTCTGTTCAACTTAACCTAACTTAAAATAAACATTTTTATATATATTATACAAGACAGCATAAAACTGAAGAACTCAAAATAAGCCTTACAGCCAAATTCACTACGTCTGTAACACACTTTGTAGGGTTGGTATATCAATATTAACTGATTTAATAAAGTGAAAAATTTATATATATTTTTGACTAATTAATTGCTTTAATATATATAGGTTCTAATACCTAATCAAAGTTCATTTATAATATTCTTACTTGTCTCTTATTATTTTAATAATCCTGCAGAAAGATAAAGAGAATACATAAAAAACGCATTTTCTTAAAAAATCTCCTAAACTATCGGTTACATTTTGTTTTTTCCAAAAGCATTTAAAAAGCTTGCAGTTAACATTTTTAGATTAATTTTCTTAAAAGTTTTGCATTTATTATTTAAGGTATTAAGCTTTTAAGTGCTTCTTGCAAAACGCATCAGCTTTTATTCAACAAAACAAAACAGAAACTTAATCTTACGTGCTGGACATTTGTTTAACAATACTGTAAAAAGAAGAGAAAGAGAAGAAAAATGATATAGAAAAAAAAAAAACAAAACCCGAATTATAACTATTCGAATTTGGCAACGATTATTTAAGAAATAATAACAAACATAAAAAAGAGATTTTAGAAGGCTACAACGGAAATGTATAATAACAAGAACTTTAATTTAAAGGCAAAATATTGGAAAGATTTTCTTTAAGTGTAATCTTAAAAATGTGATGTATTGACACACAATAACCGTTTAAATAAAAACATTAATTTAAGAAAGTTAGATAAATTATTTATTAAGTGAACTGGAATTACCAATTATTAGAAAGAAGTTCGATCTAAAAAAATAGTTAAATTTTTTGAATATTGCACCTATCCATAGATGAACCTATATACAGGGAGTCTGATTTCAGATGCTAGCAATCATTTAAACTTAGCTTTTCTTTTTCGATGGCTAGACGTTATCTGCATAACTAGCTTCAGTGCTATAATATTTGTTAAAGTAAGATCCTTTAGAATTGTCTTAAGAATTCGCGTTTATAAACCATTAGTTCGTAAAACTCCAAAGTCTAACTTAAAGCTACATATATTTTTTTAAGACACCAAATACCCTCTGCTAATTTGTTTAGTAATCTACAATTTTCTTAAAAAAAAAAAAACTTTACTTAACATTAACATATGTCTTTTGATTATTTTGCAACAAATGTTTAGTTACTTAGGGATTTGTTTTGCAAATACTTTTTACACCATGTATTTTGGGGTATGCGAGTACATAGAAGGTGGGTTTCAGTTTAAACTGTGTGGATATTTTTGTTATTACTTTTTGTACACACATATATTTTTACAGTGACTTTTGCCGGAAGGAAACGGAAATACGCTCATTTATTAAGGAAGTTGTACAAGTAAAAGGATTGATTTAAGGCATATTTGTACTTACGGTTTGGGCAATATCGTATTATTTAAATTATCCTTCCACTGCAAATCAGCTACTAGATTAGGTGAAGGAACATTAGGGCGACAGGTTAGAATCATGGCCTGACCCACGGCTTTTCTTTGGACTTTTTGTGAGGGAAAAATTTCCAGTCTAGGTTCATCGACAGCCGAAGCTAGAAAAAAATGAAGAAAAAGAAATAATAAACATGAAATGTATAACAATCATTAAAGAATTACATATCCTTAATTATATAAACAAAATTACAGTTCCAATACAGAACTAAATACATGTTGAAGAATTAAAAAAAGGGCCATCAATGAAGGTATTTTGTAATAAATCATACAACATGAGTATACATTTCTTCTTATTCATCTATATTTGGTAACCGTATTTGGATCTTAGCGATCCTACATTTGAGTTGATAAAGATACTATTTAATTAATTGTAACAATTTTTTAATCTTATTTCAAATTGTTCTGTGGTAAGTTTGCCCCTGTTCTTAATGGAAATTTCAAGAGCAAATTTGCATTTGCAGTTGTGACATGAACAATAAAATCGGCGGATGAAAATAAATTCTAAGTATGGACTTACTGAAAAGGATTGGAATTATTAGAAGAAGGAAATTATCATACCAAGGACATATTATGAGGAACAGCAAATATAAGAATCCCCGAGCAACCGTCAAGTGTAAAATATAAGGAAGACTATCCAGAGGAAGAAGAGAAATCGCATGGTTAAAAAATAAACAGGACTGGACCGACTATACTGATGAAAGAAATTTCCCGTAAGTTGCCTATTCTAAGCCGCTCTTAGGAAAGTTTTTTCTTCACTATAGTCGGTCCACTTCTGTATATTTCTTAGGCATGACATTTCTCTTCTTCCTCTGGATAGATTGCTTGGGGAATCTTATATTTCCATGAATATAAGGGGCCTCCTTTTTATAGCCGAGTCCGAACGGCATGACGCAGTACGACACCTCTTAGGAGAGAAGTTTTACATGGCATAGTACCTCACAAATGTTGCCAGCATTAGGTGGGGAAAACGACAGCTGAATTTTTTTACTGATGGTTTCGCCAGGATTCGAACTCAATACGGTGGCCTCCAATCAATCAATCTTGCCGAAGCGACTGCTAAGGCGGATAAGAATTGCCTCCCATATAGCCTAAAGAAATCTAATCGGGAGATCGGTTTATATGGCGGCTATATCATTTTATGGCCTGATTTAGACCATACTTGGCACAGTTGTTGGGAGTCATACCAGAACACTTCGTGCAAAGTCGCATACGAATTGCGAAATCTAGGACCTCTAGAAGTCAAGATCCAAGGTCGGTTTATATGGCAGCTATATCAAGTTATCAACCGATTGGAAGTCATAAAAAATCACGCCATGCCAAATTTCAGCCAAATCGGTTAGGAATTGCGCTCTCTAGAGGCTTAAGACAGCATAGTTGTTGGTAGTCATAACGAACACGTCATACCAAATTTCAGCCAAATCGGATAAGAATTGCGTCCTCTGGAGGCCAAAGAAGTCAAGATCCAAGATCGGTTTGTATGACAGCTATATCAAAACATGGACCGATATGGCCCATTTTCAATCCCAACCTACCTACACTAATAAGAAGTATTTGTGCAAAATTTCAAGCGCTTAGGTTTACTCCTTCGAAAGTTAGAGTGATTTCGACAGACAGACGGACAGAGGAACGGACATTGCTAAATCGACTCAAAATGTCATGACGATCAAGAATATATATGCTTTATGGTGTCTTAGAAGAATAATTCGAGGAGTTACAAACAGAATGACGAAATTAGTATACCCCCATCCTATGGTGGAGGGAAAAAGAAAAAAAAATTTAAAAAATATTTTTTAAAGTCATTAAATTTTTAACGTTTTTCAACAACTTTTTTTAATTTATTCTATTCTTTAGGATGCATAGTTGTATTTGTCAACCATTAAATGACAGAATTTACAGTAATGAAACTTTTCATTGCATTAATGAAAAATTTCTTTGTTTTTATGAAATGTTCATCGAATTAATGAAAACATACTAATAAAACGCATTCATTGATGCGATGAAGCATTTTCTTTCAATGTGTTTTATAAGTGTCATTGAAAAGATAGACCATCATTTGGATATTCCCATCATCTATAATTTTAGGTTTTCAGAGAGTATTTCACACGTGCCTGATGCTTTCTTCTCCTTCATTACTTTTATTGCAGGCTCCAGTGCTTTTATAATTATTGGATTTCCCGTCAGGTCGGTTTCCATAGTGTTACTATTCGACCCTTTATCGTGTGTAAACTTTTTCATTATTTTTTCTTGACAAATGCGTTTCTTTTCCTTAATATTGAAAACACCCTTGTTGTTTTCATCGAATAGAATTCCTGGCAATGTTCTACAATAAACTCCGGAAGCTTCTTGTAATTTTTTTATGAAGATTAAAGTCATAATTTAATCTCTGCTGTCACTTGATTTTTTGGCACTGTTGATTGATACGTGTTTTCTTTCTTTTCTCAGCCCTCTAATTTCATCTATCATCCAATCTTCGTCCTTTCTGGTTGCATTAGCTTCCGAAATATCTATTATGGCTATGTACACATTTAAATTTCAATATATCGTCTTAATAAATTTTTATAAAATTGTATAGAAATCGTTTTTATAATGTGGACTTTTGCTTTTTTTGTTGTTATAAATGTATTTTCTTCATGTTTTTTTGTTCTTTTCTGTTTTTACTCAAGCCATATAGATGAAGTCATTACATTTCAACATTCCCATTAAGACAACATTTCATTTAAGATATAAAATTTTGACAGATTTCATTACTTCAAGTGAAGACAACATATCGCGCTCATTTTTCTTTATTTCGTTCGAATTCATTTTTTAATTTTGCCTCTGATTGTTTTTCTGAAGTTTGAAAAGCCCATCAACAACTGCAATTTCCAAACATTCATCTTTCTGTTTTTGGATTTTATAACGAAATTTTCAAATGAAATTAAGAGAAACATCATCCACATTATCATGCTTATCATGGCCTTTATTATTTATAATCACACGATGATGAGACGCATGTATGTACATATAAACAAATGCCATAAAAAATGCATGAAATGTAAGCAGAAGATGCTGTTCTTCCTTCTTGAACTGGTAAATTGTGGCCTAACAACTGAAATTCCTCATGTGTCTCAGATTTGGAGGTTCTTGGTATGGCTGGGCACACATCTGGATGCGTTTGAAATCTTTAGTTTTGAATATAGATGCTATCAAGAGAAAGAAAATTTGACAGTACAAAGGCAGCTGTCAGAAATGTCATAATGCACACACAGTAATGTCTGGAGCGAATTTGAAGAAGGAGAAGGGAGTGGAGGTGCAGTCAAACAAACGAAGATTTTATAATTGGCACTTGGCATGGGATTTTTGGGCAATGAACAAATAAAATAAGTTTTTAAAAATTTGGATATATGTTTTCTGGTTTGGCATAATTTTGGGCAGTAAATAAACAATTGTTCACACCATATTAAGTTGCTTAAACAGATGTTGATGGACATTCGGTATTGAATATTGAGAAACAAAAAAATTAATTTTCCATTTTATGGTGGTTGTAAATCTTTAGAAAATTAAAAAAAAAATATTTTGAAACCACTTTAATATGCCATATTGAATATGAATTATTTACTTGAAAATTGAAGAGTCAAACTATGTATATAAAGATGAAGGAAGCGGCAATTCAATGTGTGAACAATTTATAAGCAGCAAAAATTGGATGATTTGGCATTGGTGGGAGTCTACATTAAAATTCGCTAAAATCATTCCTTGTTGACGACGGCAAATTTTGTGGAGACATGCCGAAGGCTGTGACAGGAATCGAGCTCATGATCCTAACAAGTCGGCAGCTCGACTTATAAAGAGTAATTTTTTAAGAACTATAGGAAAGTTTTTCAAAAAAAAAAACAAGTAAAATTTAGAAAAATGCATGAAATCTTTATTTCAATCCATAGTTCGGCCCATATAAATTAATGTTTGAAGATTATTTCATGCAAATGTTGACCGTGACTCTTTCCAAAATTTCGGCCGGAATCTCACGAATAAATGCTTCAATGTCGACTTCCAATGCGGCATTTGAAGCGGTCTTGTCTGTATAGACATAAGCTTCAACATAGCCCCACAAAAAATAGTCTAAGGGCGTTAAATCGCACGATCTAGCCGGCCAATTGACCGGTCCCGATCGTGAAATAAAATGTTCACCGAAATTGCCTCCCAATAAGCCCATTGTTACGTGTGCTGTGTGGCATGTGACACCGTCTTGTTGAAACCACATGTCATACAATCAAGCTCTTACATTTTGGGCAAACAAAAATTGGATATCATCTCACGGTAGCGCTCACCATTCACAGTTACGTTACGATTCACATCATCTGTGAAGAAGTACGGTCCAATGATGCCACTAGCCCATAAACCGCACCAAACTGCGACTTTTTCTGGATGCATTGGTAGCTCTGGCAATGCTTCTGGCTGATCTTCACTCCAAACTTTTATGAACTTTGTCTGTGGTAAAGGATGGCACTTTTGTGCAAAAATTCTAAACTTCTTTTAGATCAAAAATGTTTTGTTTACAGCAAAAGACGATTTACTACACGAAAATATGATTCTTTTGTTTAGAGTGTAGCAATATTGGGATGTTCGTGATCATGTAAGGTTGTTAACTCGGCAAGTGGCTATGTTCCAAATTTTCGTTTTATCGTAAACAAAGTATCAACGGTTTTCGTCAAGTAAACTTCTTACTTGACGAAAATTTCGTTTATGGCTAAAGGATTATTTTTTTGCGTGTTTAAAAAAGGCTACATATTGTGGTAAGCTGATTGGACTTTAATTCTCTTATCATTGTAATAAGTTACGGCATAAGCCTGGTTGGAAAAGAACAACAATCTTTAATTCATTGCCTTTTGGCAAAAGTAAATTTCAATAATCCTTTAGGCCAGACATGAGCTGTAGAGGCCACATGTGGCGCAGCGTAACAAAAAATCGATGAGCCTCACAGAAGGGGTGGCAGACTTAAAAAATGTAGAAAAGTGTTAAACAAATCAAACATTGCGATTTTCTCAGAATTCATTAGGCCTCAAAAATATTCCAAACGCTATCCCTATAATTTGAAACGGCACCAACTTTGCTGAAGACATGACCTGCAAATGATCGGAGCAACAGTTTCCTATCCATCCATCCGAACGTTAAACTTTCGAAAAATAATTTAATTTTGCACCAAAAGCAAAAAATAAACAACGCCAAAAAAGAAAACAATTTCCTTTTGCTAGGACATGGGCATTTTAAGGACGTGCCAAGGAAGAAAACAGCCAAAAGAGGGCAGGCTGATAGTGAAGAATAAAACACACATGTGAACAAAACATCATCTGTAAATAATGCGATAATGTGCCTGGCATGACATACGGCGCCTAGGATGCCTATACAAACCAACATTCATTCACCCATTCACTTACTCGCGCTCACTGCCTGACACTTGTGCAGCGCAGGCAGACGAGTTCATAGTTTCATGGTTCGTTTGCCTGGGCTGAGAGATGAAAATGCAATTTAAACGTGGTCAATGTGTAAAGTATTTTTTTAATTATATCAACAAATAATGGGTTATGTGCAAATGACCAGGCCCACAGTAAAGTTTAAGCAAACTTTCAACACATATGAAGAGAGGTATGAAAAATGCCGTGAATAAGAATAAAAATCCAATAATTGCTATCATGGCCATAGAAAAGTAGAGACGTTATAACTCAAATGTGTAAAAAAGTAATAAAGCGTTTCCTATCGCCTTCGTTTTTTAAGCACTCACGTATAAACGAGCAAGAATTTCACTTTCTGTCAATTCTTGCAAGATACACATAAGATTGTCTATACTGCCATCTTTCATAAACATACAAAAAAAAAATAAAAGCTTTTAGCAATTCAATTCTTGCTACACTGTTTCCCTTCCTTATCAGACTACCCTTCTGCTTACCTCATTACATTTATACTCAGGCGGATTAAACAGTTGAATTGTTGAATAACAATTGTTGGTTTGTTTTTTACATTTACCAACGGACAACATGCATTAAAAGAGAACGTGGTTTCTTTCCCTTCGCTGCTTCTTTTTCGGTACAGAAATACATTTTTGACGAGTGGCCAGATTAATTTACATATTGTAAATTTTACCAATCAACTGAAATCCTTCCAGCCACAACAATAGCAATATTTCATTGGAAAGGACATTTCGTTTGAAACAACAGAAATTAATCATCAACGACAACATACAAAGTAATTGGTTGACGCAGTAGCCCATTCAATGGGTATATAGACTTTTAATAAAATAAGCAACGGCACTTTTAAGAGATAACATAAAAACTTTATTTAAAACAAGTAAAAAGGCGTTAAGTTTGGCCGGGTCGAACTTTGGATACCTACCACCAAGGACATAATAATCATCCTATTTTATTATAACTCAACTATTATATCCATAGTTATATCTAAATAGGGGCTGGTCCCGATCATATTTTATTCAGTTCGCGAGAACTCGTATAAAGTATCAGTTTCAGCGAAATTAGGCAAGAATTTCGCTTTTGTGGGATTGAGACCCTAAATTAGAAGTTTGGTCTATAATACAGCTAGATCTATATAGTTTGATTTGATTCCTATTTGGGTCGGATGTCGGGAGGCTTTTTCAAATTTCAAGGAAAGCTTTTATGGGCTTCAGACCCTTTATCGGCAGATCGGTCTATATAGCAGCTATATCCAAATATGCTCCGATTTGGAGGCCACCGTAGCGCAGGGGTCAGCATATCCGCCTGTGGCGCTGAACGGCTGGGTTCGAATCCTGGCGAGATCATCAGAGAAAATTTGTTCCGAATTGGCCCGTTCAAGAACTTAACCTGCGTGCAGCAAAAAGCCGTATCTGTGCCAAATTTTAGCTTAATATCTAAATTTTTGAAGGCTGTAGAGTGATTACAGCAGAAGGACGGGTCGGAAATTGATATTCGATGTGTTGCAAACGGAATGACTAAATGATTATACCCCCTATTCTATGGTGGTGGGATGAATCATAACTCAGTTCACTATTCATACATCTGAAGCTGCCTTTTACGATAGAATTACAGAATCTTTTCATATAGTGGGAGTTTCGCTCTATGAAACTAATAAATCGCGCTATGAAACTAATAACTCCAAACTTATTCTTCAAATTTTAAAATTCCAAAAACTGATTTGGACTGAATATTGTGCAGCTATAAACTCAATGGGTTTTGTGAGTCTTTTTAAAAATGAAAGCAAAACAAGCTTTTTTTTAAACGTTGGCAAAAATTTGATGTTGCATAATGCATTGTCTGGCTGTGGATATCGCGATTTCACTATGGCCTAGTATGTCACTAGTCCAAAGCAAATAAAATGAGTATTTACAGAGGGATACTTATGTGGTATTTTACAATTACAGGGTTGGGTAACTTCACTGAGCTCACGTCCCTATTTCAATGCTTTTATTAACGCTTCCATCAACAGAGTTGCTGGTTAACCCAATTGTTACTGAAATAGAATTGCGATTTCAAACAGCGTTACCTTTTTCACCTGAGGGGTTCAGTCCCATGGCAACCGGTTGTACGTACCAGATTGGCCTGATGGAGTCCTTCATTGGCAAGTGCTGCTGCCTCAGTGTACAAGACACTGCTACAACAACAACAACCAGAGGGGTTAAAGCTAAAAGTTGTTATGTTTTATTTTAGTACTACAAAAAGAAGATCACCATTAAGCATTTATTATTATCTGTTATCGTATAATCAATAATACTATCCAGTACAACTTTGCATAGATATTCTATCCAGAAAATGTGACTGAGACTGGATGGAACTAAAATAAAACACTGCATGTGTTGCCAATTTAACAGAGTTGTTTAGTATGTGCACAGAGTTGTTTGTGTGAACAGAGGTTTTGAGGTGGACAGAGTTGTTTATAGGAAAAGAGATTTTGAGGTGGACAGAGTTGTTTATGTGAACAGTGTTGTCTCTCTGAGTAGAGTTATTTGTGTGAATAGAGATGTTTATGGGAACACAGTTGTTTATGTGAACAGAGTTGTCTCTCTGAATAGAGTTATTTGTGTGAATAAAGATGTTTATGTGTACAGAGTTGTTTATGTGTATAGTTATTTATGTGAACAATGATGTTTAATAGCATCAAAGTTTTCCGTTTATATTTAATGGACTTCTTTTTGTAAATGTTATTTTAAGAGATAATGTTAAGCAATAAAGTCATGTTCATTTTATAAGTCCTCCTAAAAAAAATTCCATAAAATATGGCGAATTGATGACTATTTTCCCTGTAAGGTATTTTCAATTTTCAATGTTCGCATTTTTTCGAAACTCATTAACAACTTTTTGGGGTTTTCCGATGGAATAACGTCTGATGAACGTATTCATTTTGGTCGTGGACACACTCATACAATCACGCCTTCCCAGCCCTTATTGTTGTAAAAGGAAAAACATGGGAAAACTTCTTCCCGCATGGATTTCATGAATTTCTTAATTATCGGTGGTTGTGCGGTGAATTGCATGCGTGTTGGAGTATAAGTGAAGAAATTCTTTTATCATTTTAATGGCAATGGGATTATACACAATTTGCATAATTAACAAGGCGTACGCGTTGTGTACTTAAGCCTTAAGTTTTTTATTCCTTCTCTTATTTTCGTTATGGAGCCAAAGAAAGTTGTCAAAGGTTGTAAGGGTATTTCATGGAAATCTGCAGTAAGTTTTACTGACAACTAATTAAATTGTTATGCATTTTTTTGCAACCATTAACAAATTAATTAAGGCATTGCGAGTTAATTATGGTTAAGTACAGATTTTTTAAGTGAAGCTACTATGTATAGTACACCCAACCCGCAAATTTAGGCTTTGTTTGGCTTCACTCGTTTTTCTGCGAAATTGTCTTTATGGCCTCGGCAAAGTTATAAATGAAAGTTGTTATTTCCATTATATGGCCATAATGCTCAAAACTAAGTTGATGTTGGCAAGGCAAAAGTTTGGCTCAACAGTCAAAAATTATGCTCACAAATGCACGATTTAATTAAAAACATTTTGTAAACTTTCGCCTTTGTATGTGGGAGCGATCATAGCCTTTCCCCATACACATTTCCCATGGCAACGTCCCTAGACCGCGCCAAAAGTTTGGTTGACCTTTTGCCACAAATTACCTCTTTTAGCAACAAAGCTGGACCAAGCGACAGCCGCCCAAAACAACAACTGCCTATAAAATACAGTCGACAACACAATGTCATAAGATGGCCCAAAATAAACAATAACATCAACAGCAAATGGCTCTGCCCCTTTACCAACGTACGTGGGGGTGGTGTAGCAGCAAAGCTTGGTGTTATAGTTGACAAATGAAATTAAAGTCAATGTGCCATGACATTCAAGAGAAAATATTTACAGCGAATGCCAACGGCAAAATACTGGTCGGCAACAAGCCCAACGGTTGGCCATTATTGAAGTGTAGTTGGCGATTGCTAAAAAATTTAAAAGATTTTTATTCCTTTTGCGTTCTAATTCTCATTCTCCCCATGCTCTTAGTTTCCTTTAGAACGAAGTGACAATTTGTTGTATGCTTCTACTTTGCCCTTAAATGACCGGAAACTAATGGTGATTTCGATTGTGAAAAAAAGTGCAGCATTTTTTCGATATGTTGCACTGAGATCGAAATTTTGTGTTCGATTCTCCAAAAAAATGTAACCCCACCACCGGGTAAATGTTCGTTTGTAATGGTGTTGCCCACTGAAAGTGAAAAAATGCTGCATTTTCTACACCGTGGCTAGGCTAGGATGGAGAATGCCGCACTTTAAATCAGCTGCTATCATCTCATGTGCATGCCACCGTTCAAGCAAATTTTGGTTGAAAAGAAGAAGAAGAAAACAATTTGTAGAATGTTTGGCAAAATATTAAAAAGAAATACATAAAAAAAGGAAAAAGTAATCGCGTTTTATTTAGCTAACGGCATATTAGATGCATTGCTACATTTTACAGCATTATTTGGTTGAAATTACAATATACGGGCATATTAACATGTTCGATTGAAAATGTAAAAAGTGTAAAACTATGAGAGGGATAAGGCAGCATTCCCAAAATGTTGTCCCGTATAAGTGCAACATTAGTGTAACATTTTTTTTCAGAATCGAAATCACCATAACACTAAACTGTTCTTGAAATGTTGAAGTGCCTTAGTTTTTCAGTTGCTAGGCAACTGAACTGAACAACATTACAGTTGTTTACAAAGTTTCAAGTAGGTTCTTGGCTTTAAAAGGCGAAATGTAAAGGGGCAAAGGGCACCACAGTCGACATAACATGCTCCAACTAGAAGAAAAATAAATGAAAAAATGAAAATGTGGAACGAGTAACGTATGAAGGACTGACAATTAAAATTAAGTGAATTGCTGGGAACTTTGTTGTTGAACGCAATTATCCTTGCAGAGTTACATTTAAAGTTGGAATTAAGGATTAAATTTTTATGTAGTGGAAAATGACAAAAATGTACAGCAAAACAAGTCAAATACAATGGTGGACAGTTCTTTTAAGGCAATGTAATTAATTATACAATGAATATTGGCGAAAAAAGTATATTTTGGCAGCATAAGATCACTTTAACTTCCATTCACATACAAATAATTTATAGCCTCCACCATAGGATGAGGGGTATTCTAATTTCGTCATTCCGTTTGTAACATATGGAAAAATTTATGTGGGACTCGTCTTGAAATTCTAAGTCGATTTAGCCCTGTCTGTCCGTCCGTCTGTCAAAAGAACACTAAGTTTCGAAGGAATAAAACTAGGCGCTTGAAATTTTGCACAAACACTTCCTACTAGTGTAGGTCAGTTGGGACTGTAAATGGGCTATAACGGTCCATGCTGTCATATAAATCGATCCTGGATCTTGACTTCTTGAGCTTCTAGAGGGCAAAATTCTTATCCGATTTGGTTGAAATTTTCTATGAGGTGTTTTGTTATGACTTCCAACAACTGTATAGTTCATAGCGGTTAAAAACTTGATATAGCTACCATATAAATTGATCTCGGATCTTGACTTTTTGAGCTGCTAAAGGGAGCAAATTATCCGATTTGGCCAAAAATTTTGCATGAAGTGTTTTGTTATAACTTCCAACAATTGTGGCTAGTATGGGCCAATTCGGTTCATAACCTTATATAACTCCCAAATAAACCGTTCTCGGATCTTGACTTCTTGAGCCACTAGAGGACGCAATTATTATCCGATTTGGCCGAAATGTTGCATGGAGTGTTTTATTTTAACTTTCAACAACTGTGCCAAGTACGATTAGAATCAGTTCATAACCTGATACAGCTCCCATATAAACTGATCTCGGATCTTGACCTCTTAAGCTGCTAGAGGGCGCATTATAAACCGATTTGGCTGAAATTTTGCACGACTTTCAATAACTGTGTCAAGTATGGTCTAAATCGGTTTATAACCTGATGTAGCTTCTATATAAACCGATCTCCCGATTATACTTCTTGAGACTATACAGGGCGCAATTGTTATCCGATTTGGCTGAAACGAAGAATGGCACAAATCGGTTAGTAACTTGGTATAGCTCCAATAGCATATCAATTTTATCAATTATCCTTTATTTGTCTATTTGTCTACACAAATGCGGTCCATGGTGAAGAGTGTTTAAGATTCGGCCCGGAAGAACTTAGCAAGCTTTTACTTGTTTTCGTTAGTATAAGATGTTAGTTTTGCAGGTGCTCAAGAAGTTCAATCGAAACAGATGATAATTTAGAATCAGCCGTTTTTTGTTTACCGATGCTGGCTACATTTGTGAGGTATCCTGCCATGTTAAAATTTCTCTACAAAGTGGAAGGCATGCCGTTCGGTCTCGGCATAAAAAATGAGGCCTCTTATCACTGAGCTTAAACTTTAATCGGACTGCATTCATTGATATGAGATAAGTATCCCCAATAAATTTAGCACTTAGTGGATTGCTGCATTGTATTAGGTGTGTTCACGTAATTTTCCACCAACAATTTGCCAGTTAAAGTTAGCAGGAGAGTAAGAAATTTCTGCTAGGCAAAAACCGTTCACCAGAAATGTACAACCTCACATCTACAAAACTCTCCAACTGTTTTACGCTCTCTCTTACTGACAAACGAACGATTTTAGGGTACCGTTATCATGAACTCTATATTTTTTTTATTAGAAACCGGCCCTACGAATATCAGGGCTACCAATAAGATATATATACAGGGCAAATAACGGGTTACGGCTGGTGCTATATTCGTTTTTCACAGTTGAAAACACAAATTTTTCATGGTTACTTTTTTGAAACACCGCAAAAATCTCAATGAAAATATATTATTTTTATGAGGTTTTTTCATATGTAATGAGCGAATGTCCTACTGAATTAAATCGGCAAGTTTTTTTGTTCTTCAAAATCTAATATCTAAAAAAAGTTTTTGTTCAACGCTCTTTGAACAGGGCATCCATACACATAGAATTGCCACAGTGGAAGATGTCGCGAAAAACGAACATATTGGGTTGCCCAAAAAGTAATTGCGGATTTTTCATATAGTCGGCGTTGACAAATTTTTTCACAGCTTGTGACTCTGTAATTGCATTCTGTCTTCTATCAGTTATCAGCTGTTACTTTTAGATTGCTTTAGAAAAAAAGTGTAAAAAAGTATATTTAATTAAAGTTCATTCTAAGTTTTATTAAAAATGCATTTACTTTCTTTTAAAAAATCCGCAATTACTTTTTTGGGCAACCCAATAGTAGCAGCCATTACGAAGTAAGTATAGCCTACATCCTAAAAAACAGAAAAAGATTGTTTTTTGGATTATATAATTTCTGGGTTGAATCATATCGTATTTAAAATGTTGTAGAAAAATATTCACAAATGGCTTTAACATCTGTACACATGACTGCTTTCATAGACTTGCAGAGATATATTTGTTAACTTTTCTTTACAACAATTTTTCTGATTACTTCCTTTATTATGTATTCTTTCTCTTTGACTCTTTTAGCTGTCAACATGACATTAAAAAAACCAAACTGTCATCACTGATGAGCATTAAGTTGAGCATGCAGTCAAATCTGTTAACACCCAGCGCACACTGGGGCAAGTGCATTTATTATTCAAATTAATGCTGTACATCTCCGTTTGCTTGCTTGCTTGCTTGCCTGTCGTTCGCTGTTTTTGTAATTATTTTACATTGTTGTTTTCAATAAAAAACAGAACATTAAATGTTTGCACTTCATGCATTTTCATCTGTGGCACTGCTGTTGATGATGATAATGACTTTCACAGAGTTGTTATACGGTGGCCATAATGTAAACTAATTAAAAATTAAAAATTTATTGAGATTTTTGACCTGCTAGCCGAGACAAGATGAACACATTTGTCTTTTATTTTATTTGACAAATAAAAAACGCAAGTAGTTCATGTAATAAAAGATAATTAAAATTAATTGAAACTTAACTACATTTTCATAGGGCATTGGCAGTAACATAACAACATGCCATTAATGCTACCACAATTATAACGGCATTATCACATTGTCAGAGTTGCCATTGCGTGTGGCTAATGAAAATGACAATTTATTTAAATGAGCAGCACCCACACAAACGCACATGAGTAGGCTTCGACAGTCTGCGACTACTAACTACATGTGAATCTTTTGGGTAATTTCAATATCTGGTTGAAAAGGTTGCCCTGTGTTGTTGCATACACCTGCACTGTACAATTGCAGACTGACTGTTGTAACTGTGAGTGCTTTGTGTAGTACATAATTGCAAAATGGTTGGTTTGTGGCCTGTTTCAAGTTACACTCAGACATACCAAATTGGCTTGCGGTTAACGATATCTGGGTAAAGGCAGAAATCAAATTACTGTGATTGTAATAAATTCTCAGGAATTCCAGGCCTACACATTCACCTTTACAGAATGCATCTACTGCTATGGGTTGCTAAGTAAAGAAGTGATTCATTCAGGCAGAAGAAGGCTAAATTGACAAAAGACCGCAAATGGAATGCTTGCTTTCGATTGAAGAACATGGTTTTGATTCTGTAGTCCTTATGCAGTTTTTAAGGCCAACAATTATGAACACAATTAAAAGAGAAAGTAAAAGAGCCTTACAAAAAATTTTATTGGAAATTGAAAACAAAAATTGATCAAGTCTAAATAGGAAAATGGTCTTTAAAAACCATTTAGCAATTGATAAGAATGTATGTAGAAAAATAAGTAAAATTAAAAAAAAATATATGGGACTAATTGTTGTATACTGCAACTACAAAAGTTCCCATGAACATTACATTAAGGAACAAGGGATACTTCTCTCATTTCAATGTATGCAGTGCGATTACAGTTTAAGCTCAATGATTAAGGTCCTTTTTTTATGCCGAGTTCGAACGGTGTGCCGCATAGCGACACCACTTGGTAAAGAAGTTTTAATATGGCAGGATACCTTACAAATATAGCCAGCATTAGTAAGGAGATAGCCACCGCTGAAAATTTTCTTGATTTTCACACTGGGATTTGAACCCAGGAGTTCGGCGTCATAGGCGGACATGCTAACCTCTGCGCCACGGTGCCCTTCAATTGTTGTATAATATACTGAAAAATGGATTATATAGAGGCACAGTTGTTGTTAATTGTTATTTGTTAATCAAAGGGTCTATTAAAGCATGATTTAAAAAGGGGGTTCTGAATTTCATTCAATTGAAAAGGGAATTATAGAGAAACAAGTTACAATTAAAATAGAATGCAATGAAGGAAATCCATTAGATACAGGAACTGTTCAACACATTGTTGTTATAACAAACTCAAAAGAAAATAAAATATGGATTATGTTACAACAAAAAACTCTGATGAGTTTGTGTTGTGAAATTTCATTGGGTTAGCTTGTAAAGAGGATGCGGGTATTAATCCGCCCCATGCCACTATGGTCCTGCCACTAAGCCAGTAATCGGCTTGTTGTGTGCTCAAAAATATTAAAGAATAGTAGTACTTTAAAAAAATCAAAGTCGGAATTCCGTGCTATTGATAAAATGCCTAATTATACTACATTCCACGTCTCCAAGTCTGTTCGTGTCTGCTATTGTGTCCTCACTTAATTGCTTAGAAAATTAGAAAAAAAATTAGAAAATTCTCCAATGTATTACCATCTTCCTCACATGCGCTGCACATGCTATCATTTGCCGCATCTATTCTGCATAAGTGAGCTCCTATGTGTCCTGTCATGATACCAAAAGCTATAGTGATATCCTTCTAACTTCCTTTCAGTAATGGCCTCGTTCACTATCCAGATCTCCTCATAGGATTTTTGTCATCTCGTCTTTTGTGTTACATGCGTATTCGTTGGCCAAGTCCTTTACTCGGACTGCGTCGCCCGAACGGCTTCTTATTAACAAAGTTCGGTCCCCTGGCTGTCATTTCCAAATCGTCTGCTCTTTTATGTCCCGGCACCCAAATAATGCGGATCTTGCGATCCTCAAAGAAGGTGTTTATCCTTCTTACATTCCGACACTGTTCGTGACCGTACCGCCCTGGTTGTTTTTGCCTTGATGACCAGTTTACAGTCCGTAAAGATGTTCACACTCGACGTCCTCGCGTGAACATCACACCAACTCTCCCGTTCTACGATCGCTTGTAAAGAGGGTGCGGTTAGTAATCCAACACATAACTTGATATAGCGCCCATATAAAACGATATACTGATTAGCATTATACGGCTCCTAGAACCTGATTTGGCACACTATTCTCATTTATGAATATGTTTAGCAAATTCCCATGAAGGTGGGTTCCCAAAATTCGGTGCGGCCAGTACCATGCAAATTTTTCTGAATTTTATGTGTTTTTTTAACTTTGCTTTCGGGAAGACCAAAAGCCCGATGGAAAGATCAAGTGGTGGGATACACCTCGAAACTTGGTGTCAGAGATTTTAGAATGAGCGCAGAAGATCGATGCGCTTGGAACGCTATTCTACAATACGTTCGGCTAGAGGAACAAATACTCTGTCATAGCCAATTAAAGTAAAGTAAAGTAAGTAAAGTTTTTAACTTTCCTATAGCTCTTAAAAAATCACCAGTTAAACTTAAAAACTTTGTTTGTAACTAATATATTTTTTTCACCATTTCATTCATACTTCTCTTACTCTTCGCTTATACACAAAATTTTCAACCGTTTCATTACAAAGTTTTAAATTTTCTGATGCAACACTTTTTGCCTGTGTCACATACAAAATGAAGGACATTTTTGTCAACAAAAAAAAAAAAGAAACCAAAAAACAAATGAAAACCCAAGTTGACCTACTAAAATACCAGCCTACCAAAGATATTTTCTACCCAGAGTAGCAAAACAGAGGTGTCGAAGTAGATTTCAGACTGAAAATTAGTAGTACTCATACGCCCAGTGGCAGGGCATGTGTTACAGCAGCATAGAATGCCAAAGGAAATTGAAGGTCTCTTAACCAAGTGGTGAGTGGTAGGTAACTAATTTGAGTAGAAATAGAAAAACACATAGAGTTCTCGGTTCTACATTAGGCTCAGATGTGTTGGCAACAGAAAAAGAAGTAAATGTGCCAGTTTCTAGAGCGATTTAATGCAAGCCAGAAAGGGAGGGAGAGAGAGAGATAGATTGAGGGTGAGAGCCTATGCAAATGAATGATTTTAGTACTTTTTAGTATTTTTTCAGAGTAGTCTTGCCAATCCCCCTGGCCCCCATTGACATTCATATCATATTTATAGGTGTTTTGGCATGAACAGAAGCATGGCAAAGAAAAAAGAGAATAGTAAACTTATACTGGCACTGCATCAAATTCATTTACAATAAAAAAATACATAAGAACACACTGTGGAACGCATACAGGCACAGCAAATAAGTGTGACTTGGGTATACAAAGAGTTTCCTAGTGGCATTCAAATAGGTTTACAAATTTGTTTGGTTGTTAAAGTACATGAAGAAAATTTCTTCACCAAGGTTGTTAAGTTCTACGCAAGATTTCTATATAGCCAAAAACTAAAAAGGCTTAATTAGAGAACAATACAGTAGTCCATATGCAAAATTTTCTCTACTAGCATATAGGAGTTATACCTATCTGTGGGCATTCTTCGCATAAAAATAGCAGTCATAAGATATGAATGGCGCCATTAAAGGTTATTTTCCGATATAGAAAGTACTCGGCTTGGATTTTGGAAGTTATAGCAGGTGGAAGTTGTTAATTTTTTATTCAACCCTTTTAATGATTTTTAGTTAGTTGATAATAGCATAAGCGAAGAAAGACCTCTGGGGAGTGGGATAAGCACCCTCCAGGAAAAGTTAAAATAAAATCTATAAATCTATAAAAAAAATTCGGAGAGAAAAATAATTTGTCTTTTCCAGTGTAGTTGACAAGAAAAGTATTCAAAAAGGAAGTAATAAGCTTAATGCAAAAATACAGCAACAGAGCCATGTGTGGTGAGAATTTTCTAAAACAAACAAAATGATGCCTTCTGCAGGCAAATGAAACATTAGAAAAAGCTTAATAAACGCCAGTAGAGACGATAGGAAGAAAAAGCTACACTTCTAGTTCTGTGCTGGCAAAGAGACGCCCACAAATAACAAGCACAATAAAGAAACCTACTAAAACAAGAAATGAGAAAAACGAAGAATGCATGCTTGTACTAGTAGCGGGCTTTGAGATTGTTTATGGAACAAACAAAAGACTTTTGCTGCATACTTTTAGGCATCGATAATATTTTTAAATTACAGTTTCCAGTTCCTTTGTCTTTTGTGCTTTGTCGTTGCTTTTAATAAAGCTGCTGCTATTGCCAGCATGAACAAGGTCTGCCTTTGCTATTCTACATGGAGCCGTGCTGTGTACATACATACATATGTGCACATATGGATTTGAGAAAATATTTATTTTTCTGCAGTAGTTTTGTTTTGTTTTATTTTCATTCTTTTTTCTGCACAATTTTATTAGAGTTTTTATGGTTGTCTGTCTATCTGTCTGTCTATTCGTTGTTCAAAGTTAGCTTTGTCATCTTTGTCCTTTTAGTATTGGCCAAAGATCATTGCCTATGGGTGTGCGTGTGCATAGCACAGTGAAGTGAAACTTTTGCAAATGTCAGGCGACAGCATACTTTTAGGCTATGCTCATTTTTATTAGTTAATTTATATGCCACACACGTCTAAAGTGGTGCTTCTCTATGTTCCAGCACTCCAATTGTGTACATCTGCAGCGCAACGTTTACCGAATGTCACAACTGCTGCAGACAAAAAGACATATGGATATGTGGGGATTCATACAAAAAAAAGTGCGGGAAATACCATTGCATTGCAATATAAAATGTGTAAGTATAAAAATTTAATATTTTTGTTGTCATTCTCTGGACTGTTTTTTTAGCTTTGTTTTGAGCTTCAAGGGAGTACATGTTTGCAAGTGAATGCGTATACTCGTACTTGTAATTTGATATCTCAGACATAATCTTTCTCCACATGTCTGTGCAAGAGTTTCCTTCCGTTTTCGGTGTAGGTGTGCATGTGTCTGTGTTTGTGGCATAAATCCTCCAGGGTGTAAAATATACCATCGTTTTTGAAGCTTGCATTGATTCTGACGCAGTTTTATGTTTGCTTTGTGTTTTTTGTTTTGTTTTCCATTTTATTGTCAGGTGTTGCTGCTTTGCATTTAGCTGGGAGTTTTAGGTTTTCCCATTCTCTTCAGGAAGGATGGATGTATTACGATTATTTATGATGTCTACATGTATCATCATTTTAACGACGTTTTAGTATAAATAGATATAATAGGGCAAACATGATTTCAGTTTTATGGTGGCAGGGGAGGGATAATGCAAAATGTGATTGTAAACCAGGATATTATATTGGCCCCTGAGTTTTATTTGTACCGACACCAATACAAAGGTAAGAGAGCATAAAGTTAAGGAAATAGGAAGGAAAATGATTTTAAAAATATGTTAACATAACAGAAAACTAGTTGGAACCAGCCTGGCCTGGCTGTGCCATCTTTTACCTGTATTTTGTAAAAGATGGCACAATTTTCTTCTGTATATTTATAATATATTCTTCAATATACTTTGGGAGGATATAGGGTAGGCAAATCCTGGATATTTGGTACTTAGTTTTAATGTTAGATTTGATTCAACTACAGTGGATAGGATTTAAGCTTGGCTCGGCCCAAGCCTACCTTGGGATGTCAAATTCGTATACTTTTCCAATAGTTTGCTAATCTATATACCTTCTATATATACTTCTCACATATCAATGAGTGCAGTCCGATTCAAGTTTTAAGCTCAATGATAAGGGACTTCCTTTTTTTAGCCGAGTCCGAACGGCGTGCCGCAGTGCGATACCTCTTTAGAGAGAAGTTTTACATGGCATAGTACCTCACAAATGTTGCCAGCATTAGGAGGGAAAATAACCGCTGAAAATTTTTCCTGGTGGTCTCACCAGTATTCGAACCCATGCGTTCAGCGTCATAGACGGACATGCTTACCTCTGCGCAGAGTATTGGCAGACCAAATACAGAGTGGGAGAAATGATATCACGATGGTGGTTAACTAATACAAAAAAACTCGAGCTCGATTTTCCAATAAGAAACAACAAATAAAACTGTTTATTAAATACAATCTTTCTTACATTTGTGTCAGAAAAATATTTCCAGCCATTTTTGACTCTGAAACAAATACACTTTGACTTTAAAATAAAAGATTTCTTAAGAATTTGATTTTCAAAGAAAACTTTTATAATTATTTTTTAAAGAAAATTTTGTCAAAATTTTATTTTAATAGAAAATTTTGGTAAAACTAGATTTCGATAGAAACTCTGAATTTTTTAATGTTTATAGTTGAAATTTAATGTTTGCTAAATTAAAATGCATTTTCTATTTTGTATGTAGCAATCGATAAAACTTAAAGTCAACACACAAAATTTACAAAAAATATAAAACAACACCCTTCCTTGACAATGCTGTTGACAATTGCCCTAACAGATCATAAATATGCGCACAATGCCCCTAATGCCTGCTGGCATCCATAATGATGTTGCCATGACTTTCAGATAACAGATTCATAGCTCTATTCAAGCATGTCTCATACATTCGGCGAATGTGTCATGATTTTTGCCTTTTTTGCTCTCATTTGGATGGACTTTCAAAGTCCACTTTGGCAAGTTAAACTCTTTTGTTTATCTCAATTTGGTATTGTCTTCTTGCTTTGAGTGTTTCAATTGCATAAATTAGTTTCGCTTAAATGACAAAACCATTTAAATGAAAAATTCCCTTAGTACCGATACCCACAGCACTCTGCAGCAAATAGAACAAAGCCCAGTCAGATGCCAAGGCAAATGACAAAGCATGCATCGCAGCAACCACAATTGTGATTCAAGCAACAGAGCGAACATTAATTTAGGGTCTTGCGAGAGTTAAACAACCGGTTCCAAAGAAGAGTACATGGAGAGGAATATCATAAAGTCCTGGAATAAAAATATACTAGAATATCTTTGGATTTGTTTTTGTGGAAACTATTTTCAATCGTTAAGATCGTATCGAAAGGGAAAAATGAAAAAATTATCTTCGCCCTAAAGTAACAGAGTAAGCAGTTGCTGCAATTAAGGAAGTGGTGGAATGGCTAAGATATAATGTCATTACGACAATGGAGAACGTATTTCTGAACACAAAACCCGTCCTCGAGATCTCCGAAAGAGTTCAAAATTCATCTGTTCTGGGTACCGGGCCACAGAGATATCCCAGGGAATTATAAAGCAGACGAACTTGCGAGACTAGGAACTACCTTACACACTCCAGGGACACTGGAATCTGTGGGTATGCCTCTAGCGACGTGTAAGCTAAGTTTTAAGTTAGAAGAAGTTCCACTTTAGGTTCTCATTTCTTTGAGAACCTGACTGATTTAGCGGATGTGAACATTCGCAAGGATGGTTCAACGGTAGAAACTAGAAGGCATCCTCCTTCTTTTGTTCCTGAGGTATTACAATGGACGAAAATGTCTAAGTGAGCCTGATGGCAGATTGCCACTTACCTAAGCAGTTGCTGCCATCTAAGCATTCGAGTCCATTGACACAACTTGTTTATGGACAGAGACAGCTAGTGTGACGAGGCATCGAACTTGGTTAGTGCCGTACTCATTTCGTAAATGGATTTTAGCAAAAATTTCGATATACGTACAATCTTCCAATACTCGGCCATTGAAGCCTACAAACATAATATAAATGTGTGGTGATCTCAGTTTCCATTGGAAAGAGAAAACATCTTCGAAAGAGAAATTAAACAAAATTTTACGAACAATTTTTCTTTTTCCACAATTCCACAATTTTAGAATTTTGTGGAATTTGTTAATTTCTTACCATTTTTTTTTTGCAGAAAATTTTTATAATTTTTTTCTTTTGACAAATTTGTGAATGTTTTTTAATTACCACCAGACCTATTTCTGTACCACATTATGACGCAAGCTGTATATTTGCATGTTTGCCTCAACCCCCCAATTAGCAAAACATGTGGTTAGTTAATGTGATATCCCCCCTTTGCACTTCATGTACTATTGCTAGGGTGAGGTGGGGGGAAAATGAAAGCTTTAAGTTGTCCAAAGAGGTACTCATATCGAGTCTTTTTTTCATTCCGATTAACCACAAGATGTCCATTATATCATAGACTCCTCTTTTGTCATTGTAGCTGCCTCTCTTCTGTAGCTTTGCCCCTTAGTTTTTAGGAACAGCAGCTGCAAGAACAAGAAGAGCTGCACTTGTTTGGTTTTAAGAACTCGTTAAAATGACATTTAATTAATAATTGAGCTGGAAAACCCTTTGGTATGCCCCCCAAATAGCCAATGAGTACAGATGCTGCAGCAGATAGACACCAATTGTCAAGCATTTAAGAGGGAACTGGCGCTTGCAATCAGCATTGTTGGAAGTCATCTATCCAACGCATAGTTTGGGGTGGACAGTTCCAATACCACAGCTACCCTCCTACCCCTTCTCTTTTGAATAAACACATTTGGCTGAAAGAGGGGAAAGAAGATTCAAATAGAACTTGTCGCTGTTCAATGTTTGTCCTAAGCTCATTCTGTGTATGTTGGTTGTGACTGTGACTAAGCGATTAGAGTGAGTTCACATGAAGTTATTTGAGTTTCCATTGCCGCTTGCTAATGCCATTGCTCAGCTTTGCCATTTGCTGTTGGCACAATTGATGTGGTGCGAGTTTCATTGTCCATTTAACATAGCTCCCTAGCTTAGTTCTTTGGCAAATTCCGACTAAAAGCATTAAAAATAGCGACAATTAAGCATTCAATTGAATTGAAATAATACGGAAACTATTTGGGTTCACAAAAGACTAGAATATGCCCCATTGACCGAGGTAATAAGCGAAACTTGCAAGCAGGACAATGGCGAAACAGCATCTAAATTCCCACATACAGTGTGCGGGATGGCGGGTGACAGGTGAATGATAATGACAAAGAGAAATTAAATTTTTATACAGCAAAATTAAATGAAAATAATTTTGGGGGAAATGCTTATTTTGGGGATGAAAGTTAATTATATCCTTGCTACGGTTGAGGAAAAAACCAAGTTTTTAGTAAACAAGAACAAAGAAAATAGTTTGGAAATTGTGAGAAGTTATTAAAACTTAGGAAAATAAGAAACAAAATGACTGCACTCAGAGTAATATATTAGTGAAAATTATTAGTAAATATTTGTCAGTGTATGAGTTACATCGAAACTTGTGCCAATTTTGATAACACATACTGGGACGTCAAATAGAACAAGTCACGCCCTATATTGTAGACATGTGACCAAAATTGTGGCTTTTACTGCCTTAAAAGTCCATATCGGATAATATATATACATTAGAGCTATATCTAAATCAGGACCGATTTAAATGAAATTTTGCGCACGTATTGGAACGTCAAATAAAACGTCTCATGCTAAATCGGACGTAAATTCTGGTTTCTGCAGGTTAAAGTCTACTTCAGATGAAAGATTTATCGGGGACCCATATCTAAATCCAAACCGAATTTCACGAAATTTAGTACCCATATTAAGATCGGACTAAAATAGTGGCGCTTCTACAGCCTTAAAAGACAATATTGGACAAAAGAAATATATGGGAGCTATGTCTTAACCTAGACCAATTTATATGAAATTGGGACTTTAAATAAAAAAACTCATGCTAATTTTTGTGGAAATCTGACCAAAATTGTGCCTACTACAGCCTTAAAAGGCCAAATCGGATTTTAAAGGCATTCATGACAATCGGACAATAAATGCGACACGTAACTTGATCACAAGAATACATGGACAGACAGACGGACCGACGGACATAGCTAAATCGAATCAGGAAGTGATTCTAAGCCGATCGGTATAGTTATCAATGGGTCTTCTCTTCTCCTTCTAAGCGTTGCAAACACATACACAAAGTTATAATACCCTATACCACAGTGGTGGTTTTGAGCATAAATAGCAAATGAACAGACAAGTCTTCCTACTTAAGAAATGCTGAAGTAAAACAAAAGGTATTGGAGAGACAATTATGAAAATGCAACACAACAAATACAATCAGTTTGTCTAGTCTTTATACTTATAAAGCGTTTATGATATCATTTAGAGGTTCATATATCACATGTGCAAAGAGATCTATAAATTTATTTTGATCATTTTTACAATGTGTCAAGCTATTATAAAATCTTTTTAATATGAAAAAAATGTGTGCACATTTTATAGCATTTATATAAGTTTTATAACAACACAAATTCTTCTTTATGTGCCATATATTGTCGCTTTTAGTTCCTTTGTAATGATAAAATAATAAAAAAAAGATATATTCAGTTATAGTTGTCTGCAACTCTGCCATGCAAATTTATTAAACAACACAAAGGCGGCCAAATGTAATCAATGACTCTATTCCTATATATGATGAGAATGACATGAATTTTATTTCCTTCATTTAGCGAATTTCAAACTTATTTAACAGTCATTTTGTGTAAATTGTTTTTCTTTTTTCATCGTCAACATCATCTACAGCTCTGATGATGTGCAATTTTAATTATTTTACACTTAATATGGATAGCAAATAAAGAACAACAAAACAAGCAAGCAAAACACAATTGTAGTCCATAAAAAAAAAGCAGAATCCAAGACTTGCTGATGTTAACACTTTCCACTAAGCATTTGTTTTGTAGAGCTTTGCTCCTTTTTTTCTCTCTCTCTCTCCTCGCCCCATTAATAAAATATCATTCATTAAGTGTTCATTAATGTAACGGACAGACGGAAAAACAGGGTTGTTAAGTGTATCGGATAAACAATGCTAAATGCTTCTCTGTGTGGATGTGTTAGTGTTTGAATTTGTAGGATATAAAATAAACAACAATTCCATATTAAAATATTTATATTTGCAATAGTACGTACATATTGTTGTTGAAGCTGTCTGTGTTGTGGTTGTTGTTGCTTTAGCTGATATGGCCATTTCTGTTCTGCTTGGTTGTTGTTGTATCATTAATTGAAGGCAATTGCTTTGCCACATTCAAAGTATGTTTGCACTCCGACCAAAGGATTGAGGAAGCATACAAAGATGCTATGCTTGTTCTTACAGTGGCTCACAAAGAAAAAACTTGTAAATAGGAATTTTGTATGTTACCATAAAAATTAAAAAAAAAAACGAGAATTTACACCGTATTTTGCTGTAAAAAGTTATATTTACTGCAAAATATGATGCGTTTAACATAATTAAAAGCTTAACTGTTGTACGGTTCTCATTGTATGAGTAAATTGGAGAAAATAAGAATGAAGGAGATAAGTTTTTGAAGCTTAAAACGAAACATTTTTAAAGAAAACAAGCAAGGACGGTCTAAAGTCGGGCAAAGCCGACGTCATGATACCCTTCACCACATTAGGTATACAGGCTAAGTTTTCGCAATAAAGAACTTCGATCAAAATCGTTATATATTGTGGGAGTCGTGGTAAAACTTAAAGTGAAAAGCGAGAGTTAGGTACATATGGGAGCTATATCTAGATGTGAACCGATTTCTATAAGATTCATCAGATATCAAAGAGTCACGTGAGTATCGGTTAACAAATGACGGTATTATTGCAGTGTTCGTCAAAATCAGATAAAAATATGTATGGGATGTGACCCAATTTCAACTTAAATCAGCACACATAGTAAAATTCATAAAAGAAGACATGGCGCAACACTTAAAGAATGTCGGTTAAGAAAAACGCTGTCAAAGGGCTTTGAAACTGAAAATCGGGTGATACATATATACGGGAGCTTTGTCTGAACCAATTTCTATGAAATTTAAAAGCGATGACGAGCGTTATAAGGGAATCTCTTGTGCCAAATTTCATGAGAATCAGTTAGCAAATGACCACACTATTTAAATATTGCTCGAAATGGGGTGAACATATATATGAGAGCTATATTTAAATCTGAACCCATTTGGAACAAAATTCGGCGGTTTTCTGGGGGTTGAAAAGGAAAGCCTTTTACAAAATGTTGATAAAATCGGTTGATAAATGCGCTTGCAAGGACTGTAAAAGTGAAGATCGGGCACAACATATACATATATGGCAGTTAGATCAAAATGTGAACCGATTTCGGTGAAACTCAACAATAATGTCAAGTGTCATAAGAGAATCGGTTGTGCTAAATTTTCTGAGAATTGGTTAACAAATGACCCCATTATTGCAATATTAGTCCCGATCGAAAAAAGATATATGTATATGGGAGCTATATCTAAATCTGAACCGATTGTTTTCAATTCCAATAGTCTTCGTATCAAGGTCAAAAAAGATGCATGAGATACAGATTATCCACGGCACCTGTCTCCTTGCCGAAAGCACAATATACCTTGGTGTTTAACTAGATAGAAAATTTAAAAAGTCAAGAAAGACGACTTTTGCCTTATACATCTGCAAGAGAGCGTCTGAAGCATAGGCTTTATACAGCAGTTGTCAAACCATACATGGTGGTGTGGTCAAAAGTTGATCAATTATTCAATATTCAGTTTGTGCTTCAATGTCGAACTGATGGCGACAGCAAGCCCTTGGCTTGGACATCATTGCTCGTCACTGATATAGACACATTCTCACGCACGACATTTCTTTTTTTTTTTTGACTGAGTAAAGAGCGGTCAGTACGTTGAGCAGCTCGGTCTAAGGCATGCAGATATCTCAACGAGATGGTTGAACAGTTCAAAATTGGCCTGTTCTGGGTGCAGGCTAGGCCACAGTGATATCCTAGAGAATTGTTGAGCAGACTAGCTTGCAAAATCTATGAGTATGCCTTGAGCAAGCTAAGTCTTCAGAATGAGGCCCAAAAAGCAACGAATGACAGATAGTCACAAAGTGGGCCAATCCAAACTTGAAGAGGTGTAACGCCGCTTTGCTGTTGTGGGCTAGAACTGAAGTCTTTGACATTGTATCCGTCCTAAAAGGTCACTATCTGATCGTCATGCTGATAGACTGAAGGTAGCAATGAACAAATTGTGCAGAAGCTTTGAGGACGACGAGTAAGAGGAGACTATAGAATATCTGCTATTTGTTTGTCCCGCAATTTAGGTTTTCATTTTTTTGAACACTTGTAAAAATTGGCGGACGTGAACTTTGCCAAGTTGTTAGGCTCTTTAAATGCAATTAACTTGCCCATGAACCATAAAAAAAGAATTTGTGCAAAGTTTCAGCTCAATATCTTAACTTTTAAACAGTATAGCGTGATTGCAACAGACACGCGCACGGACGGACATGGCTTGATCGTCTTCCATTTTTGCGACGATCAAGAATATATACTTTGTAGGGTCGGAAATGGATATTTCGATGTGTTGCAAACGAAATGACAAAATAAATATACCTTCGGTGGTGGGTACAAAAAGCATCTACGTTCGGCGCTTCTTTTGGTATCATAATGACCAAAAATGTTAAAGTTGGTCTAATTGCATAATGCCAACAAAACCGAATCTAATCTTTCGCGGTAAAATTACTGCTGTAATCTTTGCTGTATCTTGCCACAAACTTCATTTCATAATTCCCATAAGGTTATTTCACTATTCCATTATACCAAAACAGATTTAAGTTATACTAGTAATCTTGCTGTGCCACTCTTAGGAATGTAAATTTCTTCTTAATACTACATTTAATTGCCTTCAATTAAACAGAAACATTTCTAGTATATAAACATACTAAATTAATTAAACCGTAAGTATGATCAGCAACAAAAATTAATTTGCCCAATAAGCCTTGCAATGATGAGTAACAGCTTGCAACACAATAAGATCATAGGAACATATAATCTTGAAATATAATAAAGATTATTGTTTAAGCAAAAATTGTAAACAATACAATTTTTCATTTAAAAAACGTGATTTTAACAGAACGACTGCTAAATAGATTTAATTCCCTTTTTCTCAAATTTTTTTGTCTGATCCGAATGCTTTTCTCATCAAATATTAACTAAAATGTTTCACAAATTAAACAATGCCTTCAAACTATTTTCTTTGTTTTGTGTTGATGTTTGTTAAACTTGCATTCTCCAGTCAAATACTAAATTAAATTTTTCATACATTAATTGGACATTGTCTACAACTTATGTTGCAGTTCAACTTTCTTAACATTGCGACTTTTCGACATTTTCTGCTCGGCACTCTCTTGACTAGGTCAACTTAGCTTTGGGGCATTAGTCAATTTTACGTAAATATTGATTTAGATGTTCAAGATTTACTTTATCGATTAATTTGTGGCAAGAGCCTCCGTGAATGCGGATGGCAGCAACATTGTTGTGAAATGTTTGACAAAATTGCAAGTTGCAAAAGTGTTGCCTCAGTTTTGCTCACATCAAAAGGCTACTGGGAATTAGCAGTAGAATTATATGGGCAAAGAAGGAAATATGTTTTGTAAACATGCCACTGGGAATGTCACTGGAGAGCAAAATGCAATAGCATCGTAGCATCTTTGTCATCATCATCGACAGCAATATCAGCATCAGCATTTCAAATCATTAGCCACAAACTCTTAACTCCCTAATGAGTTTGCCACATACACAAGAGTTTTGTGTACTCATGCACACACACACACACATTCTCAAACATCCGCATGCAAACATGAATGCACTTCATCTTCCACAGATGCTTCCTGCACAGCACTTTATACTTCCCCAGAGCTTCAAATCGAATTCACCCCATCCTTCCTGCACTCACTCATTCCTTCTTCCCACTAACACTTATGGAGAGATAATTTCAATATGCCAACTTGCCGTTTTTACAACACAGCATAGCACAGCACTTGGTCCATGAAACTTGGACCATTTAAGGGGAGGGGAGTACTGGGTGAGCATGAACTATTAAATAAAAAGAACATTTGATGTGGTTCGACCACAGGGTCTGGCAGTTATGGTGATGATAGTTGAATGAATGCTCTGCCATCGGCTATCAAGTCGAAGTTGCATGAACCACTTGGTGGTGTGGTTTTATAATTTAGCAGTTAAACTCATAATCATCTTCGATTGAAAAATCAATTCATGCTCAAAGTTATAAAATACTACCATCATCATCAACATCATTGATACAACACCGCATCCGCCTCTCCCTCCTGCTCTTTAGGGAAACTCCCTAGATATTGCCAACTAACCACTAAGACTCTTTTAGCCTAAACCATTTGAATCCAACACTAGCACACTTCATTCCATAAGAGCTTAGGGAATTTTCCAAGTGAATGACTCTGATGATGAACGATGACGATGATGAATTTGATTAGTGATCCACTTGAAGTGTAAGTGGTGTATGCAAGTGTATGTATGTCTGTCTATCTGTATGTCTGTCTGCCTGTCTTATTGTCCCAGTGGTTCTGTGTATAATTGCTAAATGCCAAAAGAGAATCAATTGAAGAGAGATAACTTGGAAACTACCAGCACAGCCAGCCAGTATCTATTACTTCTGATGCATTCACAATGCCAATGATGGATTCTTCCTTAACGAACTAGAGTTGGTTTCATTCGTCATAGATTCATCCATAAACTGCCAACCATTCATCGTGGCATTCGGTCGACTCACTATCATCGCCGCCCTGACAAGTAGCACATCACCATTGGAACTATTATCATTGACGTTGGTGATTGACTCCTATATTCGATTTGCTAATGACTCCTACTGCAAGGCGAAGCAGGAGGGCCAGGGTAACTATTTCAGCGAATTATTCTGGTCCTTGAGCTTCACATGTTGAGTGTAAATAAAAGAAAGAGCCAACCATCATCATCATCATAATAATACCCTTATCAGAAATGGTACCAAAGAGCAACAGCAAGCAAATGACCACTTTGGGGACAAAACCAAAAAAAAAAATACACCAACACAAATGGAGAAATTTTATTTGTTCGGAGGAACATTGAATTGTTTGCAGAATGGCAGAACAAGCTGCAAATGGTCGATTGCCAGGTCAAAGTCCTTTAGTTAAAAGTTGTACAAAAAAATAAGCTAGAGCAGAGCAAAGGAACATTTACTTTCAACGTTGGCCAAATTCGAATAAATCCTCTCTGTGATGGCATTCAATTGTTGGACAAAAACTATTCAACAGAAATTGCAAAGAAAGTGTGAATAAAGAATGAACTGTAAGCTGTTTAAATTGAAGATTTCCAACATTACCAAAAAAAAAAAATTGTTGAATAAACGTTTGTGATAAACGTTTCCCCCTTACTAATGCTGGCTACATTTGTGAGGTATCCTTCCAAGTTAAATCCTCTCTACCAAATGGTGTCGCTATGCGGCATGCCGTTCGGACTCGGCATAAAAAATAGGCCCTTTTCATTGACCTTACACATTAATCGGACTGCACTCATAGATATGAGAGAAGTATCCCCTGTTCCTAAATGAAATGTTAATGGGAAAAATGGTTAAGTGTTATTAACGTCAACTTTTTGTTGTTGTTCAACAGCATAAGGGGTTTGCTGTCTTCCACCCTTTGAACTTTCCGTCGGATTTTGGTTATCCCGGTTTGCATGTAACACCATGATCGCCTTCAAGAGACTTCTTCGCTGGAGCTTCTTCATTCAAACTGACAAGACCAAGCCACGGAGCCGTTTGTTCAACCAACCTATCCTAACCTTTTATGGGAGCTATAAACCGAATCGGACCATACTTATTGGCTGATTCAGACCATATTCAGTACTCAGACTTTGAATCGAATATTTATTTGATCGACTAACGGATGGACGAATTGGCATAGCCAATCGACCAAGAATGTAAGGCAATCTCGTTTATATATCTTTTGCAGTCTCATAGACTGATATTTCGATGCGCTTTAAGTACCCTTGGGGCTAAATTGGAGCCAGTGAGTGTATGGTAGGTTAAATTCAAAATAAAGGATCCGTAGTTACAAAAATAAAACAGCCAATATTACACCTGCCAGTTTTAGAAGTTAAAAAAGTCGCCTGAGCCCTGATTGCTTTGCAATATTAAAAGCTTTTTGCTGAATGCTAGAGCTAGCAGAATATCAGGCGAAAAGCGGGTCTAACATGACTCAGATTTCCTATTACAGGTTATAGCTTTCCTATTACAGGTTATAGGTATAAAAAAAAGCTTGTATAACGATTGTGAATAATTCGATCATGTATGCTTCACTCACTATTGTGATTGTTTCAACAACCATGGTTAAATCAGTGTGTATTGGTAGTATTATATCATTGCCATGAAAACAGTTAAAAGTTTTTATCGAATGTTAGAGCTACACTCAGAGTATGAAGTATGTCCGCCTATGACCCCGAGTGCCTGGGTTAAATACAGGCGTGAACATTAGAAAAATGTTCAGTGTTGATTATCTCCCTACTGTCAAGTTCAACTTTTCCAATTTCTCTACCAAGTGATGTCGCTATGCGGCATTCCGTTCGGACTCGGCATAAAAAGTTAAGCCCCTTATCATTGAGCTTTAACTTTAATGCGACTGCACTCATTGATGTGAGGGAAGTATCTACGGGAGGCCACCATAGCGCAGAGTTTAGCTTGTCCGCCTATGACGGCGAACGCCTGGGATTGGACCGCGGCGTAGAGATTATTATGTCTGCCTATGACGAGGTGTCGCACTCAACGAGGTGTCGCACTGCGGCGCACCGCTCGGACTCGGCTATAAAAAGGAGGTCCCTTATCATTGAGCTTAAAATTTGAATCGGACAGCACTCAATGTTCATGGGCAAATTTGCATTTGCATCTCTAGTTCCTTAAAGGAATGTTTATGGAAAATTTATTATTAGTAAACGGTTGAAGGGGAGTATGTGACTTATGTGGTGTGTGTTTTCCGAACATCCCATTATTAAACATATTAGAGGGAAACTGACATCTCACATTATCAATTGAGTGGTGCCCGAATGAAATTTAAGCTCAATTATAAGAGTACCTCCTGTTTAATGCCGAGTCCTAACGGCGTGCCACTGCTAAAGGGACTCCTCTATGTAAAGAAGGTGTACACAGCTGATATACTCACAAGTGGTTTCAGCATTTGGTGAGGGAATAACAATCGCTGAAAAATGTTTTAAGGTGTTTTCGCCGGCGGGAATGAGAATATATAAGCAGTAGTTTGCCAATCATATTAATGATTGTAATAGTTATTGAATGATTCTATCGCTATGTAATTGATTCCATCGCTATTGTAATTGTTCATTCACAACAATTGATTATACTAAATTATATTGGAAACTAGAAAAAAATATACCAAAAGCATTTAAAGGGTTTCAATTTGAGTAGAGATAGATTTTTCTCTCTCTCTCTATTGTGATTGACTTTTTACTATTGGGATTGGAATAATTTCGATATTTGAATTGAGATGTGTTTTTGCTAGAGAACTTTGGCTTCATTTACAAATTTTTAACATATCCACCATCTTTTCCAGTTATACTTAGCTATTAAGTTTGGTTTTTATTGTCCTTTCAAAGATTCCTCAGCCTTTAATTGTTGTGTACGGAATAATTTTTGTTTCAATTTTTTCAAGATTAAATGGGACATTTTTCATGACAATTATTTAAATACAATATTTTTTTTGTTAATAATATAAACATCCACTTCAATTCACACATTCTACTTGCAATTATTTTCACACATATTGCACATAACGTTAAGCTTTGTATGCTCTCTGCAACTGTTGTTGAATAAAATTTGATCCCGTTTGTCATTCGATCATTTGCAATTAATCGCTGGTCTCCATACTTCTTTTTTCCCAGCAGTATTCCCAATTCCATTTGTGAATAAATGACATAGGCATTCGCTTGGCAAAAAAACCCCACAAAAATGTGGATTAATTAATTAATTGTTAAGTGCAATATTATGTTCACACAGGCACCACAAACGCTGTTGAGTTGTGAGTGTGAAAACTTGTCGCAAGGATTAAGCGAGACAGGAAACTCAAAACAAAAAATTGAAACAGGATAACAAATGCCATTTGGGGTAATTGTTAAGGCTATTCAACGAGTGGCTGTATGTGATGATTGAAATGATTTAATTATGAATTGGAAACAAAAAAGGAACATATACAAAAAAGAAACAACACACAGAGCGCCTTTTTTGTGAAATATAAGATATTTGCCAAAGGGAATGTTTAAGGCAAATTTATGTTCACTCCAATTATAAACAGGGGTTTGGAGTTTCAATATTTATTAAACTATTAAACTGTCGTAAATTCTCCAAAAAAGAGGCATTTTAAAAGAGTTTAAGCATATACGTAGTTTGCTGTCAAAGTTTGAGAAAACTCGTTGAAATAAACAATATTTTCTCAGAAAAATTAAAAAAAAATTGTTTAAATAAGAAATCAATGGCCATTAAATTTGGGTTGCCAGTATTGTAGGCAATTAAATTTTCTTAAATTAAGTTTTTTACCTACTTTGGCACTAACCTTGATTGGCCCTCGCAAGGATTATAATCTTCCGTCTTGTTAGTCCTCTGTGGTTCTTCTCTTTTTTTTGGAAATGAGACCACACACAAACAAGCTGTTGGTTAGTTTAGCAGTTTTACACAAAATGGGCTTCTTGAGTAAATAAAAACCTGCTTCTTTTTAGGAGGAGAACTCTTTTGTTTTTTCTTTCTGAAGGGTTAACAACACAAAAGGCCTAGAACGCAGCAACACAGAACCAACCAGCCGACTATCGCTTAGTTTCAGCTTCACTACTCAGCCTGCGTACATGCACACAGCATTGATGGAGATGCTGGAAAGATCTTTTGAGTCTTTTTAAAAATCTTTTGTGAAGTAGGCGAGCACTTAATTTGTTACTGTCAGACAAAAGATGCCCATGTCCGACCTCCTGCCTGTCGTTTTGCTACTCCTTCGGCAGAGAAGCAAAAAAAGTGCTGAGCATTTATGTCTACCAATTCAGATAGAAAGTTGAGCCCCACAATTATGTATGTGTACAGAAGTATTTAAATTATTGCAGCACACAAAAGGAAGAAACAAAATGCAAAACAATAGAGATGAAAACATCAAAAGAAATCCAATGAAAATAATTGGCGCACGAACCTTTATTAAATGAAGCTCATCATTCTGAATTACTGGTTAACAATGTTGTAAAAAATATAATAAATATTGTTTTCGCTGCATAATAAAAATCTCTCTTAGTAAATAAGCTTCAATATTAAAAATATTAAGCTCTTGAAATGAAGATTTTCCTTTGAATTTCATTTCCTCAGACCTAAGTTGGGTTTATTGCAACAGCTTTTTTTTATTTCTAACTCCCTCGCAAAATATTTAACTTTTGGTATTTATGAATGAATGTGCAAGGAAAAATAAGTCGCAGCACAAACTTTCTCTTATTGCCATAAAGAACCTAAAAAGTATGCTACGATTTCCTTGTATTTTTTTAATGCGCCAAAAACTCTGCTATACTTTGGCATAGTTAAGTTGTTCCTTGTACCGACAGAGAGAGAGAGAGAGAGAGAGAGAGAGAGAGAGTGTGTGTATTTCCCATTAAGTACATCTTTTAGAGATTTGTTGCAAAAATACAATTTTTCCCTCTTTCATTTTTTGCAGAAGTTTTTAGTTTCTAGCCTTTAATAAGATGTAATGCATAAAAGTTCCACTGAAAATATTCTTGCAAAATTGAGTTGCATTTTTGTATTTGCTGCCAGCAGAGGATTTGAGGATTCCCATTTCCAACGAAATGCATTTGCAGAGAGCGCCTAAAAATATATTTTTGGCACTCACATTTTTCGTTTTTGTTTTTTTTTTCTTTCAAAGCAAAAAAACTGGATGAATTTTTTACTAAGTAGATTACTGCAGTATTAAAGAGAATAAAGTGAAAAGTTTTAAGTTTTCAATGGCTGAGTGGCACATTATTAAGTGGCAAATGTAAATAAAATGATTTAAGATCAGTGCCAGAAGAGGGAAAATGCTTTAATGGGATAGCTGATAAATTTGGAAGGTCAGACGAATGTTTCAATAACTCATTATGTGACGATATTTGTGAGGCATGAAAACTCTTGAGCTAAAACTTGAGAATCACACAGCATTCATTGATATGAGAGAAGTCTACCAACATTTCATTAACGGGATGTTTATGCACAAATTTGCTATCTGGGAAGCTACAACATTTTTTCCGTTGTAAATCAACTTTTGTGAATTCAAAAGATCTACTCACCGAATTCCACAAAATATTTGGTAAATTATTGTTGTGCAAAAAAAAAGTGACATACCTGAAAAGAAGAAGAATATAGTTTAATAAGTGGTGAACACAGGGAATTACAAGTTTATAGAATTTATTCTAAACAACAATATCATATTTGATTTCAATTAAAAGTCTAAAATCTGCAGCTTGTGGTAGCGTCGTTTGCTAAAATTTGATGAAGTACAATTTTTGCACATGATATTGACATGTATACACAAAAAGATTTTTTCCTTCAACGAAGAATTTTGGTAATGATTGCGAGACAAAGAAGTCAATCTTCGAAATAAGTATGGTATCTCTAAATTTAAGGCGCTATATTCTAACGTACACCATCTCTCGTTTTAAATTTCGTTTGCTAATTGATTCTCAGTTTACTTCACAAATGATTTTCAATTCGATGTTATTTACTCTTTCGAGATGGGACTAATGATCGAAATTTTATACAATGGAAAAATGAAGGCCACAGGAGTGACACCACACCAACCATTATTTGACGCGTCTCGACCCCTTAGTAAGGATTGGGTCATTATCAGAAATCTTTAGAAGTGAGGGATTCAAAGGTTGTAAATTGTTCTTTTTTTTTTATAAAATCCTATCTCATATCCACCACCATAGAATGGGGGTATAATCTAGCCATTCTGTTGGTAACAACTCGAAATTTGATTTGAGACCCAACTATGTGTATATATTCTTGATCGCCTTGACTTTCTGAGTCGTCTAAGTTATGTTTGTCAGTGCGAAGAAACCACGATAGCGTTTCAACGAATGAAGATAACAGCTTGAAATTTCGCACCGATACTTTTATTATACCCTCCACCATTGGATGGGGGTGTACTTATTTTGTCATTCCATTTGTAACACCTCGAAATATTCGTCTAAGACCCCATAAAGTATTTACATTCCTGATCGTTATGACATTTTAAGTTGAGCTAGCCATGCCCGTCCGCCCGTCTGTTCGACCGTCCATCTGTCGAAAGCACGCTTACTTTTGAAAGAGTAAAGCTAGGCGCCTGATATTTTGCATAAGTATTTCTTTTTAATGTAGGTCGGTTCGGATTGTAAATGGGTCAAATTGGTCCACATTTAGATATAGCACCCATATAAACCTATCTCCCGAATATACTTCTTGAGCCTCTAGAGGGCCAATTCTTATCGGATTTGGTTGAAATTTTGCACGATGACTTTACCTATGACCTCCAACCGATGCACCAAGTTTGGTTTCAATCAGTCCTTAACCTGAAATAGCTTTTATATAAACCGATCTCCCGTAAATACTTCTTGAGGCTATAGAGGACGCAATTGTTCTCCTAGCATATAAAAAAAACCATGGAGATTTCTTGTTATCACCTCCCATTACCCTTTTTTAGCTTCAGATTTGGGTAAAAACGATCCCCGGCTTTGACTTCTTGAGCCTCTGGAGGCCCCAATTTTCATCCGACTGAAATTCGTCACAAGTACTTGTGTTCTAACATCTGTGCCAAATGTGCTCCGAATTTGTGTATAAACTGATATAGCCCCCATATTAACCGACCCAGGATTTGACTTCTTGAGCCCCATAAGGACTCAATTGTCATCCGATTTGGCGGAAATTTGGCACAGACTTACCAACCTCCAATATCTACCCCAAGTATGACAGTAATCGGCCTATAAAGTGATATATCGCCTATACAAACCGATCTCCGATTTTGATTTATTGGGCTCCTAGAAGCCTCAATTTGCATCCGATTTTGTTGAAATCGGGCACAAAGACTTGCGAAATAACCTCCAACATCTGCAAGTATGGCTGAAGAATTTAGCGCGTGAAGTACACTTGTGGCTCCACTCACAAATCATACCCAGATAGGATCATAAATATATATAGACCCCATATAAACTGATCCCCGGATTTGACCTCTTGAGCTCCTAGCCCTAGTTATTGCCCCATTATGCTGAAATTCGATACATTTCGATAGGTTCATAAATAGATATAGGCCCCCCATATACCCATACCCCGATATGTCTTCTTGGGACCATGGAAACTTCGTAAATAATTATCCGATTTCATTGTTACAAAACAATTCATATACAAACTGACTAAATAATGAGTAAACTTTTGACGACGATGATGGTGGTAGGTACCCAAGATTAAACATTTAACGACGTTCCTTGTCTTAAAGTCAATTTCCTAACATTTTACACTGTTGTGACCAGGCCTGCGGAGTCGACTAGAGTAAAATTTTTGAGGCCGGAGTCCAAGTAGGAGCTGGAGCCGGACTATTGAAGCGGAGTCGGACTTTGGTTTGGAGTTAAGCACGCTTGCCCGGGGTCGGAGTCGAGTGTTAGACTCCGCAGCCCTGGTTTTGACATTCATTCAAAGATTTTTGTCTTTAAAATAAGAATTAACCCCAAATTATTGTTTTTGTAGTAAAATAAATACATTTGAGCCTCAAATTGGTTAAATTACACCCAAAAGTAAAATGAGAATGTGTCCCAATATTATTTATCCACCAATTTAATTGAAACAATTGATATTTACTTGAGGAAAACCCAAATTGGCCCCAATAGCAGTGTGATAAATGCCCCAAAAAGACGTAAATGGGCCCAAAAAGTTTTGTTGTTGTTCTCCAAATACATACAAATACAGGCATTTTGTTCGGCTTTTTCACCACATTTAAGTTTTACGCAAAATTTCCTTTCTTTCCCACAGTGTCTCAATGTTAAATATTACTACGTGTACACCAAATTTAAAGAAGCATAATATTCCAATTTAAAAAAAAAAATTTTACATTTTCAATTTGTAAAAGTTTTTTACTTGCTATTAGGTATTTTTATCCTAAACTGTAGTATAATAGATACTTATTATTAATAGATATTTAACTTTGCATTTTCCTAGTGGACAAAAATTAGTTTAATGAAGTTCAAAATATTAGTGAAGGTTAGGAAAATGAATATGTAAAAAGGAAAACATTATACCATAGTTGAAGAAACACAAAAGTAGGAGTATTTAAAAAGATTTGACTTAAATTTTCAAGATGATATCCTTATTTTTAATTCCTGTTTCTTTGGCTAGTAGACATTATCAAACTTCTTTAAATAAGCGCTATATATTTAATTATTAGTAATCTTTTTTGTGTGCAGAATTTTACTCTCAGTTTCGGATCACCCGCTTTCTCTCTTTTTCACTCTTTGAAAAACGAACGCAAGCTTTCATTCCCATAGTGTTGCTGGTTGCTGCCTTCCAAATATTTTGCTTATGTCACCAAATTTGCTACACAAACATTTTCCAAGCTAACCCCTGCCCTTGTATTGCCGTCGTTTTGTAACAAACCAAGCCACAGGCTCGAGTGATATATGAGTATGCTATGCCCCCCAAAACTGGGGAGTTAAATTATGCCAGCGCCAATGTGACTTAGTTTTTTTTCTTTTCTGGTTACATTGTTTCAATTTGTTTGAAGTCTGGGCAAATATAGAGTCTGGCGCCTCATAAATTCTACCCAAAGTTTCTTGATGTGAAGTTTGCCCTCATTTGCAATAAGTTTTAAGGGTATTTTTCTGGATGTTAACTTAAACAGCGGTCGGTGGGTTTGTTGGCAGCAGATAAATAAGTGAGTGCTTGTTGTATGAATCTCAAATATGAATAATAAAGGAATTTGTTGTGCTTTTTATTTTGGCAAAAGGTCAAAGTTGACAACAAAAAAGGAGAGAGAAGGAAATGAAACAAAGTTTTTTTTTGTAATTATAATAAAATTAAGATATTTTTAAAAACCAATATCTTTAAGAATGACAAGTTTTTAAAAGTAATCAATGTTAGTTTGACCCAATAAAAAGTGAAATTCAACAGCTCTAACGGAAATGAAAGAGTAATGCAATTTATATTGATGGCTGCCAAAGATATTTGGCACCACAGTCGCCTTTATTGAGTACCAACTAACATAGTTCAATTGATCTTGAACGAAGCCACCAATACCAGTTACCACAAACACAAGATGGACCTCAACAAAGATGATGATGGTGATGATGCTAGCGTTGCTCTTCTTTTGGCCTGGCTATGACGACAAAGTGTTATCATAGATGTCGAAATGTACACAAAAATGTACCACGTATTGAAATATGTGCGAATGCATTTGTGGCAAACATACATACACATATAACCACAAAACATATACACATGATATATATGTATGTACATATTTACAGTTTGACATTATGAACAAACAAACATAGATTCCATAGCCATTCGCCACAATGTCATAGAGAATCTATATGGGAATGTACCATCCAACTATCCAAGTCAACAATCAGTCGTTCATTCATTCGTTCACTCGTTCGTTGCACATTGACCCACTGACACTGTGACATAAATGGGGGTAAAACATACAAAAAAAAACGAATGAAAACCAAGAACTAAATTAAATCATTGAAAACTAATGTTCAATGTTAGCTTGGGAAAACAATGGACAAGTTTGGTGCAATCAATGTGGGAAATGAGTGCGTCAAAGAGAAGATATAAAGAACTATCAGCAAGGAATATTAAATTAAAGAAAAAATCGTTTTTAAAATGTGGTATCTTACCGTAAAATAGCTTGAGTTCATAAAAAATCCACTAAGATCTGCTTCAGCTATCATGAGGTCTGTTTCCAGTAAAAATTTGTAGGAGAGTAAGAGCCATTTTACTCTCTTGAAATATTTGGAACTAAAAGTACGCGAACAACTTCCAGTGAAAATTTGCAGAAAAACAGCTGGATTTTGTTTTGGTTGGTTTTTTTTTTATTTTCTTGCTTAGGAAAACATTTGTTTTTAAATAAAAAATGCTGTCGATACTTGTGATGTATTTTCCTTAGATAATTATCAATTTATTGACTCGAGAGTGACAAGGTTACAAGGGGAGACATTCTTCGTATCCGTGATCTCCGTGCCGCTGGACAGCCATCACAATTTACAGTGCACGAAGCTATGAATGTCATCCGTGGCGCCAAGTCGCGGAAGGCGTTGGTCCCCGGAGGGAATCTCTACACTAATGTAGAGAGTACCTTACAACTGTTCTCAGCCTGTCTGAACACCATTACCGATGTTTGAAAGATGGGCAGTGTGATCCCGCTACTGGAACCTGGAAAGGACACGAGCAAGGGGCAGTCGTACAGACCGATCTGTCTTCTTTCATCAGTAGCAAAGACTCATGAGGGACTACTCCTTCCGATCCTCTCGTTGAACAATTTCTCTTCGCTAACTGATTTACATGCCATGTGTACGGTGACACAAAAGTGAAAACAACGTTCTCTAGTCCCTTGTGGACAGCACTTGGTGTGCTGACAAAGGAGCCGTGGACTAACCACCTAATGCTTATGGATATTGTGGCTAGACAAATTGCTGCGACCACTGAGGTGAGGCTTAGGGAGCTTTATATTTGGTCATGTGGCGGCTGCGCATACTGTGTTATCATTGAAGATATCTGTTTCCGTTTGCAATTGGCAGACTTACTTGCACTCTTTTTTTCTAATCCCACTGTGCGTAACTTTTAACTGCCCAGCCGGGCCCACTCAATACCGTGGCAAATAAAGTACGCGAGTAAAAATTTGTGCAAATTTGCACAAGTTTTTGAGTTCCCGAACACAGCTATTATGAGACGTGAATGCTTATATTTCCGTATCTCGTAGGAGCTTTAAAGTATTTTGCTGCTTATTTTGATTGAAACCCATTTTAGTTTCATACAAAACTACCAATTAACTCGATCGCTTAATGTAAAAAGGGCCTAACTCGATTTGTTGTTACTTAACAGGCGAAGGAAAAGACTTGACATAAAAATCTTTTTAAATCTGATATTTGCAATGGTATCCACCTAAAATTTGGAGGCAAGTTGCATTTGACATTAGTTTCCCAGAATAAGCAAAAAATTAAATTTTGAAAAAAAATTGAGCTAGGCCATTTTTATATCAAGCCATTTGCACTCAAATACATTTCTATTTAAATCAATTTTCATTTCTCTTATTTAAATGAATATGCATTTCAATTATACGTTTTGATTGGAATTTCATAGAAAATGTCCACCAGAAGGATTATCTTTGAGACAAATTCTTTATTGAAAGCTTTCTAGTTTATAAAAAAAAGCATATAATACACATAAATTCTATAGAATTTATATCCTCTTATTCACTTAAGTTTAAGAGCTATATGGCAAATCTAAAGCATACCCACATTTAAAGATTATTTACATAGCCACAAAAAGATGTATATGTGTATGCAGAAAAAATTAAAACAATTTACACAAAAGGATGCAGAACAAAAAAAAAAAAAAGAGAAAACTGTTCCCACATTTACGCATGACCTCATAAATAAATATCACAAAACAGCCACAACAACAAGGACTTAAATGATGACAATATATGGGTATGAGAGGGGGACAACTATCTCCCGACATTATGCACTCTGTCGTTGGTTTGAGTAAATGATAAACTTTCAACTTTAAGCAGTAGACCAAACAAAAGGGAAGTATGCATACACCCTCCAAAAAAAAATTAAAAATAACGAGGAGCGTTTGAATTTAAAACTTCAAGTTTGGTTATTTCCTGTTGTTTGTTCCAAGCTAAATAAATATTGTAATTTTTCTCAAAAAGCTTAAGGAAGGCATCCTTCCCCCTTTTACCCGGGTAGTTCCTGCCTCTGCAACAGACATATTTAAAATATGTTAAATGCTATGTTGCAAGACCCAGCTTATACATATTCTTTATGATATATGGTATATGCAGTACCATGCAGAGGATCGAGGGAAATAAACATATTTGGTTGGAAAAACAAAATTCATTATAAAATTATGCACACATTTGTGAAATGACAAAAGGAAGAAAGAAGGAGACACCTCCTTTTGCCTGGCTGTCCCAAACAGACATACCCGGCAAGAAGCTCACACAGGATCACAACTGCATCAGCAGCCAATTCATGGCCTGCATAGCATTCATTCTATACAACTCTCCACCTCTCCTCCTCTCTGAGCTCGGGGTCTTGCTCAACAAAGAAATATACCCACAATAACCTCAAAGTGCAACCAAATGTCACTTGGAAAATTTAAGGAATTTGCCAACCATAGTCAGGCATGAGACAGCAACAAATCACTTTTAAATTAAACCGCCTTCTGTGGGCGTGCAATTATTTGTCGCTTTTTATGGGAGCTTTAACACACAGCAGCAAGCAGGCAAACAGGTTAGAAGGCATTCCTCCACCTTTCTGGGGATTTATAGAAATGACAGGCAATGTACGCTTGAACGAGATGAGCCTGCCTTAGGAATGTCTGCTGCCATGGCAAATGGAGAAAGGAATATCAGGGAGCCTTAAGCCCGTAGGTAAAAAGGAGAAGTTTATTGTTAATGATGGCGGTTTAGCATGTTTTAGATCACATAAATTTTAAAGCTACAGAACAATTTACAACGTGAAGAGAAGATTACCAAAGTGATGGCAAATAATTTTTTTTAATCAAAATGTTGTTACATTAAAACAATGAATTTATACAATAGTTTAAAGTTGGGAGGATTTAAAGTAAAAGGAAATATAAATTTTAGCTATTAAGGTATGTTGTAAACTAAGTTATTGTCAAGGGAGTACTAGGAGTGTTCAAGCGATAAATTGTATGTGAAATCAATAAAGCAATCTGTTTCGATAGAGAATATTGCATGAAACCAAATATTTCAGGTTACATGAAATGGCTAGACCATCACCACCCTAAGCTAGAGTCATACGGAGATTCATTCTGATATACAGTTACACCAAGGAAAGTATAAACAGAAAAAGTGAAGTGAATTGATTATAAATACAGAGAAAACTAGTAAAAGCGTGTTAAGTTCGGCCGGGCCGAGTCTTATTTCACCATGCATCTCATTTGTGGACTTCTTTGCCCGGTATATTTTGTTATTCAAACAAAGGATAATGGATGAGATGATGGTCCGATTCCGAACACAAATGAATTGAATGTTGGAGACCATAGTTGAAGTAATTGTGTAAAATATCAGCCAATTCGAATAAGAATTGCGCCCAAGAAATATAATCGGGAGATCGGCTTATATGGGGGCTGAATCAGGCTATAGACCGTTTGTAAAAAAATTCAGAATTATGATCGGAAGATCGCTTTATTTGGGAGCTAGACCGTACTTGGCATAGTTGTTGCTAGAAAAAAACAAAAAAAAATTAAGTAAAATTTCAGCCAAATCGGGTAATAATTGCACTTCTTAGAGGCTCAAGAAGTCATCATCCCAGATCGGTTTATATGGCAGCTTAATCAGTTGTTGAAAGTCATAACAAAACACCAGATGCAAAATTTGAGCCAAATGATATAAAAATTGCACCACTAGAGGCTAAAGAAGTCATGATTCCAGATCGGTTTATATGGCAGCTATATCCGGTTATGGACCGATATGGCCCATTTACAATCCCAACAGACCTTATCTAAGTATGTACTACTTTACTTCGAAAGTTAGCGTGCATTCGACGGATGGACTGACATGGCTAGATCGACTTAAAACTACATGACGATCAGAAATACATATATACTTTATGGAGTTTTAGATGAATATTTCGAGGTGTTACAAACGGAATGACGAAATTCGTAAACCCTCATCTTATGGTGAAGGATACAAGAAATCAGCAGAAAGAAAGGAAAAAGGATGAAAAGGATTCCAGCGATAACCCATTGAAAACATTTTGTCTTGCCGTAACTATTCAAGAGACTTTTAGAGCGTTACTTAAGAAAGATATGCTAGATGAAAGAAGGAATGCCGCCCAAAGATCCTGCAGATCCGTTAATAACACAGAATGTGGGCGATATACGCCATTTGTGAGGTACTTTGCCATTTGAAAAAAAGGTATGACAGCCATGCTAAAGAGGTGACGCTCTGCGGCACGCCATTCGGACTCGGTTCTAAAAAGTAGCCCCCATTTCATTGAGCTTAAACTTGAATCGGACAGCATTCAATGATATATGGAAAATTTGCCCCTGCTTCTTAATGGAAAGTTCATGGGCAAATTTGCCCGACCAAAATAAATGCCTATTTACTTGTCTGTACATTACATTTGTAGGACTTCTTTGCTTCTTGTAACATTTATGTTTCATTTTCATCGACTTAATATTTTTTGCAAAAAAAAAATTATTAACATTTCAATACAACACCGCCATTGGGGTTTGTTAAAAAGTCAACATTATCATAACAAATGAATTACTCGTTTTGTAGCAACACGAAGATCAATCAACTGCTACAAATCAATCATCACCAGAGACAACAGAAAAAGATATTTCGGGATGCAATACACACAGAAAAAGACAAAGCCAAATATACACACAGTCTCTCTAGTTGTTCCTAGTGTACAATTGTTAAAACGCTCTTTGCACCCCAAAAGCAATACTCTGGAGAATATTAAGAATTCATATTTTCATGCTTGTAGGAAAATTTAATAAATCCCTCCTTAAATGATGGATGGCCTTTAATTTTGAGAATGTTTGCTATTTCTAATAACGAAAAAAACAAAACATAGCAAAAAGGAACATCGTCATCTACCTAAAATCATCTGTCAAATAAGGGGAGAAGGACGTTGATAGGGAAATCGATCAAAATTTGTTGACATTTTCCTCATTTGCTCTTTGTACAACTACTAAGCAGCATAATCTCTAACAACCACACAAACATCCATGCATCCTTGCAGGATATGCACATGGCATCATCTATTTGATGTGGCTATAATCACATTAATGCCATACTCGTACACCACCAATCGAGAGATGATGTGTGAGTGCGAATGAGTGCCCATGAATTGGAATCAGTGGATAGCGAGGAATTTTGAGTAATGAGTCTTTACCACCTGAATGTTATTATCACTAATTTTGTTGTCTTTTAGTACAGCTTCGGGATTTCCCACATTTCAAAGTGTTGTCGCAGCAATTCACTCGTTTTTGTTACTGCAATGACATTTCATCATGAAAGCCTCAAAACTATGTTACGCCCAGAAACAGGGAATTTTGTTTGTTGTTCGATTTATTTCGATTGAAATGTTCTACAAAAGTCTTTTTTGCAAAGCCACTACAAGGGTGGGGGTGTTAAGCGATTTGTGCTATTACATGACCACCATATTGAGCAAATGGTCAAAGTCAGAACTCAATTGTGAGAATGATGATGATGCCCAGGCTATAACAGATTGGCATATGGATGGCAATCATTCTTTGTTAGGGATATACGTTAAAAAAAGGAGATTTGTATGATGGATGTTTTGGAACTATTGGCTGCTAATTTTTGTTAAGCATGTGCAAGTGATTGAACAGTTATTTGTGATTAGCAAGAAGAACATTACAGATGACGAGACATAACGAAGGCGAATTAAGTTTGATATAACAAAAATAAATTCTTTGGCTTTTAGAAAGGGTTCAAATAAAAGGCAAGAGGAGGCGTAACATCATAATTTGACTAATGCAAAACAGCAGAAGTTGGAAGTATATACTGTTCCTTAATGTAATGTCATTGAGAAAATTTTATTATTAAAACAATTGAACACAATATTAGCTCTTAATTTTGCACCATTGTGCAGTGTGCCATACACCTCAACAAAAACTGAATCACTTCTAAAGAAATCTTATAAAGCTGATATACTTTGTATATAGCGTTAGTATTTGGGAGATGATCTTCACAATTATCTTTTGGAATTTTTTGATATACAGCCGGTGAGAGTTATATTGAGGTTTTTACTATGTATTACACTTTTTCCACAAAAGAATAGTGTGAAGTTATCTTTTCAATCAGCATAAATACCAAAACTTATTTGAATATAAAAACATACTAAATAATAAATCTTCTTCTCGTGATACAACATCTTATACTTTGCAATGTATTTAAATAATTCAACTTTTAATTAAAATGGACAAAATTTTCATTTTAGTTGCATTTGTTTACCCCCTCTGATACCCGTTTCGCTCCAGCAAAATTCTTAACAAATAGCAACCATAGCAGCAAATATTACAAAAATCCATTATGTTTTAATGGCGAGGCTGAGCAACCATCATGCAATGAATACGTGAATGTATCATACATGAGAGTACTGCAAATTGTTGAAATTGTATTGAAGAGAAAAGAATTCGTTTTACTAAATTTTGGTTTTTTTATATCTTCCACCATAAGATGGTGGATGACTTCGTCATTGCGTTTGCAACGAATCGAAATATTGGTCTTAGATACCATTAAGTATAAACATTCTAATTACCATGCTTTTTAAGTCGATCTGGCCATGTCCGTCCGTCTATCTGTAGAAAGCACGCTAACTTTCGAACGAGTAAAGCTAGGCGCTTGACATTTTGCACAAATACTTCCTATAACTGTAGATCGATTGGGATTGTAAACGGGCTATATCGGCCTACGTTTTAATATAGCTCCAATATAAACCGATCTCCCGATTTTACCTCTTTAGTCCTTAGAGAGCGCAATTTCTAACCTATTTAGTTAAAACTTTTCCTATGAATTCCAACATACGTGCTAAGAATAGGTCTAAAACCTGATATAGGTGCCATATAAACCCATCCCTCGATTGTGCTTCTTGAGCCTCTAGAGAACGCAATTCATAATCGATTTGGCTGAAATCTTACACAATGACTTCTTCTATGACTTCCAACATACGTGCCAAATATGGTCTGATTCAGTCTTAAACCTTATATAGCTCCCATATAATCCCTTCTCTCGATAACACTCCTTGAGCTCCTAGGGCGCCGTTCTTGTCTGATGTAACTGAAACTTTGCACAGCGACTTTTTCTATGACCTCCAACATACGTGCGGAGGACCGAATCAGTCCGAAACTTGAGATAGCTCTCATATGAACTGATCTCCGATTGCACTCTTTGAGCCACTAGGGGGTGCAGTTCTTATCGGATATTGCTGAAATTTTGTACAGCTACTTCTCCTGTGATTTTCAAGATACGTGCTAAGTATGTTGCGAATCTCTCACTAACCTGATATAGCTCCCATATAAACTTATATTCCAATTTTACTTCTTCTACGATTTGCCTGAAATTTTGCATAATGACTTCAACATCCTAACAGTATGATCCGAATCGGTCTACAACCTGATATAGCTCCAATAGCATAACAATTTTTATTCGTTATCTTTTGTTTGTCTATAAAGAGACACCATGCAAAGAACTTGACAAATGCGATCCATGGTGGACTGAATATAAGATTCGGCATGGCCGAACTTATTACGCTTTTACATGTTTTCTTTTAGTTAATAATGCCACCGCATCACCCACTAACAGTATCGTGCAACTTGAGCGCCAGAGCCACTTTATAAGTAATTTACATCCATGTGGGGAAATTGTGGTCAGCAACATAGTGGCGGTGGTGGTGGATATTTTGTGCTTAAATAAAATTGAAAAATATTTACTTTTTTCTGTTTTTATTTAAGTACATATCCAACAACACCATGATGCACTCTTCAAGCCGCAATCATCCTTGATGGAGCAGTAATTCCTTAAAAAAGAGAGAAAAAAACCGTGATGATGTTCAATATGATGTTACTATAGAAGCTGTGGGTAATGTTCATTTCACTTTAATATGTATTAACCGAAAAAAAAATCAGCCAGCTCCATGAGTATGAGTTTGGAAAAGCGTGGGCGTTAATTTCAAACAACCAAAAAAAAAAAAAACAATAATGCCAAAATTACTTCAGTCAGTCACGCGCTAAAACCATCTTAACGTTTCTTATGGTCTTCTAATGGCATCGATCAGTTACTGAACTAAGGTAATTTTTCCTTCTAAAGAAAATAACATAATTTTTAGCTTGTATTTTGTTTTGTTTTTGTGTTAAGAGTGCCAAGAGAGTAGGCCTTTAAATATGGAAAGAACATTCACAATTTATTGCTGCTGCTGCTGCTGATGATGATGAGATGGCTATAGTCATACAAGAAACGAAAGCTATAAAAATATTAAACATACCAGTGAATTAATGTATTTTGTGAATTTATTGATATGTTGTTTGAGCAAAGATTATCTCAAAATTTAAATTGTAAAATTTTGTTGTACACTTTGAAAATATATATCAAAATTCTTCCATTTTTTTAAAGTAAAAAAGGAAGGTACCAGCATATATATACCAACATTTCAAAATTTAAAATATATATTCGTAGAACAACAAAATGAAAACTTGTGTTGATTTTTTTGTTTTATTTGAATATATATATATATCAAAGCTTTATATTTTTGGGGAAAATTAAAGCAGCAGTCTGCAAACAAACTTAGTTATCCTTCATAGTTCAAAGTGTTGCAATACACAAGAACAATAGAGGGATTATGTATACCTTCTAGTAACTATTGTCAAATCAGGCCACTTAAAAAAAAGCTTTATTAACTGGCACCATCCAATTCAGACAAGTCTACAAAGAAATGAGAAGCCATTCTCATTGGCAGTACGGGACACGAACATAGCAGATGTTGTATATCTTCTTCTTCCTCGACGTTTATACAGCTTCACAGACAGTAACCTGTCATAATGAACACAATGTGTGAAACCCAAGATATTTTATCTATACTCACGAGTAGTTAGTTTTATTCGTACAACGTTTATTTTCTCACTCTTTAGGAATTTTTAACTAATCGTGGATAAATATCATGGACTAACGAGTATTATGTAATTAACTCCTATCAACGATAAACATTTTTCTGAGTGCGTTGTTAAAATATTGTTTCATTTTTCACTATACTACTTCCACTACTATGAACTTTGTTTGCTATATGCTACATTGATGATATATGTAACCTTCACCATACGTCTAAATCTGAAGTGGAACCATCTGTGAAGAAGCTTAAGACTCGCCTATTATTAGGGATATTGAAGAAGTTTCAATTGATTCTATTAGGTGTAGTGGTGTGTTACTTCTTTAAATAGCTGTGTAATTCACATTGTATGGCACATCAGTATCGATGATAACACAATGTCCGTAATGGTTGCTTAAACAAACAGAGAGTTCTCTCTTAACCTGACGAAGAATAACTTCTATTTAGACAGACTTACGTCTAGCATATTTTCATCAGCCAATGCCACTGGAGAGCATCCAGAACAAAACAATCCAAAAAAGAGTGGTGGGAAGCTTTACCGCAATATAAAATTAGGTACATTTTGTAATTTTAATAACCCCAATTTGTTTTGGGGTCTTCAACAAATACTTTACAATTTCTTGATGGAATGTCGGGCAACTGTTCGCGATAATACTCTCTAAAACTCCAGAAATCACTATATGCAGCCTCTACCTCTTTAGTAATTTAAAAAGATTACAGAATACCAAATCCATTTTTGGTTCTCATTTTGATATCCTCTCCATTGAAGACGTGTATGCTACAAAATTGCCTTAAATTTTTTCTGTTCACATAAATTTAGAAAAATAAATTGAATATTCGGTTTGGCTCAATATATGAATAAATCATGCGAAAAGTGCTCTCTCTAAACTGCAGATTATTAAGTTGGAAAATATTGTATTTATAAAATTTTATATTGCTTTTGCTGACAATCATATTTACGAGATTTGTTGTAAATCCAAAAACGAAAGGGTGTTTATAAAGGGCAAGAAAAAATTTTATTGTGAAGATGGTTGTGATGGTAAAGAAGTAGTCAACTAAAACATTGCATAGTGGGCCAGAGTCACAATTAACCAACCAATGGTGTATAAATTTTGTTCTAGGAGAACTTCTTTAAGAGAGTCAGTGGTATCGGACTTTTTTGAGGCCAATTGGTAAATATTTTGATTTGAAAGGCGAACCATTGCACTTTAATTTGATATCACGGGTGCTAGCAATGCCTTGGGCATTTCATTTATAGGACGGATATTGATGAAGAGTGAAACAGGTCAGGAAACAGGTTCGAGGTCATGGAAATATTGAAAGTTAAGTGTGCTATTTGGTTTTCTACAGAGCGTAGCCAACCATAGAGCGGAAAAAAACTTAAGATGTAAATTTGGCCACTGAATAGCTTTCTAAACACTAAAAAGAGGAGTATATACAATAGTCAGTCATTCGATTTTCAAAGACCAGCTAACAGAAGATTCAATAGTGCCCCGATGCTATTGAATCTTCTGTTATACACAATTGAAAGTGTTGCGCTTTGTTTGTTCCGTATACCCTAATAAGTTAAGAGCTATTTTCATGAAATTTTTACAAATGGTAGAATTTGGCACCCATGTGAAAACAGGATTCTTTATTTTTAGATATCGAATATGAATATGGTGTCAAAAATGGGATTCAAGTACCTAGGGCGCTGCCCAAGCCCAAAACCGCATCCAAAGTACCGCCCAAAATCAAAAGAGGACCGATCGGGACCATATGGGACTCCAATGAAAGGTATTCGAGAGTAGAGTACGAATATGATTACCGATATTAAAAATTGGGAGTATTGTGAGCATTTTAGACCATCATGACAATTTGCGACTCAAATAAAAGGTTTTCGGGAGTAGATTACGAATATGGTACTAAAAATAAGGTTATAGTGATAGGTGGTTGCCTACCCCCCAAAAAAACACCTCTCAAAATGTGAATATTTGTCAATCATGGCTATATGGGTTTGAATAATGGGAATTTGGTATTAGATAAACAAGTTGTACTGGGAAGATATATATGTTAGTAGTAAGAAACTTATTTTTCGCGTGGTGCTAATGAAGGCGCAGCAGAGTGGGCCGGGTACAGGTAGTTGTATATATAAATACGCATGCTTGATGTTTTTAGGTCACTCAAGGTTAGGATATGGAGGCAACAAAGATATATTTTATTTAAAGACAAACACATACTGTTAGCTCGGCTACGGGGGCGCTGCCTTAAGAATTTAGTTTTTTTAATATTTCGGTCACTGTGTGCTTTTGAGATATGTTTAAGAGAGTAGATCTCCTATCATAGACCTTTAGCTCGAAAGAGGACCACAAATAAATATAAGAAAAGTGATTTTGCTGTTTCTTAAAAGATTGATATTTGGGGAAAAAAAGTTGGAATATTTTTCCAACTTTAGTCGCTTTCCATCAACATTGTAATTCCAATGTTGGAGGCTTTGTATGTTGTGTATGCTGGAAATAATATCTCGTTTGTTATTTTTTTTCGCTATGCTGTTTTATATGCGCGTGGAGTTGTGATCACAACGAATTTATTTGCTGGCACATACAGTTTGATATCAATGCTAAAAGTGTTTACGGTTCAATTGTTACATTCTCTACTTAGTGATGCTTTTTACAGCCGTTATAGTTGGTGTTGCCATGGTTTATTGAAGTCGGCCAAAAGCAAGCAGCAGATTGTACTCGAATTTTGTGTTGACAAACACACTCTGATGCATTAAAGCAAAGAACCAAACCAAGCCAAACCTGGCACAGAGGCAGGCATGCATGCATAAATGTAAAAAAAGCCTGAAATAAAATAAAAAAAATCTTGCATTCTACATGGTTGGCATGACATATTACGAAAAAAAACACATCGAATGTCTACGCAATATGCAGCTGGAGTTGCTCTTTTTTCAAAAACTATTTTATGACTTATAAATTGGCAAAACTATAACTAATTTTTTTTTTGATTTCATTTTAAAGGGTTGGCAAAAGTAAATGATTTATCACAAGGCAGGGAATTTTCATATTAAAAATCTCTAGTTTTGCTGGGTTAAAGAGTTTGTGTTCTTTTTTAAATTAATAAAAATTACGCAAAACTTTATTTATGTATTGCTGCGGCATTTGCGGTAAAACATTATGCCAAAAGTCAATGGACAATTGTTTACTTGTGGCAAATATTCACAAAAAAAGTCAACATACTCCAATAAAAAACTTTTTTTCTATAAAATATTTGTCTTTGATATGCTTGCATCGATTCAACGATTGCATTGTCGATTTGAAAGCCAACAATGCCATAATAAATGCAATCGCTTTTTGTCGTTTCTCTCTCCTGTTTTTTTTTTTGTTTTGTTTGGTTCAATAGTTTTTTATTTGTTCCGAGTTAATATGGTGGAGTATTATTTGTGGCAACAAAGAAACACACACATATACACATACTCACTGACAGGGACACACAGGCACACAGATTCCTTTGTGTTAAATTATTTAAGTGGAAATTGCGGTAAATACGAAATACTTCATAGGCATTGAGCGAACAAAAACGACGAGCGGAAACTGTTTTGATTTCCGGTAGAAGGGTTGTTATCCCGCCACACAGATTTCGCTGAGATGGTGTGTGTGTGTGTGTGGTTTTTTCATATAAAGCTTAAAAAGGTGGTTTTAACCAGAATTTACTTTCGTTAATAAAACGCTTAAAAAATCCCATATAAGAGAAATATTAAAATAAAAAAATATACATCCCCACTTGATGACAGATGTTAAGCTTTTGAAATAACGGATATAGATTTAGTTTAATGCATTTTATTGAATTCAATTTAATCCAATAAAAAAATAGAATGTTCACTTTTTTTAAAGAGTAAGAGCAAACGATAAGAATGAATTCATTTGGAGAGCCATAAAGGTTGTGGGCGATTATTTCATCGTCCCTTTCTACATGGTACCATTTTACCTAGTTCCTGTAAGGCATAACTTGTATGTGGCAACACTATTTAACATTGGCTACACTCAATAACTGTAAGTTTTGGTGATAAACAAACTGAAAGGGGAAATGCGAAATTGTTCATGGTATCGTAAACAGAATTTTAACCAAACACCACAAGTAGTCTCTCTGGAAAGCCGATAAAATCAATAATCAGGCATCTGCACAAAAAAACATAATAATCAGAGTAAATGGGAAGTCACCGTAGGGTAGAGGTTAGCATGCCCGCCTATGACGCTGAACGCCTGTATTCGATTCCTGGCAGGATCATAAGAAAAATTTTCAGCGGTGGTTATCCCCTCCTAATGCTTGCGATATTTGTGAGGTACTATGCCATGTAAAACTTCTCTTCAAAGAGGTGTCGCACTGCGGCACGCCGTTCGGACTCGGCTATAAAAAAAGGAGGCCCCTTATCATTGAGCTTAAACTTGAATCGGACTGTACTCATTGATTTGTGAAAAGTTTGCCCCAGTTCCTTATGGAATATTCAAGGAGAAATCTTCATATGCAAATGGGAAAATCTGCCGCATAAACCAAACCCGTTTTTAAGGTCAATACATAGCGGGCGTGTCCACAGGTCGTGGATAGTGGAATGCCCCATACGGAGTAGCTGCAATTGCAGTCGCAGACAATTAGCGACGTCGAGTGGAGAGTCTCGGTGAAAGGCCGTGCGGCAACCGGCTCTTTCCTAAATACTGATGGCCTAAAAAGCTCGATATTACAAGGCGAGTTATTAGTGCCTTTAAACAACCAATGGCAATCGGTCCTATGGACCGGAACGAGCTTGCTCACCTGTATGAGCTTGGCGCGGCCTTATATTCAAACGTAGCAACAACAACAACAACTCCTAGATAGTGTAGTTGTTTTAGATAAGCGAGGCTCTGCAGGTGCAAAAAACCTGGCAACTTATTCATCTGAAACTTCTATACCGCAATGCCAAGCCCCACTTTTCAGATTTCGCCAAGACTGTCTTAGCTCAGGTTTTAAGTTTTATCAGGTTATGAACCCAGTCGGATCACACATAGTGTTATGAAGACATCTTTCTTCTTCTGCTCCTGTGGAATCACAATGAACGAAAACATCGAAGTGAGTCTGATGACAGACTGCCACACTCAATCAAACTTGTTATTCAAACCACCAAAAATGTTTGCTAAAACAGCAGTTTTTGTCTGCTTAAAATGGGAAAGCAGACATTACTGCTGTTTCAGCAAACATATGGCTGCTGTATTAGCAAACATTTCTTACTGCTATTTCAACTAACAAAATCTGCTGTATTGAGTATCCAAGTCTACTGAAAAAAATGTATGATTCTTCTTATGGTTGCCTGATACTTGTTTTGATTATTTTAGGCATTTTTTAGACATTTTTTTTTGAAATTTTGTTGAAAGAGATGATTTGAAATTGTGAAATATTACTGTAAAGAAGCTACCTGATCCATCCATTGGTATGTATTTCCAAATGTGGCTGAGCTAGCTCGCATTTTTTGTTATTTTTCTGCTAATGTGCACATGACTGGCATGGACTTTTATATCTAAATTTAAAGAAAAAATATTAGGGAAAGTTTACATTCAGTAGTGATTATATACAACCACTGAGACACACATTTACATATGTGTTTTTTTTTTTCTAACATACCCTTCGTAATAAAGCAGCAGTCATTTTCAGCAAACATATGACTTTTCAGCAGTAAGCCTGCTACTTTGAAATTGCAGTACTACTGCTGTAATAGCAGAACTACTGCTACAATAGCAGCAAAATGAACTACAAATATTCAGCGGACAGTATTTGCTATTTTCAGCAATTTTCTTTCTGAGTGTACATAAACGTAACCTAACCTAACCTAGTATGAATGTGGGAAGTCGTAACAAAACACCACGTGCAGAATTGCAGCCCATTCGGATAATAATTGCGCGCTCCAGAGAATCAAAAGTAAAATCAGTAGATCTGTTTACAAGGGAGCTATAATAGGTTATGGTACGTTCAGGTTCAGTAAGTTAAAGGTCATAATAGAAGTTAGCGTGCAAACATTCCCCATAATGGTTGAAAATTAGGCTATCTAGGATTTCAAGGTTTATATGTGAGCTATATCAGATAATGCACTGATTTGGACCATTCTTAGTACAGATGTTGGAGGTCACAACCGAAGTCATCGGGCAATATTTTTTCACAATCGGATAAGAACTGCATTCTCTAGAGGTTCAAGACGTCAATTGGCATATAAATTTATAAGGGAGCTATATCTAAACATGGATCGATTTGGTACATTTAAAATCCAAACCGACCTACATCAATAATCATTTGTGCAAAAACTCAAGCCACTAGCCTTACTCGTTCAAAAGATTTGATCGTGCAGGCCAGAGGACTGCAGTCAATAAACTTGAATTACTTGAACTGCCTCGCCCCGAAAGGCTGCGGACATGGACCGATTTGGTACATTTAAAGTCCAAACCGACCTAAATCAATAAACATTTTTGCGATTGGGGCGACTCAATTCGAGTTAAGGGAGTGGGCGACGAACCCGCTTTGAACTGTCGCTAGGGCGACGAAAATCTTATGGAGGAGATCTGGATCGTGAGAAGACGAGGCTATTACTGAATGGAAATAAGAAGTAGATCGGTATAGCTCTAGATATCTAGCTCTAACTAACTTATCCAGATTAGGTGCGGCAAGTCATAGCAGGTGTAGGACATGTGGGGAAGATGATGAGACGTTGCAGCAGTTTCAATATCATTGCCCGACTTTCGCGGCTAACAGACACCGGCATTTAGCTGGGGACACAATACCAGAATTAAACCGACTTATGGGCGTGGAAAGGATTATTTTCTAAAATGTCTTGGAAGTAAACATGTAGTTGTAAAGATCAATAAATTTCCTTTCTATTGAAATATTTTTTTGTATAAACTGGTTTCCATTTTACGACCAGAGAATATTTATTGCAATAAAACCGTAATAGGTACATTATCCATTCTCGTTCCATATTATTTAATCTTTAATCCAAACCAATATAATTGTGACAAATGGTAAAACTCAGCGGAAAAGAGTTGCCGAAGGATCTTTAAAAAATTACATATTCTTTGTGGCGATAATAGCATCGCTTAAAATCTCCTTTTCCCTAAACATATGTCTGGCAAATCTTCACGTACTGAAATTTTTTTTAAATGCAAGTTAAAAATGTCAACTATGCAAAATATAAAAGCAGATTTTACTTTGTTAATAAAGATTCGTTTAAGAAGAAGTATACAAATATCAATTGTTTTTTATATTGGCAAGTCTTAAATCTTAACTGGAAGAAAATCCAATTTTCGAATCATTGGACTGACAACAACTTAACATTTTGACAAGGTAAAAAAATTTTCTATATATCGCTTAACAGTAGCCCTCTTTAGACCTAATTCGAGGCCTTATTACAAATATTATTCTGCCCTTAGTTTTATTTTCTTCCCTTTATTTGCTCTGGGAATTTCTTCATGATATACCCATCCTTCATCTTCGTTAAAGAACTGGTAGTCATTTTGCACATTTGTATTCTTATAGTCAATAAATCAAAGATATGATATGAGAAAAAAGAAAAAAAAAACGTTGACATACCTCAGGATTTATTTACATTTGACATCTAAATTTATTGGTTATGCAAATTTGAAAGGCTCCACAGAGATTTGAAACTTACCTAAAAATAGAGAGGAGTAAAAGGAAAAAATATGATAAGAATTTGTATATATACAAATAAATATAAATTTTAGCAAAGATAAAATGGTTATTTAGGGAAACAAATTTATTTCAAGTCAGGCAGAGGTATGGAAAGGAAAACCTCTGAACTTGCTGCTGCTATTTAAATAAAACAAATGCCAACATCACAAAATAAAACCATATTGCAGATAATGTCACCTTCTGTTGGTAGGAAGACAACTTCATAGCTCGGCATCTCTTTTAATTGCAAATACCATACAAAAGTTATTAATGTCATCTAACACATGCACACTCATAGGGTTATTATGAGAAAAAAATTGTTTGTTGAAATCTTCTCTGGAGTTCTTAGTTGCTTTTTTTTATTCCATAAATAAGCAGACACATGTTTGATATTAAAAGTTGGCGACCCAAAAGCGGCAGGCGGGCCAAATCATCAGCCGGGTCCCATGGCATATGGTAAAGTTTAAATGAACGATAAAAAGAGAAAAATTATTGTGAAATGCTACAAAAAAAAAAACACACACACAAAACAAAAGGAAGTCAACTTTCTTTTTATCTAAGAACAGGTTCAGGTTTCTTGTTTTTCCTTTCTAAGCGAATCTCTGAAAGGAAGGAAGGAAGCACCATGACAATGTCAGAAGAAAGTGGCACTAGAAAAGAAAAATATGCATATTTTCCATTAAGATAAGAAAAACATAATTCCTGCCCATACCTCCGCCCCACGCACCAACACACACACAGTCAAGTAAGGAAAGGAAATCGAGGGAAAAATAACAAATTCCAGAAATGAATTATGCCATAAAAATCCATATCAACTCAATGAGTATTAATAGAAATAAAAAAACGACAAAGCAAGGAAGCAATTGTCTATGTGTGTGGCAAGGTAGGAAGGATTTTTATGTAAGCCAAGTAACGCTTTTGCCAACAGAACAAAAGCAACACTTGAAAACGCTCATCTTTTCCAGGAAACGCAAAAAGTTGAGAGGCAAACTCAAGGACTACTTCTCTAGACACAAGGCAAACATTATCATAAATATATAAAGCAATTTAGTTAGAAATTTCTGTTTATAAATTCCAATTCCTTGGAGTATTTACCAAATTTGAATAGGGTATTTTGGCGCATACCCTAAGATATGTCATGTCATAAATTTGTGTCTTATTCCGAATAATCTTCAAATAGGAACGGGATTTGTTTTTCTAATTTGTTCATATTTATTGTCGAGAAATCTGTTACAGGGAAGATGGAGATTCAATTAAACTTTGATAATGAAATTTCAAATAATTTTGTAAATAATAATAAATTTGAGCAGAAAAGAAACCGTTTTGAATGAAAGTAAATAATTGAGTCAATAAATATTAAAAAAATTTAATACAAGTCCGATTTTCAAACTCGTAGAATTATGCTAAATGTTAATTTTGATGCGAGCAGTTTTAAAAACTTTAGTTTTACATAAAATTTTTTAAAAATGTTGTCAAAATGAAATTTCTTTTACTCTCTTATAATATTTTTTTGGAGCTCGAAACTGGCACGGCCGGTAAATAAGTACTGTTTGGGGATGGTGCGGCTCTTCAGATATTTCGCTCCGAAGGTTAAGTTAGATTATATTCAACAAGTTGCCCACCATAGGTGTGTTCACTCTGAGGCCAGTTTGGTCCCTTTGTAACAGCCTTGAAAGAAAAAGAAGAGAACGAAGATGTGAGATCTCGGACTATATCCAGAGGATATAAACAAATCGAAGAAACAGGAAGAACTGAAAGCCGGAGCGGGGGATGAAGCGCATATCCCTCCTTCGCCGGATCTTACTCGAGTCTTCGTCGGAACCATTTCGTTCCGTCCACAATTTTCAGGGGAACTTCCACAGGTACGTTCGCAAGATCACCCATATCGCAGAAGAACTGCTTTCCGAATGAGAAGAGCTTGCGACACTGCAGACTTGAACATGAACAGAGCAAAGTGAATATTAAATTCATGCTCTACTTCTAAATACCTTTTGAGCCCCATATTGCAGTGGTCGATAAATATGACCGGGGGGTGGGGTCCCTGACAATTCAATTCCGTCCTATACTCCCAGCGACCTTTCATTTGAGCCCCTTATTGCCATGGTTGATAAATGCGCCCGATTTGGGGGTTGTTTTGAGGGTGAGGTGGCCACCCAAACACTTGGCACCACTTTTGGATAGCAGATTGATTTTCTACTCTCAAATACCATTCTTTGAGTCTCGTAATGTCATTATTGTTGTATATATAAATTAGGTGGGTTTTTGGGTGTTGGGCTTTGTAGGGCGTTCTACAAATAGAAACTTTTTGAAATATTTCTATTTTCATAGTACATATAGGGCTTTTTCAAGGTATTGAAAGTCTTCTATGAAGTAAAATCAAAATCAGATGGCTATCGAATAGCATGGTTGTTTTAAAATTTTACTTCTTTGACACGCAATCTTTAAAAAAATCCTTAGATCAAGAAAAAATTCGTATTTATTTCTTATCTTCTTAGTGTGTGTAAACACAAATTTCATTAGACCTTAAAACTCATGTTGTTTTAATTTGTTTGCCAATTTTATATTTCCCCAGGAAATGAATTTTATTATAACAAGTTCTTTAATATTTTCATTATAACAATCTGTGTTCATTTATTGCTTAAGTTCTTTTGTTTCTTTAAATATAGAATTTCAGTTTTATATGAGTGTAATCCTTCCTTCTAGAAAAGTTAAAAAATCTAAAAAAAACTTGACTTCATCCATCCTTTATTCTATACCATATATTGTGCTAGTTGATCAAACCCATCATTAATAGTCCACAACTGTCATCTCTTCCATAACAAGGCAATTTCCATAATGTCCTCTTATCTCATTTCCTTGCCAGTCAGCAGTTATGGGTGGATGGGGTGGAAAAATCACAACGTCATCATCAAGAAGTTTATTAACCTCTGTCACTCATACTCGAACACAACGAAGAATCGACATTTGCTTCAACTATGTTACTTCAACAAGGATAATATGTATGGGCAAGCCCATACATCAAATTCATATTAACCAACATTCCTTACTTGAGTCCCTAATAAAGGATGAGAAGCAGCAATTTCAGACAAAAGCTCATGTTCATTTCCTCAAGCCTAGTTGTTGTTCTAGATATCCTTCATATCCTGTTTGCCTTACTACAGTTTCAGCTTCCTTAGGGCCTCTTATTGTTGTAAACGTAACCCAAGAGACACTTGTCATTGCATTTCATTGAGCGAACATTTATTGATATATAGGCAAATTTCCAAAGCCATAAAAAAGCCACAAAGTAAAAACTGGTCAAAGGCAAAAGAGAGAGAGAAAGAGAGAGAGAGAGAAAAGACAAGTTGACACAGTAAGAAAATATCGATATTAGCATAAAAACTGGCATAATACGTTTATGTTGCGAACTCCAGGGAAACTCTAACGTCTTTAGCGTAGAAATGGCATAAATGGCAAAAAAAGAGACCGAAACATTTTCATAGTTTAACTGCCATAAGGAAAATTGCATTATAAGGAAGTTGTTAAGTGTTTTCTGGTGTTGCTGCTGCTACTACTCCTTATTTCCCATCTTCCACCATACGCAGCAGCTTCAGAAACAGCAAAAGCAGCTTAGCCAAGTGCCAGTGCCATCAACACTTTAGTGCTCTTTTTGTGTCAGTTACCAGTTTTAGGATAATAGTTTGTTGTTGCAATAGTTCAAGTGTGCCGCTGATAGAAGCAGGCCATGATGGAGCAAATCTTTGTTGAAAGAACCCCATGACAATCTTAAGTAAATATGAAGAAGAAGGAAGTTGATCAACTTTTTTAAAAATCTTGTTATCTGCTTAAATGATTTTAAATGTCTGTGTTTATCCAAACTGTTAATAGTTTAATCATCTTGCGATACATAAGGCCAAGCTAAGGTTGAGAAAGCATTAAAGGGGTACCTTTGAACGGTTCTTCCTTTTTCCCATGGTGACGAATTCACAACTCGATGTTATTCGGAATAGTGAGGACTTTAAACTATTGGTGATGAAGGAATGGTGGGGCAAACCGTAATGACTGATTAAGTAAATCATCCGTTTACCTCATAATATGCAGATAATTTATGTAAAAGCTTAGTAACTGCCAAAACTACCAACATTTTCTCACTCGATTTGTTCAACAATTCATCGAAATGGGCTTATTTAGTAAAGGAAAATATCTGATTTTGAAGAAAAGGCGAGTGACACAAATATAGTGATTTTTGGTAGTAGGTTCTGACAAAGAGAAGAAATGTTTCAGAAATGTAGACACAATCTGCAATCAAAATAAAATAATGTGGTGCCTGGCTCTCCGGTAACTAAGAAAACTTTCCTCCTGCGTAGGCGCACCTCGGCTGAACCGAGTTGAGCAAAATATTATTTGCACCCTTATGTAAACCGAAAATTACGAATTTGGAAAAATAACGGTCTGATAATCTGAGAAATAAGGTTAGGTTGGATAAGGATGATACCAGACATAGACGTTCAGGTATCTGCCGGCGCCATATTGTGGCCCATTGTGATTCCTCAATATCCTCTCTCTTGCAGTTGATTCTACACAGATAAAAATAATTTTGAGAAACAACAACTTTATGAAAAAAAAAAATAATAATAATAATAACGACGAAATTTGTTAATTTTCTAGCTACAAATTATTTTGAACCTCAACGACGCAAAGTAAATAATTATTGCTGAAAGGCACTCTGTGCAAGCCATCATATAACAAACACAACAATATTATAAAGCACCAAAACAAAACCATTAAGCACCACAGCACATGTGTGTCTGGCTCGCGCTGCTCTCATTCGTTTAATGCATGGTCTCGGGTTTTCTTTACTATTACTCTAAAAGCAAATTTACCAATTTTGCCGCAGCAGAATTTTGAACTGATGATCTCATGTTTGGATGCGTGCAATCCTCAAAATAAACAACAAAAATTTTTTGACCGGCCGGGGGATTTGAACTTGGGTTTGCAAATTATGAATGGCGTGGGTGTTCGGTGTGATACAGGGTAAAATGCAAATTTGCCCATTAAGGAAAAGGGGAAAACTATATTCTACCTACTACCATTAGTACGCGTATTTTAACAACAACCTTAACCAGAAGAATTTGTTGTACTCCACAAAATTTAAATATTTTGTCTGTCAAGTCTCTACAGAAACTACTTTGGAAATTAACTATTTTAAATACAATTGAATATATCAGCATTTTGGTACCTAAGGCAAAACTTTAAAACCTGTGATTTACAGAGTTAACCATCCGGACTCGAACGAGCTGCTCAACGTACTGACTGCTTTTTGCTTAGAAAAAAAATTAAAACATTTTTTGTGTGGGGATATGTCTATACCAGTGACGAGCACACTATCGTTATAATGTGCAAGCCCATGGGTTTGCTTGGGATTATGGTAATGTGCAATAATTTGAGTATTTTTGTACACCACTGGTCTATCCTCTAAAATACTCATCATTTCTTTCTAGTAGGAGAGACACGGGAGAATAATTATTTGTCCGGTAAACGAATAATCATTTCCTGCAATCGAAACACTTCGGTCAATAAGAAGTTTTTGGTTTTATAACAATAGAAAGATCATTTTACCGTAGGCGAAGCTGCTAAAGGATTTACAGTGAAAGAATATACAACAGTTATGTTAAATATTTCTAGGCTAAGATGCTATTTTTTTTGCTAATTTTTATTGCTAAAATCTTCAAATTTTGGCCAACTTCTTTTCAGCGCATCTTTGGCAAGCTAATCAGGCTAATGATTACCTGGCACATTTTTGGAACCCAACATAGGATTACTTTGTGTCGCCTGTGCCGTCGCTCCAGAGAGTACCGACAACTTTGCAGCGTTTGGGATCCAATGCTTGCATACATAAGGAGGCCCCCATATCGTTAGCATGGCTGTCTATGACGCTGAACGCCTGGGTTTGAATACTGGCTAGAACATGAGAAAATATCCAGCAGTGGTTTTCCATTTCCAATGTTGCGACATTTTTGAATTACAATGACTTAAGTGACGCCTTACTATCCTTAAATATGCGGACATACAACAGGTCAATATTTCTTGAGAGCACTATCTCCGCAGCAGTGGAAATTGGAAAGACATCCGCTTAAAAGATACTGTAACTGTCCCCCATATAATGAGAGACGTCTATTGGAAGAATTTGGAGTATTAGCTTACGGAGCAGGCCACCGTGGCGTAGAGGTTAGCATGTCCGCCTATGACGTCGAACGTCTGAATTCAAATCCCGGCGTAAACAACAGAACATTTTTCAGCGGTCGTTATCCGCTGAAAACTTCTCTGCCAAATCGTGTCGCTGGGCGGCACTCCGTTCGGACTCGGCATGAAAAGGAGGCCCCTTATCATTCAGCTCAAACTTTAATCGGACTGCACTCATTGATAAGAGAGAATTGTCTTTTTTTTAGTGGAATGTTCTTAGGATATTTAATTTAGTTACGTACTCAGCTTTCAGTCTATAAACTCCAAAGTCGCCGACTTGCAGACTGGCAATAGCCCCGTCGAGTACACAGGTATGTCTGGAAAGACAAACTCATATTCAAAACAGCACAAACCGATGTGCTAATGCAAATTAAAGCCATTTACGAGTAAAATAGGAAAATAATATCTAAATTGGGACCAGGTGTTTGGTGACCTACCCAAGATTGATAAAAAATTAAGAAAAATGTTGTTTTAGTAATCGAACATCAAACAAATTTGATATTCAAACTTTGGTGGGGATCTATTGGGGAGGTTCATCCTCAAAACCTACCAAATACATATATAGACCAATCACGATAATATGGGACTTTATGAAAGGTATTTGAGAATAGAAAATAAATCTGATATCCAATTTGGGGCCAAGAATTTGAGGCGACGTCACACCTCCAAACTGCCGCTAATCCGGAATTTGGGGTCAAGTATTTGCGAGTACGTCCCATTCTCCAAACTCCCGCTAAACCGGGCATATATATCGACTATGGTAATATGGGGCTCAAATGAAAGGAATTTGGGAATAGAGCATGGTAGTGATATCCACTTTCGAGACCACAGATCTGGGAGTCTGCTCCACCACAGAAATTACGGTAATATGGTGCTCTAATAAATGGTACTTTAAGGTAGAGAACAAAACTGATATTCATTTTCAGGGCCAAACGGTGGCCAACACACCCCAACACACTCCCGAAGCCCCTCCCAAATCGGACATGTTTACCGATCATTGCAATATGGGCCTAAAAAAAAAACTGCAAACAGGACATATCTACAGACTACGGCAATACGGGGTTCAAAGAAAATATATTGGAGAGTGAAAGAAGGCGCAGCAGAGAGGGTAAGCCAACGTTGACAGAATTTTAAAACTAAACTTTGACAAAAAATTTTTGCGAAAAAAATCCTTCCTAAAATCAACGAAAATTTTATGAAGATATAAATAATATTAACAAATTTTATTATGAATATCTAATTTTAACAACATTAACTAAGAAAATTATCATTGAGTTCAAAACTTGAATCGGACATCACTCATTGACATGTAAGAAGTTTGTCCCTGTTCCTTTATGGAATATTCATGGGCAAATTTGCGTTTGCCTTAAGAAAATGACATGTTCATAACATTTTTACTGGCTTAAAATTTGGCAGAATCAAAAAGCTTGCCTTAGTTCTAATAAAATAGTTATCGAACATTGACTACTCTAAGATTGTCGAGTTCTTTTTAATTTTCCCATCTTCATAATACTGCAACCAAAACTTTTCTCTGGGTTATGCAGGTTTCTCTGCAAAACCATTGGTCTGTTAGTTTTGCTTGCCTTCTTTTTAATAACACTGCCTTTAGTCTGGCGGTTAGATGGACAGACGTAGAGACAGTCACTTTAACCTATTTTCCAGTTCATCTGAAAGCAAACTTATCGTTGCCGTTTCACTTGCTTGCTTGTCGGCGCTTAAATGGAAACTAATATCCCCATACCACAAAGCATGAAAGAAGGCAACATCAAGAGCAATACCGAAATTAGTAGCACAACAGCAACTATGTACTAAATAATACATGTTTAAGAAGTTTAATCATGACTATTTGTGAGAACGAACTTCGTGAGGTGAGGAGAGAGTGGTGAGCCAAGGCAAATCAACCAAAGAAATGACAAGGAGAAAATATGGAGGAAATGGTTAAAATTCCGTTGAAGCTGCTTTGAAATATGAATATGTACCACTTACTAAGTGAGCAATGAATACTTGAGTATTAGGTAAAACGTCTAAGAAGGTTCAAGTTGCTTCTCTTCGTCATACGAGTATGATTGAAATCGAAGAGGAAGGAAAGAAAAAACAACTGACTTGACATTCTTAGAAAAGATCTGAAACTGAAAGGAAGTAGAAAGCTAAATGAAAATGTTGATGATGATTATGACGATGACGATGACTATGATGGGCATTATTTCCGGTTATTTTTGTACCTTGTTGTATTTTCTTAAACGGCGTAAGCCATTTAAGGGTCTTATAATGAATATTTCAAGTGTTTCTGCAAATAACGAACAAATTATTTGCACAACTATGACTTCCCATGGTGGGAAACTTGAGGTATGTTGTCAAAACAATGTAGAAAATGCTATACTTTCTAGTGAAGTGTCTTAGTCGAGGTACATTGAACTATTTTTTAAATAATTTAAAAGAAGACATAACATAAAGGAAGGCGCAATCCAGCGTTTTGCTGGTTTTGACAAAGGTTCTGATTTTGGAAGGAGAAGCTCCTTATAAATTGATTTTGTTCGAGTACTTTGGCATTTCTTGGCATACTTTGGCATTTCAGCGTTTTCAGGTTAACAAGTGTAGCAGCGCAAGCAGCCAGCCGTCTCCTTGAGTTTAGCTAGCATATCGAAAATTACAGTCCATTTAACATGGCAAATGCACGCACCTTTGGTTCGTTCAGACATGCTGCCTTCCACCATCTCTCCTTTGTAGATGTTGTGCCACATTAAACAATTGTCAAAATGTCATTGATCATGAACGTTGCCGAGGTGAGGCATTGAATATTCATGCGGCGCATCCCAGCCACATTGGAAACCTCTGCATTTGCTAGGGAGCAACTAAAGCTAAGCGCTGTTTTATTTCAGCGCCATAAAAGGTCTTTTGGCGCAGTTTGTTGAGGGCTCCTCTCCATGCGAATTCATGCCACATTCGTGCCGCACCACATCAAGATGTTGCAAGCAATTACGTGTCTTCTTGGAGCATCGTCAGCGGCATTGGTGACGCAAGTTAGAGCAGTGGCATTCATTACAACATGTGCCCTCCTTAATTTGCACTACTATGTGTGTACCTACTGACTTTTAAATATTGTAGATCCCAAAACAAGGGCCCCCTCTCTCCCCTGGGTAATCAATGACTTCTTGTTTTGCCTTCCCAAGGCGGGTGCCCGCAACATCGAAACATCATTGGCGTGCTGCATAGCGATAGGTACTACATGTGTAAATGCCTTAATGATTATTTGTAAAACGTATTCTGAGTGGGCTGTTATATGGGGAATCTTTGTATTGCCATGCGACCCCCATACCACCCGCCTTGTTTTTATCGATTTGAGCACTATAAAACATTGGCGGCAGCTTTTTGTATTTGTTTGAAAAATACAAAAAGTTCATCCATTGGCATTTAGTTATTTATTGAATGTTGCCGAACGTCGAGCATCGAGCTAAGGCAATGCGGAGACAGCATCGAATCAAATGCTGCCACTGCAGCATCCTCATCATCGGAGAAGAAGAATAAAGAAAATAAGCGCAAAAAAGTAATGCTAAGCTACTATGTCATCAAAATGTGCACACGTTTGGAATTTAGAACACTTGTCTGTGACATAGCGGTCCAAAAGGGTGGGAAATACTAGAATGATGGACATTTAAATCTGGAGCTTGAAGAAGCTGCAGCTGGATAGAGAAAACTAGTTTTAAAAATTTGAGTCAAATTGGATGAGAATGCGTCCTTTAGGATCTATAAAACTATTGGGTTGCCCAAAAAGTAATTGCGGATTTTTCATATAGTCGGCGTTGACAATTTTTTTCACAGCTTGTGACTCTGTAATTGCATTCTTTCTTCTGTCAGTTATCAGCTGTTACTTTTATCTTGCTTTAGAAAAAAGTGTAAAAAAAGTATATTTGATTAAAGTTCATTCTAAGTTTTATTAAAAATGCATTTACTTTCTTTTAAAAAATCCGCAATTACTTTTTGGGCAACCCAAAAAATTCCGGAGATCGATTTAAATGGTAGTAATATCAAGTTATGGTCAAATTGATCCATAATCATATCTTGCATGGGAGTTCGCAGTCATCATAGACCATGATCGCTTTCCCCAGCGATCAAGTCTATGTACCGGAACAAACTTGCTAACCACTTACAAACTTATTAAATATGTAAGGGAAGGCAACTTTTGCACAAATGCTAGCATGTCCTTCTATCCGAAAAGTTTTCAGCGGTGATTATCCCATCCTAATGTTGGAGAAATTTGTGAGGTACTATGATGCCATGTTAACATGGCTTAACAGCCATGTAAGAACTTCTCCCCGATGATGTGTGGTTAACCAAAAACCGCAATTTTTTAAAAACAATTGCTTTCAATCAATTTTGGGTAAAGCCCCCCTAAAACCCTCCCAAACGGGCATGTTTATCGATTGGGGCAAAACGGATCCCAAATGAACGGTATTTGGAAGCAGAGTACGAATCTGCTATAAGGATTTGCTTCCAAAGGTCCAGAGAGGCGCGGCTCTCCAAAACATTGCCTACATTGACATACAGACAGATAGGGACAGTATGCGACAATATAAGTCTCAAATAAAAGTGTTTTGGAATTCGAACATAGATGGGCAACAACACAAAACTGCACATAAAAAAAGATTAGCAGCACACGGATAGTGTAAGCAACTCGTGTACCTTCGTAAGATCTACACATTTTTGTTATTTTATGTAGCATTATTTTGCACTTGGTTTACTGGTCGGGATTTACTGCCCCTCATACAAACACAATTTATTATTTTCAACTCTGTTAGTGTGCCCATCACTGAATTGGAGTATGAATTTCATACTCAAATTTAAGCGAAGTGTTTGAGAAGCATCCCCAACTCAAAAACACCTACAGCATGTGATGGCGATCGGGTCTTTATGGGGTTGAAATGAAAGCTCTTTGGGAGTACATATCATTTATTTTCATGAGTACACCCAAGGATTTTTTTATTTATTTTGCTAAAAATGGGAAAGCAGTTATGACTGTTGTTTCAGCAAACATTTCCGACTGCTACTTGAACAAAAATTTGTTAAAATTTTGAAGACGCATTACTGCTGAACTGACAAAAAAATTTTTGTTTTTTGTTTCATTTTATTTTTAAAAGTCACTGACATGAAACTTCCTTAAATCTATCTGTGCTTACATTTATTCAATTTTTGGACTTTGGATCTTTGTAAGTATGTGTGCAATGCATTGACTGAAATAACATTATTTGTCCCCTGCTTACGATCCACTGCTGATAATAAGCACAACAACACAACAGCATTACATCACTTGTGTGCAATGCATTGCCTGCAACAAGAATGTTTTGTCCCTTGCTTTCTATCCGCTGCTGGTGGATGTTGTTATTTGTAATTTGAAAACTGTTTGTTATTGTCATTTTTCTTTAAAACACAATACGAACAGCATCACTTGAAAGTTGTTATGTTTTACAGAACACCCTTAATTTGTAGAATGTTATGCAATTATTTATGTTTACGTGTTAGGGTCAATGAATCTTGATCGAAGGATTTTGGTAATTATTACTGTTAGGAAAAAATTTTTCAGTGTAGTGTTCAGAGATGCTTTTAATGCTGTAACTGAGCTATATGGTTTCTTTCATTTGGGAACAGAGAATTTTCTCTAATATTAATGAACATTGCCTAAATCAAGTTGATTGGTTACCAATTTCCATATTTTAGTATAGTCCAACCCCTTCAGAGAAATAGGATCTGGCCTACATACAAATTAATTGGAGTGGACCTAGCCATCGATTTTATTGTGTTGTGAAACCAGGCTTTGGGCGCATTATGCTAATTTAGGTGCCACAGTGATTCCAGGCTTTATCAAACAAATCTCATCATTTTACTAATTTAAACTAAACTTTCGGCCTTTCATTCTACTTTCCGAAAACTCTTTTGAACAGTTTGAAGCCGAAGAAGAAGAAGCCTTTTCTTGTTTCCCCTAACCCCTATTGGGATAGGTTTTGTTTACCTAATCCTTTGAAGCTTATGGAAGCATATCATCCTTCGAATGTCTGTTGTCAATCCATCAGCATACAAAGTCCACAGATTGACACAACATATCGCAAACTTTTGATGAGAAATGTCATCTGTCCAAACCTTTATATCTGGGGACTTGATAGCGACCGCAAATAGTTTGTCACACCAAAGTTTCTTTTAATCAATGTTGGGTTAAACAACGACATCATTGTTGTAGAAAATTACATAAATGCACATACATACGAAAAAGAGGGACGGACATTGCATGTTCAATATGTATTGATGATGTGATGTGCTGTACTATATACTCGGTACAACAATCAATAAACTCTCAATATACAATAGGCAAACACACACATATGAATATGAACTGCTCTAATACATTGACAGTTACATGTAGCTTTGAGTCGCAATACGGCACATGAAGGCAGGCAGCAGCAGGCAGGTTGGCTTTGTATATGACCATGTTTTTGTAGTCGGTTTGGATAAAATATGTTTTAATATGTTATCGGTTGGTTGTTTCGATTTTTTTTTTCTTTTTGCTACAGCTTCCCTTTCCCCCCACTTGCTATCATCATGCTCTTGTATGTCCTTTATTGAGCCGGTGTATTGGGCATAAAGAAAATGTGTGCTGACAACAATGACATTGTCGTTTAGGGTTTTCTCCATCATTCGATCTCGAATGGCATGTATGGATGAATGTGGTCCTTCCTTGTTTTGCCAAGAATGTCGTTCGAGATAATGTAACAACAACAACAATAAAAATGTTCGATATTTATTTGTCGGGTAATTTTGAAAGACATTTTTTTAAAATTGCCACCATTGCAGGACTTCACATACCAATTCTTTCCCTGTATTACAAGAAAACCAAAAAAAGTGGCAATAATTGAGTTTGACGATTTGATTGCTGCAAATGCTTTTAAGGTTTAACCAAAGCCATGAAAAGACCATCTAGGATTACTTTTTCTCAACTCAAGTCGAGGTTTATCATCATTGTGGTCAACGCCATTATGTGGCATGGCCTCAATGTGGCTGGTGCTATACATTTTAAATAAAGTAATTAAAGGATTTCTTAATTCTTTATGCTAAGCAACCAACTTCTTTGGTTGGTTGCTTTGTTCCTTCCACACCAAATCTGTCCATTAAATCCAATTATACTATTATCTCTGTATTTAAAATATGTACAAAAATATATTTTGGGCCAAACTTTTCAATTTCGCCAAAACTTTGCCCCACAATAAGTGAATCAAAGCAAAAACTTTGTCTCGTTTATTTTCTCATTTGTGGGTGTTTCTTGGTCGATTTGCTGCAAACGTTCTCCGCAGTCGCACACTCAACCGCACACTTTCAAATAGAATTTTATGACAAAAGTTGTAATATCAAGAGATAAACTTAAAAATAAATCTAAACTTTGTAGTTGTTGAGATTATTTCGTTATAAGCAGTCTCAGGCTTGATGCTGTTGTTGCATGTTGATGTTTTTGGATTATGTGCAGAAATATGGAGGAAAATTATTGAATTTTGAAAACTTTTCCTAAAAAGGGGTTTTATAAACATCCAAGTTCTTGACATAATTAAGCATTAAAAGCGCATTAGAATGTAGTAGTTTGGATAAATAAAATAAATTGTGATATTATTGTTAAGAAACCTAAAGGAAACTATAAATTTTATAATAAATTATTAAATTTTTATATGCTTAGCATATTTTTAACATTTTCATGTTCTTATGGGTCAATAAAACAAAGACCATCCTGTTTTTTATGTTCCCATGCTACGTTAAACATCTATAGCTGATCCCTTGAAAACACACAACCACATTAAAATGTCAAACAGACAATAGTTTTGACATTTAACTTTCCAAGCCAACATTTTGTTAAAAAATCTTGAAAACTTGAAGACAATATTCATAAGCTTCAGAGTCTCTTTTTTTTCAACCAATCAACACTTCTTCAACAAGAAAAAAATTTTAAGATGCACAAAAACAGATAAAACAAAAACAACAAGGGCAAAAAACTGCTAAAGATGCAGCTGACATAAGCATTTGCAGCAACATGAACATCATTTTCATCTTCAGTTCAGCTTCAGCTACACAATTATGCGATTGCTACAACATGACTGTTTATGTACAGTCATGTTGTAGCAATACCAACCACCACTGCAACCAACCATTCAACAGTCTGCAAATGTCATTTACATTTTGACATTTAAAACAATGAACAAAAACAAGAAAATCCATAAAAAATGTAAAATCATGCTGCTGGTGAAGATGAGTTTTAATGGCAAATGGGGTCTACAATTTCATATTCAAAGGTAAATCCTTGCAAATTGGAAAATAATGGCAAGAGGTGATTAAACCTTAAGCTTAATCGTACAACAAAAGCATACAGTTGAAGAAAAAAATAAAAAATAGCGCATCAGAATCGCTTTACACTGAGATTATATCTACTCCGAACCTCTAAGTTACACATCTGAAAAATTGTTATGCAAAAATTTGTTCTTTTGAATTGCGGTTTTTGTTGAACTAGAAAAAAAGCAGAGAACAATTTTAAGAGCCTTCAAAATCTATCCAAGGAATTCATCGTAGAGAGGTTAGCATTTGCCTTAAATTCCAAACCTGGTTATCCCTTTACAAATGCTGGAAAAATTTGTAAAACCTTTAGCCATGTAAAACTTCTCAACAAAGAGGTGCCATATAGAAACGAAGATTATCATGGAGCTAGAGCCTTAATCGGACATCTGCCATTTATATGAACATCTTCACGCTGCTCCGTAATGGAATGTTCGGGGGCAATTTAGCATTTACAAGTTATTTTTTTATAACCAGAGAGAGGGGACATATTCATTTTGTCATTCCGTTTGCAACATATTCAAATATCCATTTCTGATCCGTAAGATGATCCAGCCATGTGCGTCCGTCCGTCTGTTGCAATCAAGCCACAGTCTTTAACAAGAAACAAGTAAAAATGTGCTAGGTTCGACAGGGCTGAATTTTGAAAACCCAAAACCATGGATTCTGGTAAAAATGTAAACTTAATTGAAGGGCGTAATTTTACACTTGTACCACATTTCTGCCAAACCACGCACAAATTTAAGCTTCTAGGAGTCGTACAATGCTAATAGAGAGATCGATTTATATGGGAGCTATTACATGGTATAGACCAATTTGACCAGTATTTGGCACAGTTGTTGGAAGTTGTAACAGTACATAACGTACAAAATTTTAATCAAATAGGATAAGGCTTACAGAGGCTCATGATGTTAAATCGAGAGATCGGTTTTTATGAGAGCTATATCAGGTTGAACACCATTTCGACCATTTGTGTGCAATGGTTTCCTTTTTTTTTTGGCTCATTAGGGCCAATCAATAACGGTTTGGTACTAAAACCAATAACGCTTTGGTGCTGAACCCAATAACAGATTGGTATTTAAACCAATACCAGTTTGATAATAAGGCTAGTACCAAACTGTACTAATCATTTTATATTTTATCCATAACATGCGGTATTGTTTTTGTAGCATACGGTGATGCTTTACTAAAAATACCGTATGGTACTGAAATGACACCTTTGGTACCAACTTTTCTCTGGACGGATGGACAGCCATCACAATTTAGGGTCATCCGAGTTGCCAAGTTGTCAAAGGCGCTGAGCTCATCCCACTACCATCCGGTATTGTTTTTGTACCATACGGTGGTGCTTTACTATCAATACCGTATGGTATTGATATGACCACGTTTGGTATCAACTTTTCTCTGGGTGCAGCAGGGGGGAACCTCCCCCCCTCTTGTTTGGTTTCTTTTCGACGTAAACTTCCAAAACGCCGATACACATGTTTCTCTCTCACATGTTTTCCCTCTTCTTTCATAATCCGAGAATTTTGTCCTGTTATTTTTTGTTGTGTTCCACAGTGTTGTCAGCAGATTTTTTTACTAAGAGTGCACTTTTTCCTCACTACTCGCAATGAACTAACAAATTGTCTTACTTTAACCTTTCCAATCACTCGTGAAATTCCCCTTTTAAAACTAACATCAATTCTTTCTAATTTACTGCAAAGTAAAGCAAAAAAAAAATCACAAACTTAACTTTCACATCCTGAGGCATTTTTCAGGTTACAGGTGTCCCCAATGAATCAATGTTTGAATGTGTCACTCAAACTAAATCAAGCTTGGCAAGAAAGAAAACAAAAGAAAAACTACAGACAGGTGAATGGTCATTAGTGTCCGTTGAAACACTTTTCCAACTGGCTGCCATTGATTAAATGGTGTTTTAAGATGTGGCAAACGCTTAGCCAAAGAAATCGAAAAGCCAGCCACCAAAGGAATATGAAATGTCAAAGTGCTATTTTTTACTTTCACAGCAACAAAGGAACCCAGACCAAGTTTAGTTGGGATAAGGAGAACAGCGAATAAAAACAAAATGGTGACATTTAAATTAACTTTTACCAACTACCAACCGATTCATTTATTAAATGACAACGAGGAGGAGGGGGAAGTGGGCTACTCCTCCTAATTCTCGGTTTCTTTGTTTATAATTATTAACTTAATTAAGTTATTTGCTACGAAAGAGTGTGCTTTATAAATGACCTTTTCGTTCGAAAGTGTTCACTTCACATCACTGGTCCAAAAGAAATCGAGTTTAATAAGGTTAATTAGTGGCCATAATAAATTCACATAAAATGAGGCATATTAAATATGAGTGTCGGAAAACTTTTCATCGGATGTAATTTGGAAAACGCAAGAGTGACAGAGATGCATAAAGAGAGGGAGGGCAATTAAGAATGATTGCCAGCTGTTATATATGTGAAAATCTAAGCTAGTTTAAATGAAAGCAAATTGTTGGATAATTACTTAGATGAGGTGAAATTCTTTTAAATAAGGGATTACAAAGTAGAAATTATACACGCAAAAGCTAATTTGTGAAAATGGGTATAATCAGAGAAAAGGCAAAAAAAATTTAGGATTCTCCAATTAAAACACGCACATTTTTAGTGAATTGTTTAAGTTAAGATGTTTACTAATAATAAGTAAACTAATGCATCCATTGAGTTTAAACAAGTAAAAGCGTGATAAGTTCGGCCGGGCCGAATCTTGGAACCCACCAACATGAATTCTGCTAAAAATTTATACAAAATAAATTTAGTTGAAGGGCATAAATTTATTCTAAATCGGCAAAAATTGCGGCTTGTAAGGGCTTATATGGAAGCTATATCAGGTTATAGGCCGATTTGGACCGTAGTAGACACAGTTGTTGGAAGTCATAACGGAACACTACATGCAAATTTATAGCCAAATCGGACAAAAATTGCGGCTTCCAGGGGCTCAAGAAGTCAAATCGGGAGATCGGTTTATATGGGAGCTATATCAGGTTATAAACCGATTCGGACCGTACTTGGCACAGTTGTTAGAAGTCATAACGGAACACTATGTGCAATCCGAATGTATCCCTTAAGATACACTGCGACTATAGAGGGTGCATGGATTGGACTAAATTTCCCTTTTAGTCGAACCAAATTTGTTTCAGCTCAGACCATATTTTGCTATTAATTTGGAACATGGAGTTGCACTAGGCCATGCGGTATCCGTACGGCGTATGGTCCATATCACACCATATTTGGATATAGCTGACAAACTTGGCAAGTATGTTGAAGAAATTATGCAAAATTTCAGACAAATGCGAAAGGAATTGCGCCCTCTAGGGGTTCAAAGAGTACAATCGAGAGATCAGTTTATATGGGAGTTGCATACGGTTATGGACCAATTGAAACCAAACTTGAGAAGAATGTTAGAGGTCATAAAAGAAACCAGTTTGCGAAATTTAAACCAAATCGGATGGCAATTGCGCCACAGTATCGATGCCACAGTAGCGACAAACCAACAACTTTGACGCGGATGGAACCAACGGCTCTGAACTTTCTACCAACTCTGCTGATTTATTATTCTTTAAAAAATACAGTTTAACATATTTTTTGTTACTCAAAAAAATTTAAATCTTTTTTTTTTGGTTTGTAGGAATCAGGGTTCCTTGCAAAACGGTTTGGTAAAAGCTTTTCAAAACCCCTAAAACAAAACTAACACTTAACAAAGCCAAAAAGTCAACCCATTCAAAATGTTATGAAAAACCAAATCGCTCTCAACCAACATAAACCGTCTAAAACCCTTGTTTAACGGTTTCAATTTAAAACAACAACAAAATCCCTGAGTGCACAGCCACAAAAACAATTGTGATAAAAGTAAAAGTTTGTAAAACAAAATGAACAGATATTGCAGTCAAAAGTGAGACCATACTCTTACATACATAGATAAGTTTGCCTGTTAGTGCATTTTATGGAAATATATATTTTTCTCTACAATGCTAACACTCTTGTTGTTTTTGTGCATCCTACACTTCTTTCTATTCAACCTTTCTGTGTGAAAATTGCACTAAAACTGTCATGTTACATTCTGTAGGTTGGCAGCATGTGAAAAGTTTATGGTTTCCGACAACAAATCATTAAAACGTTTACTCTTACCACCAACACCCTGCGGCAACTTGCCTTGCTTTGGTTTATCCGCCTGATGTTTTGCCAGCCAGGATATGTGATTGCAGTGCCACAACCACTGCCTGCACCCACATAAACACGCCAAAACCTGATATTTAATAAACTTTTGCAGTAGGAGTTTGCTGCCTTGGTTATGTGGTTGTAGAACTAAAATAGCATAAGGAGAATATTTTTGTAACGCCTGAAAGTAGGCAACAGTTTTTGTTATATTGCATATAGTTTTAGGTATGCCTTAATGAATGACAGAAAAATGATATGCGTTCAATATGCCAGAAATTCATTTTGAAGGGGCCAAAATTTTGTCCAAATTCTATTTAGAATTTTATTTTTAAATTTTACAAATTCTCTCTTCTCCATTCGAAAACCAATATCACAAGAAATGTCATGCCCATATTAAATTAGTTTTCCCAGTTTGAGAGACACCAACAAAATCTTTTTGAATAAATGACACCCTTGAAAAAATAAGCACGTCTCCTATTCCAAAGTTTGAATGACAGCTGAAATTCCAGCTAGACATGCATCTGCTAATTTCAAAACAAAATTCAAGTTCATTAACATTTGTGTTGTGCCTTTTTATTTCAATTTATTTCCACACTTTTCCATCAAGAATCTTAGGGAGAGATAGACATTTTACATCAAATTGGCTTAGTTCACTTTCGCTACAGTCATAACAATTTTGCAATACCAACAAAAGACTAATGCTCCCTTGCCCCGTTTTGTGGGGTTATTAGTGATTCCTGAGTTTTTAGTTAAAAATAAAATGTTCTCTCTATGAGGATTAGTGATGCTCATTTAAGGCAACAAATGGTTTTCAAAACTTTTCTAGGCTGCCATTCTGCTGCTGCTGCTGCTGCTGCTGCTGCTGCTGTTGCTTCCCTTTTTATGCTTCATTAATTTGTGACAAAAATTCTTTATTTACAAATAAACCCCACCGAAGCGAGGCCAGCTAGCAAGCGGCCAAATGTAAAAAAAAAAACAAAATCAGGCCTTTCTTGTTATCAAAGTAAAAATAAAACGCCAGAATAAAAATTTTTGAGTGTGTGTGGCTGCTTGCCTTGTTTGGCCACAGAGGCAAAGCCAAATCCCCACAAATTCCCAACGGTTTAGGGCATTTGTGTGAAATATAAAGGGAGCCTACTCCCTTTATGTAAAGGCCCAATTAATAATTAAAGGCATAGAGAACCGAGAAAAAGGGGGCTCTCACACACAGATGCGAGCACTGTTTCAGTTTCCCTTTCAGATGCTTTGATAGCGCCCAAGTATTTTTAGTTTCCCAAAAAAGTATTTTTAGTTGGTTTCTTTGGCGTTTGTGTTTGAAACGTTTGGTGAGCTAACATTTATTTACTCAACATTAAAGAGATTTTTACAAACAAAAAACAAATCTAAACTTAACCAAAAAAAAAAACTCATAAAACTGACCTTTATTTTTGGACCACACAGTAGTCCGTCTGTCTGCCTGCCTGCCTCTTGGTCAATCTCAACTCTTGCCATTCAATACACTTTTGAGGCTAATATCTTATTTTATATCATGCCATCTCATCCGGAATGCACAGCAGTCATCATCAGCGAACAGCAGCAGCTGATGTCTATGCCGCCAACCGCTTATAGGCCCCAATGTTCTAATAACCCAAAAATTTACACAAAAAAAAAAATAATAATGTAGTATTTATGTTTGCTGTGGTTATTTTCTCAGGCGAGCAACATTTTCATTTTAAGTTTCTGTTTTTAGTTACAACAAAAGTTTCAGTTTGTATGCTTTGTGCTCGAGTTTTTTTTTTTTTTTTGAGATTTTGCGACACACGCCAAAATTTCGTCATAATAACGATGAAAGACATCTTTAAATAGCATCAAAACAAATTCGAAAGAGTATTGCCATGGTACTACGAGTATAACCACAAGAGCCACCATATATCTTTTTGGCCAAATTTAACACCGGAAAAACCCTCACATAACAATGTGTATGAGAGCAAGAGAGGGCTAGAATGATCTGATTTGATAGCATGCCAGAAATTCCAAAACAAAAAATGATTCATGGGTAAATGCTAAAGGCCGCCAAAATAAAGATTTTACTGAATTATAGACAAAAAAAAATCCCTAAAGCCTACAAAAGAGAAAATTTCATTGTTTCGTGTATGGTGATAAAACTGAATGGAAAAAATCAGCAAACATAAATTATGATATAAAAAACATATTTTTCAAGAACAAGCCTATTTTAATGTATTTTCTCAGTTATAAGCCTTCACAAACAGGTGAAATAAATTTGACCTATATTCAGTATGAGAATATGGAAAATTGCCAAAACTGAAGCAAAATATATAAAAAAATGTTTGAATAAATTACAAAAAAACAATGTAAAACAAAATGTAAGTTCAAAGAAAAAAAAATGTTTAGTCACAAATATTTGAATAATACAAAAAAAAAAAAAGCAAAACAAAATCAATCAAAAATTTAATTGAAAATAATATCATTTCAATTAACAAATTAATTCCCTTAATATTTTTTTAATATAATGATCCAAATCGGTCCATAACCTGGTATAGGTGCCATATAAACCGATCTTGGATCTTAACTGAGCCGCTGGGGGGCGCAACTTTCAGCTACTTTTGCTACTTTCAGTTAAAAATTAATTGATTCAATAACTTTTTTGGTGCTCAAGTAAATTCAATAAAAGGTTATTTTGTCCCCTACAATATAAAAAAAAAATTCAAAGATAGGTTCCACATTTCGACAAATCTATAGCAATACCATGTCAGCCGGTTCTACGTGCCGGATTTAACCGATGGAATCCTTCATCGGCCAAGGGTTGTCGCCTCAGTGCACAACAAACTGCAACGACAACAACAACAAATCTATAGGGCACCCCTACTCGACATCCGAAACTTTTTGGAGAACCTCCGCGGGTTTTTTTTATACGGTTGCTCGCGTAACTCTGCCCAAACAACGCATCTCAAGTTCATGTTCCAGGACGTAAATATTAGCATTCGAAATACGGAAATTAATTGGAATTTTCAAAAAATTTCAATTATTTTTAATTGGATCAATTTTTACATATTGTACAAATGAAATTTTCAAAAAATTAAAATGTTTTTTTTTGATTGGACCAATTAAAAAATTAATTGAAAATTTAAAAAATTCAATAATTTTTTTAATTGATTATGCAATATTTAATTAAAAATTTTCTCAATTACTTTTCCAAAAACGGTGATTAATGTTATCACATTCGTGATTGAAGCAGTTTTCATTCAAAAATAATTGTATCAATTAATTTCGTTATTGAAAACAACTATTACTTTTTACTGTGTATTGATGGTAAATTCAATAATCCAAATTTTTGAAAAAAAACATCCCATTTTAATAAAATTTTTTTTTTAATTTATATTAAAAAAAAAACTAAGAACAAATTGTATATTATGTGAAAGTGAAAAATCCAAAAATGCCACCATAATTTGCACGTTTTGTTGTGTTTGAAAGAGGATGAAAAAATTATATGCAAATTTATTAAAAATATGTAGAACAAATATCTATCTACTCAATCTTTTGCATAAAACTGAAATTTAATTTTTAGCAAATGAGCACGAACTGTGTGTATTTATTTTAATTCGATCGACCCTACCCTAATTTCCGAAAACGCTAGAGATTGGGGTACGGATTTAAGCAAATTCTTGTATGCACCCTGCTGGTAACCCAAAACTCTAAACCAAAATAAGAATGCGGGTCAACCTACAGGGGAACGCTCCACCCCAAATCTCTACCAAAGGGATATGTAGATCAAGTTTTAAAATTTGTGACTCGAATGAAAGTTGATTGGGGCTAGAATACGATCCGTATATTCAAATATGAGGTCGTATCAAAACCACTGGATGGATATTATGTGCGAAAATATGGGAATAAAATAGACATTTTTACATAAAAATGTGTGTTCATTTAATTCTACACTAATACGCATTGGATACATATGGAACTAAAATGAATGGTATATATCTATGACTTAAATTTTTAAAAATTCAGTGTTTTGGAGCAGATTTTAGGTGTTTACAACTCGCACTTTGAGACCATCTATCATTCGTTGCCCTTCGGGCCTGATACCGAAAACTTAGCTTACATGTCGCTAGAAGCATACCCATAGATTCCAGTTCCCCTGGAATGTGTAAGGCAGTTCCTAATCTTGCAAGCTCGTCTGCTCAACAACTCCCTGGGAAATCTGTGGGCCGCCACCAGCACTAATTCTTTTTGTACACTAATACGCATTGGAAACATATGGGACGAAAATGAATGGTATATCTCTCTGACTTCAATTTTTTAAAATTCAATGTTTCGGAGATCGGCGAACCGATCGAAGCAAAATTTTTCTTCGTATCCTTATAGTAACTAAAAAAAAGAATTTTATAACTATGTTTGAAATCAAAAAAACCTGGGGAAAAGCCCCTCCTTAAAATCCCCAAAAGGGACATGTTGAGCCACAGGAACAATTTGGATATTAATTTAAAGCTATTTTTTATTAGTTGCCAAAAAACGCACAAAATATGATACAATAGGGACAATATGGATGATGGATAAAAGGTATTAGTACATAGAGTGTGGATATCATAGCGAAGTTTCAGGTCCTAGTTTGCGTGGGCAGACTAACTCCCAAAAAAAAAAAATCCAAAAATGATCAAGACAGTCAAATGAAAGGTCTTTAGGAGTGGAGTACGAATCTGATATCCCTCAAATGAGAGCTCTTCAAGAGTTTATATTAAAATTAAGGTAATGGAGTCGGGGGGACGTACCATTGCCAGAAAACAGCCATCCTTTGACTATATAGGCCGATCGGACAACATTGAACTTAAATGAAAGGTGTGTTAGGTTCAAGTGGCACTATGCTATCAAACTTTCTAAGACGCATTCGTCAATTGTGATAACACAGGAAAAGGAAAAGAAAGATGCCTTCTAGTTCCCACTTTTAAACCAACCAGATCTTTTTGAAACGCCCAATAACTAGCGAATGTTCACATCAGCAGATGTTCAATAGTCTCCTCTTCCCAGCATCCTTAAGTCTTCTGCAGACACTTTACTTGCAGCCTTCAATCTTAGGCATGTTTTCCGATCACCGACCTGTCATGCCGGACACAATGACCAAAACGTCTGTTCTAGCCAGCGACATCAATGCGGTAAACCCCTTCAAGTCCCCCCATAATTTTGGAGTGTTCAAAACTAGCACTTTATGACCATCCGTATAGAAGTCTAAGTAACTTCTATTACCGAGGATGTTGCAGTTCCAATACGAATAGTGGCACAGTAATTTTTATTGAATAGTTGGTAAGCCATTCTGTAATTCACACTGTGATGCATAAACAGAGCCATGTTTTGGATCCGGCTGAGTATTGAACAGTAGCTGGACTTTTGAAGAGCCGTTCACCAGACCGCAACACCATATATCATTATAGGACTGGCAACTGTAGTATATATCCTGTGAATGGCACACGGTTTAAACCCCCAAATTTTGCCAACGGCTCTTTTGCAGGTGTCTGGGTCAAGAGTTACATTTCTTGTCCTTTCAAAAATGTTGGGTTTGTAGATCAATTTCTTGCACAGCAATATACCCAGAAGAGGATATAATATTGAAAATTATGGGCAAGAATTGGTAGAGCAGCCTAACCACCAAAAAAAACCTAAACGGATATGTATGTAGGGCGCCCGGGACCATTTGAACGCAAATGGTCTAGGGAGGGGCTTCCCAACCCAGTAAAACCTCCAAGAGAAGATGTTAGCCGATGAAATCCAAATTTTTGGGTCAACGAGTATTGGTAAGTATGGTCCAAATGGGTCTATAATCTGATTTAGTTCCCATATGAACCGATCTCTCGTTTGAGCCCCTGGAAGCCGCAATATTTATCCGATTTAGCTGCAATTTTGTTCGACTTTCAAAATACACGCTATATATAATCTAAATCTTTTCATAACTTGATAGAGCTGCACTACAAACCGATCACGTGATTTGAGTTTTTGAACTTCTAAATATCGCAGTTACTATGCGACTTGGCTGAAATTTTGAAAGTGTTTTTTATGACTTCTAACAGCCTTGAGAAGTATGGTGCACATCGATCCACAAGGTGATAGAATTCCTATATATTTCAAAAAATTATTTCAAGAATTAATCATTTATCATTGTAGGGTATATAAGATTCGTCCCAGCCGAACTTAACACGCGTTTACTTGTTGCCTTTTAATGTTGTTATGTTCCTAAGATTCTCTGATTTCATCTTAAATAAATGTTAAGATGACAGTCTGTAATCAGAGTCACATAAACAATTATTGTACTACATAATAAAGAACAACATTAAAATCCACTTTTGAAACATAAGCTACCATTAAGCAAAAGACGCATACTCTGAAAAAAGCTACACAACACATACTAACTTATCAAATGTCCTTTAATGGATTTTCAGTCTGAAAGATCAAGTAACCTTTTAACTTCTCAGTTGAATAACTTGTCATGTTCTTAAAATTCAATAACAAAAAGTTGTAATGAAAAAGTGGTTTCGTTTTCATCCATCTTAAGATTTTGCATTTCCTTGAAATGCAAATGACGAAGATGGGGGAGATGTTCCTCCTATTGCATAGTACTTGCTGCTGGGTTCCCTTGGTAATGGAAACAGTTGACGTTTTAATTTGAATATATGACTGTATATTTGACTATGTTAGCATGTCTAAATGGACATTTGCGGCTGTTTTTTGTGTGAGACATAGTTTTTTCTTCTCTTCCACATTGTTTACTTGGTATTCTGCATATCTGGTTTTTGTTGCATGCTTCGTGATATATATTTTTTTTTTCATTTGTGAGGTTTATTTATTTAAGCAATTTGCATTCGCTAACATCGTCAACGTCTTCTCCCATTTTTTGTTTAGGTTGTTTTTTTTTGTTCCATTGCTGATGTCGTTAGCCTTAAAATGAAGAAGACAAACCCCCCAAGAATGCTAATAAACTCTCCAAATACAAAGTGGTCGCCAGAGAATTGAATAAACAAATAATAAGCAACAAAAATATGATGTCGATTTGGTTGTCCAAGTCGATGTCGAATTCTCGAGCATTTTCGTTTTTTTGTTCTTCTATACCTGAATTTTAAGTTTGTTTATAAACAAATACTGTCATAAATATGGACGTATGAACTGTTATTGGAACGTCAACATAGGTGTCTTTTGATGGTTGTCACTGAGAAAGAAACCAAAGAATGAAATGAACATACGAGCGTATGTTTTATTTGTTTGATTTTTTAAGAGGGAGCTGAGTATTAAATTTGAGACTGTGGGAAATGTGTCAGATTTCGAGAGGAAGGAAAAAGTAACGGCTTATTGTTTTAAAAGCGTTCAAATCTGAATTGGAACCACATGTGGTAGGTAAATAGTATATATTATGAGAAATAATATCATGCAATATAAGAGTTATTGTGGCCTTTGTTTATCATCAAAATGATTTATTTTAGGGCTATATGATATCTCTGTGACTTTTATGCGTAATTAAAATTCAGAGTTGAACAGCGAGTTGGTTTCAAATGGGTAGGTGCTAACCGAATCAACTTAGGGAACATGAGCATGTTGTATATAATTCAAAAGAAACAAGAACCTATAACCTTTTCTGAGATTGGTTTTAAAGAAAAGAAGGAAGTGTGATAAAATTTCTATTGCTTACACTTTCCTATTGCGGCTGACCAATGAATTAATATTTCTTTATGTTACTTCTCCCAAAGGGTTGAGAGTACGAGCGAATATGACATTGAGAAGGAGTATCACTAGAAATGAAAGATTTTTATATTGGTTAATAAACAGAAATTACCATACAACAGATGGATTGTTCACAGAGAACTGTAAGCCCGACAATCGGGAGGTTAGAAATTAAAACCATGTTGCTGATGGTTAGCCCTCAATAAGCTATTCATCGTCTGTCAATGGCTTATTGTCTTTAACCAATTCATCTGTTGTTTGGCAATTTCTGTTTAGAAATCCATAGAAAATTCTTCATTCCCAGAAATATTACTCTGTCACGGTCAAATTACATTCCCTTTGGGAGCGATAATATAAATTAATTGAATTTCTTGAATATTCTTATATATAAACATTTCATTTATATGGAATAAAACTTTGATTTTTCCAAAAAAGTTTCAGAATTTTTATTACCTCAATAACGTTCTAAAATGTATACCAAGTAAGTTCACTTGTGCGTTCACAATAATCTCAATTCTCCTTTCAATCTTCTTCTGGTAAAACTAAAAAGAAAACCTAATCGAAACAGTGTACACAAAATGTATTTAAATTTAATCAAAAACTGATTGATTGATAGGTGTCATTTTAAAATAGTTGTGGCCGGGGGCTTTTAACACTCTTATGGCAATATGGGGTTCTATGCGGTGTATCTTCTTTCCAATTGTTATTTATTAACTACTGTCATATTGCTGGGCAATTCAATACTTTCATTTATGCATATACATATGTATATTGTTTTAATTAATTTTAGTGACACTGCTCCAGTTCTTTGTTGTACGGCATTATAGAGCGAATTTTCACTTGTTTTATTTTCGGAAAACGAAATAATTTTTTGCACTTTTGCCTTAATTGTCATCAATATTAGCTGACAACGTTGTTATCCGTAAAACGAACGAACGTACGAATTAATTGAGGCTTTTTTGTGTGGATTTGTGTGTTTGGGCTTATATTTCACAAGGGGATCTTAATTTCATTGATGCATATGCAGGGCCGGGGCCATTCGATTTTGGTTTTCGTTGTTTCTGTTATTTTCTGGAACATAATGAGTGAAAACCATGAATGCGCCAGCCATTCAGTGGTTTCCACATGGCTGGCGTAGTTAACGTAAATGTCGAAGCTTTTAATGAATCGTCAAGGTTATATTTTACATTGACTTACATTTAGAAAATGAAAGCACATCACAATGCACTGCGGAAATTCTAAAGTCTAATTGCTGGAAGTATCAAATAATAGCTAAATAATCAATGAAACACTACAGCTCCCTCCATGTTGGAAATCAATCAACATCAATTGAATGTGTTATTTGTAACACTACAGAACAATATGATGACATTTCTAAGAAATGCTATGTATGTACTAGAAGATTTCTTAGGATGTAAAACGAAAACGATAAATGTATGTACAGAAAATTCCAAATTGAAACAAAACACCAGCATAAAAGGTGTAAGAAAATTGCTGTACGTATAGTTTCAATAATTTTTAAGATGGATGAATATAAATATTGCATGCGTGTACAATATTGTAAGCAAAATTTTATTCAATGCCAAAGAATGCCAGAGTTAGCGGTGTAGTCTCAGTAAAAAAGTGTGATATAGTTTCATTTGCTAAAGTGAATGAACTAGTTCGTTCGCTAGATCAATTAATTCGCATCTTCATTTAGTTCACAAATTTACATCTCTATTGCTGTTAGTTCTCTAATTTAGTTAGTTCACTATTTCAGTAAGTTCAGTAAGATTAAAGGTTCAGTCAACTCACAAATTTAGTCAGTTCACTAGTTCAGTTTGTTTACTAGAAGTTAGCTGTTGAGACTATGAGTTCACAAGTTATACCTCCACCAAAGGTTGGGATTACACTTATTTAGTCATTCCGTTTATAACACCTTGAATTGCTGATATAAGACCATATACTTCATAAAGTATATACACTGCGGTTCATCAGGATAGAACCACCGAATAATTGGCTAAAGAAATGCTCTTATTCAAAAAATTGGGAGAGTGCTTGGAATTTATTTTATAAAATTTGTGAAAGAGATGGCATTCACTGATATCAAAAAGAAAAATTTACTTTAAGTTCTGCATAACGGTACCTTTTCGCCCTTTATGGCGTAAATCAGCTTATTTACTGTTTTGAAGTGATTCCTCAGGATAAACCCACATTAAATTTTTGCCTACCTACATTGTGATTAGCGATAAACTTTATTGAAATCTATATGAAATTCCCATTTAAGCTCCAAAAAGTAATTTCGGACTCGGATAAAAATAATGTGAAATAATTTCATTAACTAAATGAAATGCACTAGTTCGTTTGCTAATTCAATTAGATCACTAGTTCGTTGCTTCAGTTAGTCCATTAGTTCCGTTAGTTCAAAGTTTGTTGATGAGACAATCAGCCCACAAGTTATACATCCACCATAGGATGGGGTTATATTTACATAGCCATTCCATTTGTAGCACTTTAAATTGCTGATCTAAGTCTTCATGAAGTTTATACCCAAAAAATTTTTTTTCATAAATTTGGAAGCAATAACATACAGCGGTCAAAAAAAGTATTCATCATTAGCAAAATTGATAATAAATTCACTTATTTTGGGTAATTGAAGAAAATTTAAAGTAAACAAATAATGCAGTTTTATGCAATAGTTTATTTTTCGTAATATGTTTTAAAATAAATTCAAAAAATAAATTTAATTAGCGCAAAAAATGCAATTTTATATAATAACACCAAAAACAGAACAAAAAAAGTATTCATCATTGATGTGCTATCATCAAAGTCAAATTCAAATATTATTTGGGAATCCCCCTTTTCTGTTTTATTTAGTAAAGGAGGCTTTGCCCTTGACAGCAAATATTTAATTTCATTGAAAATATAGTTTTTGTCAAAATGGGTCGTAAGCAAAACGAGGTTTCTGATGAGGTAAAAGTTTTGATAATAAAACACCACAGGAATGGTTTAACTCAAAAAACTATCAGTGAAATATTAAATAGACCACGATCTACTATACAATCCATCATCAGAAAGTGGACAGAAACGAAAACTGTTGACAATAAACCAAGATCTGGTCGACCAAAAGCACTTTCAGTTGGAGATGTGCGTTGGCTAGTGTGGCAAGTTCAGAAAACTCTGAAGACAAATGCGACCATTCTTCGTAAAAACACTATGGAATATTTAGGGAAGGAAGATACTACACAAACAATTCGAAATACACTCAAAAGGCATAGTTACAGAGGAAGAACTGCACGTAAGAAGCCCTTTATAAATAAAATAAACCGAGTGAAAAGGCTAAACTTCGCAAAAATGTATGTAAAACAGCCCGAATCATTTTGGAAAACAGTCATTTTTGCAGACGAGAGCAAGTTTAATCTTTTTGGGTGCGATGGAAAGGTCATAGTGTACAGAAAACCAAATACAGAGCTTGAAGAACGAAACACAGTTGCTACTGTAAAACATGGTGGAGGTGGTTTAATGGTTTGGGGGTGTATGGCGGCTTCAGGAGCGGGAAATCTTGAAATTATTAATGGAGTAATGGATCATAAGTATTACATTGACATTTTAAAGAGGAATTTAAAAGATAGGGCTGTAAAACTTGGGCTTGGTAATAACTTTCAATATTATCAAGATAATGACCCCAAACATTCTGCTTTAAATACCAAGATGTGGATGCTGTATAACTGCCCCAAAGTCATTAAAACTCCTCCTCAAAGTCCCGACTTGAACCCAATTGAACATCTTTGGGAACATCTCGAACGCAAATTGAGAACGCGCAATTTTTCGAGCAAGAGTCAAATGCAACAGGTGATAATGGAGGAATGGACTAATATAGACCAAAATATAACCGCTAAATTAGTCCAATCGATGTCAAACCGTTTAAAAGAAGTTATAAGACGCGGTGGTCGAATAACAAAGTATTAATTTTTTTAAATTATGTTATTTATTTTTTTTTTTTTTTTGCAATGATGAATACTTTTTTTGTTTAATTTTTTGTGTTCAGCTGTAAAATGGCCCTTTTTGTTCCAATAAATACTATTTTTTTTCTTTAAAAACAATGAAATTGTGTACATATATATCACACAAGCACTACTGCATCATTAGTTTAATATGTTTTTATTCCAATTGTCTTTTGTAGACTTATTAAAAAAAACATTGAATGATGAATACTTTTTTTGACCGCTGTATTTGTCTTCATGCTTAAAGCACTACCACGAAGCGCTGAATTCAACGCCATTTTTATCAACTGTGTAAGGGAAGAATATGCAAATTTTAAGGCGTGGATTATTTCGATCGAAAAATTTTTAGTGCTGAAACTAGCGCATTTAGGACGCAATATCGTAAGCGGGTGCCTTCGCACACAGAACTACATGCTACTACAAGCGTGCTAAGTTCGGCCGGACCGAATCTTTGGGACCCACCATCGATTTTGCCATTCACCTGTCTGTCTACGATTATTAGGCTAGCAACTAAACGAATAAAGCAGTTCGTTAAAAAATTTCCTTCTTAACGACCAAGGGCCTTTGGTGATTATCGACAAGTAAAATCTCTTTTACATCATGAACCTATAAAGGCGGAATTCTTATCCGATTTGTCTGAAACTTTGTGCGATGATTTCTGCTATGGCCACAACAAAATTGTGGCACGAATCGGCCCATAGCATGACTAGATTCTATACAGACCGATTTCTCGGTTTGTTTTGTTGATTATCTACAGAAAGCAATTCATATGAAAATGAGATTGCTTGTTTTCACCTATCATTATCTATATTAGTAAAGAAAACCCGTGCAAAGAACTCGGCAATTGCCTACAACTTTACAGCGATCTATAACATTCGGCAGCATTCTTCAATATTTAAGTAGTTGCTTTTGTTTCACTATGAGACTATAAAGAAAAGGAAATTTTGATCTCTATTTTCAAAATATTTTAGCATGGACAGATTAATGCGGTATAATATACAAGCTATAGGCAAAGTATTTATCTTTGGTTTGAAAGAATAACCAAAGTTAAAATCCCATTTGAAGAGAAAAAAATAGTTCACAACACCAAAAGTTTTGCATATTCATTGATTCATAACCAACAAAGGAAAATCAAATTGCCAGATATTATCATTAACATGAGAAAAGTAAGAACTGTTAAGCATCTAGACTACACAAAACTGCTGTTGTTTTGAAAAAAAATATAATAAAAGATATCAGTATTTCATTCTTTAAATTCGTTTTTTATACCCTCCACCATAGGATGGGGGTATACTAACTTCGACATTCCGTTTGTAACACATCGAAATATTGATCTATAACTCCATTGTAAATGGGCAATATCGATCCATGTTTTGATATAGCTAGCATATTAACTGATCTTGGATCTTGACTTCTTAAGCTTCTAGATGGCATAGTTCAAATCTGATCTGGCTATAATTTTGTACGAGGTGTCTTGTTATGATTTCCAACAACTGTGTTAAGTATGGTCAAAATCGGTTGTTAACTTGATATAGCTGACATATAAAACGGATCTTGACTTCTTGAGCCTCTAGAGAGCGCAACTATTATCTAATTTTGTTAAAATTTGGCATGACTTTCCTTTTTGTTTTGACTTCCAACAATTATGCCAAGTATAGGCGAAATCAGTTCATAACATGGCAATTTTTATCCATTATCCCTTGTTTACCTATAAAGAGATGCTGGGCAAAGACCTTGAACTGGGCCATCCATGGTGGAGGGTATATATGATTCAGCCGAACTTGGCACGTTAATACTTGATTTTAATTCAATTTTTCCTCTGTATATTTTAAAATTCGCTTTAGAAACGGAAAGTGCTAACAAATCGATATTCAAATTAACTTTGGTTTGCTTTAACATTCTTCTCTTAGTTCAAACTATTCAGGCAAATTTATTCTGAAACTTGTTTAATAAATTTACAAAGGAATCTGCAAATTTTGAATGTTTTTGATACTAGAAAAGGCCATAAAATATTTAAATTGTACAAATGTGCCTGAGATCAGTCAGTCATAAAACTGGGTGCACTGCGCATAAGATAAGGCGTGGTTTTGATGATTTATAAAAATATTTGTACATAAAGTAAATGTAAATTTTTTCGAAAGGGCTGATATGTGAGTGGAACATACGAAATGCATAATTTTACCATAAAGAAGAAATATCTAATACTCACACTATAGATTCGTCAAGTCTGTGCAATTTCTTTTTATAGGAAAACCTATAAGCGTATAATTGAAGTTCAAAAGACTTTTTTTCATATTTGGCTTCGAATTGCTTACTGTAGGAGCTCAAGAAGTAACATTGGAAAATTGGACTACATGGAAGCTACATATATCAGGTTACAGATTGATCCTTGTCTATGTTGAAGGTCATAAGAGAACATCACATGCTACATTGGATAACAATTGTGCCCTTTCGGGGCATCCTTAGTCACATCCGGATATTCGTTTATATGGGAACTATAATAGGTTTTGGACCGATTTGGACCATGCTAAGCTTAGAAGCTTAGAAAATCACAAGTAAAATTAGATCCGCTCTCTATTATCTGCATACCATTTCAGAGACTAATTGAAAAGAAATATTATTTTATAGCACTTTGCTGATGTTTACACTACAAAATTATGTTACTTTAGTCCATAATATTTTCCTTAACGACTCAAATCTTCTCACCTAAGAATCACTTTTCTTCCTCTTCAGAAACACTTTAGGGCGACAAGCTAATCATTAAATTTCTAGACAATAAATATTTTGTCACTCGGGAAACACAAGACAAAGACATTCTATAAACATGTAATAGTTTCTCGTAAATCACACACAGAGACTTCTTCTTCTCCAACTTCTCAACCATAAACAGAAGATTTGTATAAATCCCCAACTTCCATGGCGAAAAAAGTAAAAACAAATGCCCTAAAGGGCTAGGGGATAAATATGTGTTTTAAAAACTCATTATTTATTTTTAGCAAAAGATTGAAATAGGAATAGGAATATTCTTGTGTAACCAACCAAAAAGACTCAAGTGAATATTTCTCTGAGCATATGCACAAAACACCAACAACAAATGTTTATAATTTTCTTTAAGGATGAAAAAAAATAGGGAGAAAAACATTAGTAGGGGGGGAAAGACCAAAACTATTCGCTTCTTTTCCACTGTCTATCACCATTGAGGGGAAATCTTTGGTGAGATGTCAAATTAATTGTCAAACGATTGCAAGTGTCAGTTTCATTTATGTTCTCTTCCCCAGTGGTTTATGGTTATTGAAAATTCAAGTTTACATTTATAGGCTTCTTAAGGCTGAAGACTGTGGTGAATTTTTGAATATAAATTGCTTTGTACATAAACGATTATTTTGATGGGAATTTCTTATGATGTGAGAAACAATGCGAAGGAATAGATTATTATTTTGGACAGAGTGAGGAAGAAGTTGTCTAGACATAACAGCCACCCAAGGGCTGTAACAACAAAAAGCCCAAATTTGTCATAAAAAAAGAAATGAAAAGCATTTGTATTCTAAAGTGAAGACAGATTTTAACTTAAGATGTAATACTATTTATGAATATGTCTAAATATATTAATTTTTTATTGCAAAAGACACAAAAACACAATAATGGAATTCTCATATTGTGAGGAAGATCACTATTAAAGTTTTCGTGGAATTTGGGGAGAAGGAATCACTCAAGTCCACTGTGGGAAAGTTTAATTTTGGGTGGAGAAAATAAAAAAATTTTTGGATCTAATTTTAACAAGACAATTTTAAATAGACTGCCGGTTAGTAGAAACAATATCTATATTTTTAAGATTTTCATGGCGTTTGTTTGGGGTGATACAAGTGTTTTAAGTTATTATGGAAACAATTGCATTTATACAATACGAAGAATATTCAGCATCAAAGGTGGATATGCATTCGCTTGAATATGCCTCAATTTTTTCCCGGCAATAGTTATTTTCAGGAAAATCCTAAAATTCATTTTTCCTCTTTTAACAAAATTCTCTTGGTCATAATCTCCACTTCATTTGAAGACTGATAATAAGCTTAATCGAAACTTATATAGCCTTACACGTTTTGTAACAAGAAAGCGCAAAATTTTCCCACGAACCTATGCACCACTGTGGTCTGTAGTCGGCAAGCAAGTCTAGGTTAAAAAGATAATTTTTTGGAATATTCCAGTCGATTTTGTGTTTGAAGGGAAACAATTGGTTCATATGGGGGGTCTATAACGATTTATGGCCCTAACTTCATAATTTTTGCTGTGGGTGAAAGAGGTCATAAGTGCAGATCGTAAACCAAATTTCAGCCATATCAAATAAAACGTTAGGCTTCTAGCGGCTAAACGAGTCATATTGAAGTATGAACCGATATGGACGATATCAAATCTTTAATAATCCACATTAATGCTTTAGTGGTTATACAGTTTTGAACGAGATAAGTACGAACATCCCGCATCCGATGGTAGTGAATATGAAAATGGCACGGACATTTTCGTTCACATAAAATTTAGGACATAATTGAAGTATTGTTTCTGTTCCTTCAATGAGTTTAACCTTTGGATCTCACATTGCCTCTAAACATTAATATAATGAAAAATCCCCGCTGTTCCTGAATGGAAGTTCATAGGCAAATTTAATACATTCCTCACCATTTGTAAACAAATTAAGCATTTTACAGCAAACATTTCCTGCTGACAACACTCTACCCTAAAGGATTTTCATATTTACAAAAATAGGCCTTATGTACTTTCGTTTATTAAGCTTTTACATCAAAACTTGTCCTGATTTGTCATTTGGATTTATATGACCTTATAATAATTGAAGTTAGTTTACCCTTTAGTATGTCATTTACTTCAATTTAAGAGGCTATTACAAAATTAATATCTATGTACAACAGTGCATTGGTACACCACAAATAACATAAGGAACCTAAAGAACACCACAAATAATGTCGTGCGGGGGGTAAGTTGTAGAATAAATAAATCTGATATTAATTTAATAGGCCATAATCTACAATTGTTTTGGATTATGACCGAAATACATAAATTAAATTACTATTGTGTTTAGAAAAAAAAAAAGATTACTAACCACAGATACTACTAGCACTATTATTATACAATTTGGGATATTCTATTGAAAGCTACACAAAAGCAAGCATTAACCTGGAGTGTATAATTTTCAAAATCAAAGGAGGTTGGGACAGGCATTGAATAGCTATTAATTAGGCTTCAAAATAAATTGATATTTGTCAGGCAAAAACGGGATACAATGAAATTCTCCTACTTTCGTTTTTAGAAATCACTCCAAAAAGGCGCATGATAATTATGTTTTAATAACTAATCTATTCACTATCTACAAACAATAAGGCAGGTGATAAAAAATTCCACACCCTAACCCTAATACAAATTTTTTGTAATTTGGAATAGAGTATTTATTTGTTATTCTTGCAAGGGAAATCTGTTTATACTTGACTTACTATATAATTACTTGGTGCAATGGCAATAAATTTTCTTAGGGGAAAAGCACTTAATGTAGGCTGTGTTTTACAGTTAGGCAGGGAGAGACAAAAATTCATGCTAGTGTATGTGTGTTTGTTGGCCCCATACAATGGAAATCTGCCTTTAGGGGGATAAGTTTCCTGCGAAAATATATTTTAATGAGTGGCAATTAAAATAATTATGAGCAAGTGCAAAGCATTTAACCCCAGACCAGGGCAGGTCATGTCATGAAATTAAATAAAAAAAAAAAACCAAACACAAAACTACTTCGCTTAAGTAGGTTATTAGCTCTTAGTCTGGCAGAGGAAATGCGTATGATTCCGCTGCATAAGTAGCTAGGCTAATTTGAAACGAAAAAAGGTAGCTTGCTTTTTTGCCTTTTAGCTTAAAAAAACGTTTTCAAATTGTCGTGTTGCTAGGTTTACCTTAAAAAAACACTTTAAATTGCCGCATTGCTGGGTTTAAACGATTTTGTTTTTATAAAAACCCAACGAATTGCGAATAAACCTTTAGCACTGCTATGCTTTATTTACAGCTCAGTGCTTAAATAAAAATAAAATTCACTGGGTTTAACATAAATAAACTGATGAAAAAATCCTTTTACAGCTTGCCATGGTTAATATAAATAATAAGGTTACAAGAATTTTATTAATCCGCTTACCCTTGATAAATAAAATTTTAAAGCAATGTACATACCTGTAAAGAAAGAGGGAGATAGTGATAAATAATTATTTAATACAAGAGACTACGAAAAAGAAATTTTCTGACTTTCTTAGCAGTTAACTTTCATACTAAATATATTGCCCACAATGAATTCTAAAAGATAGTCATAAAATTTGCTGTATCATTAAACAAGGTGTGATTTTTCTTGTGCAGCGAAATACCGCTTGATGTAAAACACTTTTGAGGATCTTTGGCGTTTTATCAAATTTGAATTGGGATGCACTCATCAGTTTCAGAGTAATTACCTCTATTCTTGTGAATGGAATTTTGGCGACAAAACGAACACAACTGTTGTTTTGTTTACATTGCATCAAACCTTTGGTAATAAACATAAAAGTAAGAAAACTTATGCACTCAGAGATATGAAATGAAAGAGAATAGTTAGTTTTTCAAAAATATTTTTATTTTTTCAATATAATCTCCTGAAACTTCAATACACTTAGTCCAACGCTTATCTAGCAAATCTATCCCGTGATTAAAATAAATTTCCTCAAGGTCTTCAAAATAGTGGTTTACAACTGTAATTGCAACTTCATTTGAGGTAAAACGCTTGCCAGCAAGGAATTTTTTTAGATTTGGGAACAGGTTAAAGCCTCTGGGAGCTAAATCAGGAGAAAAAGGTGGGTGGCCAAGCAACTCGTACTTTAATTCGTTGATTTTAGCCATTGTTAAAACACTCTTGTGCGCTGGTGGCTTATCTTGATGAAAAATTATTTTTTTGTGTTGTAAGCCAGGACACTTTTCTCGAATTTAAACATTTAATTGATCCAAAAGGTTGCAATAGTACTCTGAATATATTGTTTAACCCTTTTGCAGATAGTCAACAATAAAATACCTTCGAAGTCCACAAAACCGTTGCCATAACCTTACTAGCCGATTGAATTGTTTTTGCCTTTTTTGGGGCACTTCCTCCAGCTTCAGTCCATTGTTTGGATTGTTCTTTTGTCTCTGGAGTATAGTGGTGGACCCATGTCTCATCAACAGTTATGAAACGATGCTAAAAATCCATTTTATTTCGCTTTAAACCATTCATACAAGCTTGAGAAATGTTCATTCTTATGCGTTTTTGGTTGACTGTTAACAAATGCGAAATCTTTTTCATCTGTAGTTCTTCATTCAAAATTAAATGGACTCGATCATTTCAGATGTCCATAATATTAGCTATTTCATGCACTTTTATTTGTCGATCATTTAATACACTTTGGCTACAATTGCTGTTTTTGGACGTCCACTACGTGGTTGATCTTCAATGCTTGTACAACTACGTTAAAATTCAGCAACCTAATTTTTTACTGTTGTCATAAAGCAGACAGTGTTTGTTGATATTATCAAACTTATTACTACGGTTGTATGGTTATTGGGGGTTAATCGAATGGTATGATAATACAACATAAATCAAACAAAAAAAAAGTAGACGAATTTTTAGGGAAATAAAAGATAACAGAATTTGTGATGACCTTTGCCTTGTTATAATTTTTCGGGATTAGAGATCCCAGTAAATACAACAACCGTTCATTATTGTTATTATAACTATCTTTGGTTCAATCATTATCATCCCCTTACCGCAGCCCATACCCAGCAGCTATCATCATTACCACGTTTCCATACTTGCTACAGCCCCTTGCGATCATCTAAATATAATTTCATGGTTTTTTGGGTGTTGTCGCTTTTTCTCCCTTAAACAACAATACGTATGTAGTATATGGCCAGCCAAAACCAATTATGTTTTGTCTAGTAGTCTATTTTGTCTTTTCATCCGTTTATCACCAGTCGGTGCGCTACAACTATTCCTCCCTATGGCTGGCTGTGTGTCAATTCAACTCATAATAAAACTAATAAATTGACACGCGTTGCAAGCACTAATTGTTATGTTGCATTGACTCGCATTTTATTTTATTATTTTTTTTTTGGTAGACAATAGAATACAAATGTCAAATAAGCGTTTCGCTGTTATTGTTTGTTATCATAGTCTAGAGACTGGAAAAGTTTCAATTTGGGGTGACAAAGTTGTCGGGAAGATGGATGGAATTTCTGAGTCACTAAGTCAACTAGTTCGTAAAAGAATTTTTTTTTTTTTGAGTTTTTAACATTTGAAACAAAATATACCAGGTTTTTATTGTTTTTCCAGCTGTCATATTCTCATTAAAGGAAGAAAATAACAATAATACCTAAGATTGAAAGAATAGATCGTGAGTAAGTTTTCTTTAATGGTTGTATCAGGGTGAGATCGGTGGTTAGCAAGTCAAACGTTTTAATGCAATCGTAATTTATTGCTATCAACTTATGAAACTTCAGTGAAATTAAACAATTTAACATTGTAGCTCACAAAAAAAATAGGTTGCGTTTCAGAATTTTTATAGAGCGGCTCATGGAGCACTGCGTTTTAAAAAGTCGGAAAAATATTGTTAAATATTTTGCCTTTATTGAAATGGTTTAAGGTTGAGGTTAATAAAGGAACACCACTTCATTCATACGGCAATCCTAATTTTTAAACACATTTTCGAAAATCTCGAACTTTTATACAGAATATTTGCCATATCGGGAATGTCATTCAAGTAGAGCTGACAAACTATCGATAATCGCATTATTCGATAGTTTTACTAATAAAAATCGATAGTATCGATACTATCGTTAATTTCCCATCACTTATATTTTAAACGAAAATGAGAAGTAAAATCAGGAGTTCGATTTTTATAGAAGAAATATCAATTCATAGACCAAATAAAACCAAGGATATTAAAGTCAGTTTGAAGTCACGAGAGAAATCATTTTACAAAATCTTAGCCTACTCGGATGAAAATTGCGCACTCTATAGGTGCAATGTATCTTAAAGGATACATTGAGTGTCAGATTGCGTAGTTTTGTTCAGTTTTGCAAAAAACTGAAAAGAATAAACGTATGACTCTTCAGATACTTGATGAATTCCATCGAACTTGGTTCAGATTTGTATACATATAATATACTAGCTTAATTATTTGGGTTGGTTTTAGGGACAGAGCGCCACGTCAGTATCCTTTTCTTCACCAATGTAAGGGTGCTGGTGCTGCTTGCCCCAACCGTATTAGGAGTCAAAATGTTGCATAAAAATTATATACAAAATGCTAAAAAATAGTTTCATCATTATAAATTGAATTTTATTCACATCAGTAAATTTCCAGAGTTTTTAAATATTGCACAAGAATAACTGTTACGTAAAATCAACTACTGTATGTGGTAACTCTTCAACAGATCATTTTAATGAAACTCAACGTTCTTGGAACTCACTTGGGGAGTTTGTTTTGTGCCTCCAGTTCAAAAACTCAACTCATATCCGGAATGCAGTTTTTCCATTGAACATTGTAAAACTTTAATATTAAGAAAAAAATATGAAATTTGCATAAGTTCTCAAGTCTGTCCAGTGCCGTGGTTGTCGGTCTTTTTTTCTCTTCAAGAGGTTTAATTAATGGTCGTAGCAATAATAAATTGGAACTTCCTCTCCCAAGCTGTAATGCCACAAAAAAAAGAAAACGATCAAAAATTCTTTGCCATTCTTCAAAGCAAATCCAAGCGAGTCTTTTTTTTTTGCCAAAAAAAGTAATACACCATCTACTCAAATTACAGAAAATAAATAAAATAAACATACGTACATATTAAGTATGGTTAAGCAAGAAGAAGCAGCAAAAAAAAATACTTTGTGTGAATAAAATCCAGTTTTATATTTATTTCAGAGCAAATTTGGTTTCAACATAATTATGAAATTTTATGCTTCTGTGAGCTCTAGTAAACCAAACCCCACCAACAACACCGCTAACACCAACATCGAGTTAACCACAGCAGGTAGTAGGAAGGAGAAAAAAATGGTATGCAATTTGCCGCACATAATCCATTTCAGCAAATATTCGTGTTGTTTCTATAACAACAAAGTAGAAGAAAAAAACACTTTGGAAAAATTCGAGTAGCGGGCACCTGTTCAAATACCAATTTCAGTGGTCAAAAGAAAAATAACTGCGCTCATCGGCAAAAAGTGTTTGAAATTAAAAAACGCCAGCAACACCACAGCTTCTGGGCTGAATAGACCTCTTCTTCATGTTACAAAAATTCTTTTGCTGTTTATTTTTGTAGAATTGTTGCATGGCTGTTGCCGCACCATGAGTTACGAGTAATTTCTGCGTTTACAATGTGATATTTGTTCTGTGTTTAATGAATGTTTAAACATTTTTTATGGCACGAGTAGCTGTAATGATTTTAATGGCTAGATTTACTTCCCTATATTACAGAAGAGGAGTTCTGTTCTATTACCGGGTGGCGCTTTCAAGTCCATTTACCGTTCATTAAAGTTCCATATGTTTGGAGGCATGCAACAATTAGTGAGCGCGGCATACATCCAGAGGTGGCCTGTGTTTTAGAACGCAAAAGAGATTAGATTGAAAGATAAACATCAACAACATTTTTGTTTAATTTTCCCTTTTCATTTCCTAAGGCCATCATTAGCCCTTGTGGCTTTGTTAGGGGCTACTAGGAATTTTCTATGAGCCACTGGGTCATATGCTAGTGTGTTGCAGTTCAGTGTAGCGTAGCTTGTAAAGCTGAAGATAAAGGCCATATAAATATCCAATAGAAAGTTTTAAACAAACATGGTTAAGGTTGTTGTTGTGTTTCAAACAACAAACTAATGTTGTTTGCAGCACATTGAAATATTGATTTATGTCTCGACGAAGGACATATTTATACTTGATCGTTGTGATATGAGAAGCCATATGCCAGTTAGTCAGAAGTTTATCAGTAGAAATGAAGCTGTTGACAAAAAATTTGAAATCAATCATTATGTTGTTCATTATTGTAGAGTTTGAAAATGGGTTATTAATAAGGGACCAAAAAACCTGTTCATTTCGATTTTTAATTTTATGAACCTGAGAAGAAATTGATATCAAATATGAACTTAAAATTATCTGGAAAAGCTTTCCTCCGAGCACAAAAGGCAATCATCTCATATTGTGTTAGAAAATTGCTGAATTTAATAGAGACACCGATGATGCAAAACACATTTCAATTCTCACAACGAGATTGATGATAGAGCCTCATTTGGTAGCCTAATAAAACATAAGAAAACATCCGTAGAATAGTTTGGAGACTTAGCAAAGCCATGGTGACTTAAAAACTTGCCGGTGGAGATGCAAAGTATAGAAAACACATACTCATAGAGCCATCGAAAATGCATAACAAATTCGACCACCAAAAAAGGGATTATTACCAGAACACATTGTGTAGGAAACCCATAAAATTATTTGTATACCCACCACCATAGGATGGGGGCATAGTACTCTCCACAGTACGTTTGTAAGATCTAGAAATATTGATCTTCGACCCCATAAATTGTATATATACTTGATCGTCTCGACATTCTAACTCGATCTAGCCATTTTCGTTCATCCCTCTCTGAAGTCAGTAAATCATTTTTTACTCTTCTAAATGTGGAAGCAGATTTAGAATGCAAATTTTCCTATGAACATTCCACTAAGGATTAGGGACAAAATTTTCACTTATCAATGAGTGTTGTTCGATTCAAGTTTAAGCACAATCATAAGGAAGATACGTTTTATAGCCCAGTCCGAACGGCGTGCCGTATTGCGATTACTCTTTGAGGAGAAGTTTCTACATAGCATAATACCTCACAAATGTCACCAGTATTAGAAGGGGATAACCAACGCTGAAAGTTTTTCTGTAGTTCCCGCCAGTGTTCGAACCCAGGCGCTCAGCGTCATATGTGGACATGCTAATCTCTGCGCTGCAGTGGCCAGCATATTTAGATTTGTGTTTACCATCATTTCATTCCTCACACCTACTTTGGTAATCTTCCAATGCCGGCAATTTATCGGTACCAGGGCTTTCATGTCTATCTCGTTATCTATAAAAAAATATGGGATTTCTAAATTGAGTTTAGTTTTTAAAAATTCTTTCGAAATGCTTTGACTTGATTTCTTCTTAATTCACTTTGGATTTTACTGTCAACACAATCAAACAACAATCCGTCCGAAATAGATCTAGATTTAATTAATTTTATCCGTGTGACAAATAAATTATTATGTTAGTCCACTAACATGCGTTTCTAGTTAGCTTATCACACCCAAATAGTTTTGTATACTCTTACGAAAAAAATCACAAAGTTCACATAAAAAACCCGTTTTTAATGAGCTGGTGATTTTCAACGAATTTTTAAATATATAATTAATAAATACTAACAATATTGCTTTAGATCTGTCACTCAAATGCCTAAGCCATGAAAACGTAACTTTTGGATTTACAATTTAGTTTTTTTTGGTTATTGGCTTTATGGTTTGTCCAAAGCCATAAAATCTAATTTTTAATGTACTCATAATCCCCAGGCTTATAAAATCTCAATATTTATATCTTGTAAAATATAAAATGAGAAAAACAAACAGAACACCACGAGAAGTTAACATATTTAACATTCAACCATTTTGGATTATGTTAATGCTTAGTGAGAAAGTCGCAGAAGGCTCTTTTTAAAATATATTTCTAATAGTGGACTCTCGTTATTGCTTGTAATTATAATTGAGTTGTTGCGGCTTGTTCGTTGAAAATAATCCAAATGGCTCTTATGCTAGGACTCAATGTGCCCTTGGTGGAGAAAATCTCTCAAAAGAACATGAAGTGGTGGTGTGCCTTTTTGTAAAGTTCCAGTCATAAGCTCCTTATGTTGTGCGGCTGCCTGTGAAACAAAGCATTGTTCTATTTGTATTCCTATAAATTTTCTCAAATTATCATTTATGACAAGAAAAGGAAAATTTTTATTTTCCTTTGTGTTTTATTGTCCATAAAGGAGGAGGAGGAGGGTTGGAAAAGAAACGTGAGCTAAGAATGAGTCGGGGAAAACACCAAAACACCACTGTCATCAACATCAAACCGCCAATAGGACAGGCAGCCAATCGCTACAATGAATACGAGTATCTGAGTAAGAAGAGCAACAATTATTTTGGATTAACGAACTATGTATCCAAAGAACACACAATGTTGTCATTCCAAGGGATTAACTTTAATGCCATTCTTGCAGCCATGCTGTGTGCCAACACTATAGGGTGCTGTGGCAACGAACCCACAATCGCTGATGGTGGCAAAAGTAACAAACGTATGTTGCACATGTAATGGGGGAGAATCAGTTTTTCTACAAAATCGATGATGTAGCAGGCTACTTTGCTTGCTGCTCTTAACCCAAATAGGGCAATTAGTGATATTTGTTTTGGAAAAATGACTCCAAAGTATTTTGTTGCACTTATATGCATTTTCTCTCATTTTTATTATGTATTTTGGTAGAGATTTTCTCTACAAGCTTTATGGTGAACCATATGTATAATCATATGCAGCAATTAAGTAACAGATGTGAGGATTTATTCTTTCAAATGGACAAAGGATTAAATTGATATAAGAGCAACAATCATTTTAGATGAAATCTAATCTTACACCATCTCCTATAAGGTTTTTATTTTTTCTACACTTATCCATCATTTGTTGTTCTTTTCTACTCATTCCTTGCACCATATGTTGGCCTTGCATTCATGCTCTGCGTTATGAATGATTTCTTAATTAACACTGTATTTTAATTAAATAATTTTTTTCTATATTTTTTTATAACAACTGCAGCTGTGTTTTATGCCAGAAGCGATATAAGTATATTTAGTTTCAATTGAAATCCTCATACAATTCGCATTCAATTCACTCTTACTGCACATACGACTGTGGAATATGTTATTTGTACAAATATACGAGCATTTCTATATAAATTCAAGGGATTTCTATTTATATTTGATTGCAATATACTCGTACATATGTCATACAGCTCCCTCCGTCATAACCATTATTCAACTTCATTCATAGAATTTGAAATACATGTCCGAACGGTGTTGTTGTTACACTGAAGGGGAATCATGTTGATTAGATTAAAAGTAGAACATTGAAAATAGCTAAAGGCAAAAATAGTACGTAGGAAAAAAACATTTTTAAAGCTATATTAATGAAGGCCATCACTATGTATTTGCAGAATTTTTCTTAGTTTTCTTCGAAATATTTTTTTTTACATTCTATGAATTTTAAAATTTTGTGATATCTTTATCTTTAAATATTCCGTATAGACCCAAAAAATGGCTGAAGCGGGTAGGTTTTAGAGACAGGGTATATCAAATTTACTTAGAAAGAAAATTTCTATTGTGTCCATTTTGATACCTCAGCAACAGGTGAAGGCAAATGTCTTCTAGTAAAAAACTTCTCACTTATCAATGAGTGCTGTCCGCTTCAAGTTTTAAGCTCAATGATAGGCGGCCTTTTTTTATTGTGAAATCTTCTCTCCAAAGAGGTGTCGCACTGCGGCACCCCGTTCGGACTCGGCTATAAAAAGAAGGACCCTTATCATAGAGATAAAACTTGAATCGGACTGCACTCATTGATATGTGAGAAGTTTGCCCCTGTTTCTTAGTGGAATGTTCATGGGCAAAATTTGCAATTTGCAATATCCAAATATAGACCGATCTAGACCATATTGGACACAGATGTCGAGGAGTGTAACACATATAGGAGGAGTATATATACAGACAAATAACGTTCAAATGTTTATAAACTTTTTTAACGTCTAAACGAGTAATCGATAAGCCGTCCTAAATTATTCGATTATTTGTTTATTTGAAAATGTGAAATTTTGGAATGTTTGATTATTTGAAAAGCCACGAATAATCGATTAGCGGAATAATGATTAATCGAATGTACACCCTACTTAGAACTTAACCTATGAAAAAAAAAGTTTCTGCTCAATATCTTTCTTTTCAAAGACAATCGTGATGTCAACAGAGTCTTAGATTTTTATTTTATATGTTGTTTATTATAGAGTCGGAAATGAATATTTCGATGTGCTGCAAACGGAATAACAAAATGAATATACCCCATGCTTCGTTGGTGGTTATAACAAGCTATGTGCGGTCGGGCCGAATATGAATTCTGCAAAGTTTTTGCATAACAAATTCCTACCAAATCAGACAAAAATTTAAATTAAAACCCGATTTTGATCATACTTGGCACGATAGTTGGAAGTCGTAACAGAACACTACGTGGAAAATGTCAGCTCAATCGAACAAAAGTTGCAGCTTCTAGGGGTTCAAAAAGTATAAAAGGGAGATCAGTTTATATGGGAGCAATATCTAAATCTGAACCGATATGGCCTATTTGCAATCCTCAACGACTAACATCAATAGGAAGTGTATGTGCAAAATTTCAAGCGCCCATCTTTACGTGTTCGACCGCTATTGTGCCTTCAAACAGACGGACGGACAGACATAGCTAAATTGATTTAAAATGTCAAGACTATCAGAGAATTTATATACTTTATGGGGTCCTAGATCAATATTTCGAGATGTTACAAGCAAAATGACTACATTAGTATACCCCCCAACCCATGGCGAGGGGCATAAAAATGGATGGTTCTACATTAATTTATTATAAAGAAAATTATCATTATGATTTCCAATTCCTTTAAATATTTAAGCTATTCAACAAATTAAAAATCCTCCTTTTCTTAAAGGAAAATAAAAAAATGAATCTCCATTTCTAACTTCTACTTTACAAAGATTCCCTGTAAGACATCAAAGGCTAAAATTACCAAGTGTTGGCTATCATCATAAATTTAATTTTCTATATTTTTATTACCCTTCTGCGCTAAATTTATGGCAATCGTTAAAGGTAATTATTTTCAACCAAAAAATAACACACACACAAACATGTGAAACCCTTTTTAACTGAAACTTACTAATAATGAAATGCCATCAACGCCCCAACAACAAATTAACTTTCATGATATTGAAGATTTATAGACAATCTTAACTTACTTGGTAAGCAGTTAAAGCCAACCATCCTGCCTGCCTGCCAGCCAGCAATCCAGCCAACTTCACCTCAAAACCCCGTTTAATCGGCCAGCTAATGAAATTAATGGCTTTCCATCTCTCTTTCGCTGGTCTTTAGGCCAAGCAAAGATTAACAGCAATGGCATTTCTTATAATTACCATAAGAATTACATGAACACACACACAAAATCATAATAATAAGCAAATGAGCTGGTGGTTATTGTGGCCATTTTAACTTCAATGCCAGAAATAGTCTGCCAAATAAAGAAAAAAAGAAGAAAAATAAATTGACCGAAAATGATAAGAACCCATTACCGGGCAGCCAACACTGACTGGCCTGCAAAAGTAGAACAACAGCGAAAACAAAGAACAAGTCTTTTGCCTGTACTTTATTCCGAAGGCTATGTTGCATTTTCAACTTAAAAAAAAAAATGAAAAATAAGAATGGGGCAAAAAGATCAAGTTTAATGATACTCCTTCATACCCTCCTCGTTGGCTTAATGGGAACACCATAGGAATTTTGTGGCAGCATTACAACTCACTGAGATTTCAACCCATTCCAACACCGCCATCTCCAATTCATTCTATTTCGCTACTAAGTGGCTGTCTGCCAAGTGATATGATTGCTGAACAGAAATCAACGTTTGGTTTCCTAAGTAGGCAACAATGATTAGCTAGCTAGCTGCGTCTGCTGCGCATGAGTATCATAAATGATTAGAGTAAGGCAGACCACACCAGTCTCCAGTTGCAGGGAGGGAACATGGGGACCAGCAGCATGTCTAATGTTTGATTTCTTCTAAATTGGCGTAAAATTTTCTCTTCAACAGAGAAATGTATCAAATTTAAATTAATTGAAAATTCTTGATGAATGGCCAGCCATGCCTAGTGTTTTTTTTTTTTTTCACTCTGTAAGCTAAAGTGAATGTGAAAAACCCTCAAAAATGATAGATGATGTTTTGGGAGACTGTTTGAATGGCTCACCATTTTTCCATCAAATGGAAAAATAAAAAAAATAATAAAACGTGCACTTCTCTAAAGCATAACATGAAACAAGACCCCCCAAACGTACCACGCGCCCCACAAAAAACAAAAAAAAATGGAACAGCAGAACATCATAAAACGTGTTGGGGAAAATTAGATTTTTTTACCGACAACTCAAAAAAAGCAAAAACAACACAAAATACATGAACAAAATGCTTAATTACCCCTATAATGGGAATAGGAAATAAAACAGAAGCTTTGCAATGGACAAAAAAAAAATAAAATTAAACATGAATTTATTACAATTTAAACAACAAAAGATGGCCACAGACATTGAAATTTAATCGCTTGAAATGCCTAGAAAGTGAGAGTAAGAGTGAGCTTATTAGGCATAAAGTACTTAAAAACAAGTGAATCAAATTAAATGAGCGATTAAAAACAAAAAATAAAAAAAAAGCGAAAAAAGGAAAGCCTGAAAAACTTCAAATTAATTACATGACCATCATATTTTTTCTTCATACAAGAACTCACTCAAACCGTAACGAATCGTTTTATGTTTTGACAACTAAACAGATGTGCTAATCTATGAAGGGCAATAAAGTATAAAGTGAAAGTCTTGGAGCGATCTTTAACAATTAACAACATTTTTATGTAAGATGACACTTGTTTTAAAAATCCTCTAAAGCATTGGCTTAAATCATATTTTGAAGACTACAAAATTTTCTAGTGTCACTTTGAACAACTTTTCGAAATGAAGAACACTCATCAGGTTTTTTGGTCAACAATATCACAATGGGAAAAAAATTTAAGCTTGTAGGAGCCGTAGAAGGCTGATCGGGAGTTCGGTTTATATGGGAGCTATATCAGTTTGTAGACCGATTTGGATCATACTCACCACGGAACAGAACACTCACCGCTCTGACAGTCAGAAGGAGTTCCACTTAAGGTTATCACATCTTTGAAAACCTGTCTGATTTAGCATATGTGAACCTTCGCAAGTTGTTGGGTTATTTAAAGCGATTTGGATGGTTCAACAGTAGGAAGTAGAAGGCATCTACCTTCTTCTGTTCCTTTGGTATCACAATGGACGAAAACGTCTAAGTGAGTCTGATGACAGACTGTCACTTAAAGCTAACCTAAACTATGGTGTAACTATATGATGGAGGAAAAGGATCCAAAATCCAAACTACTCTCAAATCGTATCAAATGAAAGGTAGAATAGTAATTTGTATTTCCAATTGTCTGGTTCAGGGAAATAGCGGTAGACGTCCCAACTAAAAACCAACCAGGCACAAAAAGACAAAAACATCCGACACCGAGTTTAGAGTCCTACCGAACTGTCAGAAGAAAAATTAAAAAAAAACAAACGACAGGACGTTCAAACATCGTTCAGAATTCATTCAGAACTGTCGGAACAAATATTTCTTCAGAGAAACAATCCAGAAATCGTTCAGATATTCTTTCCGATGTGTCAGAAGAAAAAATTAAAAAAAAAAGTGTATGACAAGACGGTCCTATATCACTCAGAATTATTTCAGAACTATCGGAACAAAAATTCCTACAGACAAACAGTTCAGAAATCGTTCAAAATTCCTTTCGAATTGTTGGACGAAAAATTTAAAAATACGACAAGGCGTTCAGAACTGTCAAAAAAAACGATTTAGGAAATCAAACAGGATTCGGAACGATTTCGGTAAGATCTTTGGTTCACTGGGTACTGTCAACAGAAGATTCTGGGTTCAATTGTCGGCTGCGACAAATTGTGTTATTTAAGTTAAAATTTCAATCTTTAGTTAGTAATTTCAATGTTTTATATTAAATATATGAGACAGGCGGTTTGTGTAATAAAGATATGTCCGTCCATCTCCGTTTGCATCGTCTAAAGAATTCGGAAAATCGATTTTTCCCATAAAATTTATCTTTTTTTCTGCGTCATAGGCGTACCTGCAAACCTCTGCGCTACGGCGGCCTTCAATCTATATCTCCAATCTAAACCTATACTTAGACATATTTTAATTGCATGATTTTCTTTGCTGAAACTGACATAGTGCTTGACATGCTTTTGCCACATATACATATACAGGCTACGTTTGAAAATAAGCTATGTATATCAGGCGATTTACATCTCCATATAGCTTCTTTAACGGATCAGTCTCTTCACATTTGACTTCTTTCGCACAAAAAAAATTGATTTTTTATTCGGCTTTGCTTTTCCATTTTTTTTATGAAATATGGACACACTTCGAAGCAATCTTCAGACAAACTGATCCCGCCCATTTTCTTCTTCGCCATAGCAATATCAATATGAAGTTAGAGAAAGAGCCATATGGGTTCATAATATGTAATATTGCTATTTACTCACATGCTAAGTGGCAAAAACTTGATTCCAAAGTCATGCAATACGCAATAATACGTAAACAATTCCATAGAAATAGAAGCTTTAGAACTTACCTGTAAAGAAAGAAAAAATGTTTTTAAAGTAAATTACGAACGTATATATGGTGATAATAAGGGAACATATGCTAACAAAATAATAAATCATTGAGGTGTTAAGAATATATTAATATGTGGGGTGGCCTATAAAGTGCTTGGGCATCTTCTCGTGAACCACTTTTAAGCCTTTATGTTATGGACTTTATTATTTGTTTAATGAACATACATGTGGAATTCTATTCTTTACAGAGGGCAATAACACCAATAATGATTCATTGTTTATTAATAAAATCAATTTCACTTGTATTAAGTTAAATTATTTCCTTTTTTCCCAATCTCTCTTATTCATTTCCTTTTTCAACTTCTTATGCATTTATTTTATTTTTTTTTGTAAGTAAACTCTCCCTATAATGAGTTTATTAAAACTTTTATTAGGCATCGTTTTCATGGTATCAAGAAAAATCCCAAAACTACTATCGTTTGATTCTATTTTATTGGCACTATCTTTTAGTACTTTACAAGTGAACTTTTTATTATGGCAAACAAAGAATAAATTTTATTGCGTTAGTTGTGCAAGGAACACCTTCATGTAGTTGAGTGAAAGGCTGGGTTATTTACCACCAAGTCTTCCGGTAACTCAAGTCGCAGTGTCAACGAGGGAAGCGGGTGGGGAGGTTTATGGTGTCAAAAGAAATCTGTTCAACGCTTGTAAGTTTGCAACTGCTTTTGTTGGCTGTTTGTTAAGTGAATTGTTTGTTCTGTTCTTTTTACCTCTCTCAGTTAAATAACTATTACACATACTTAAGGTTGAAACCAGAAGAATAAGGAGGATTGAAAGGCTGCTTGATTTTTATTATATAAATTAAGTTCTTAAAAAACTCGTCCCTGCTTGGGGTCCTTTTATTTTATTGAAAAAACATATTTTCCTGTTATTCATACTTAAGCTTGGCTCTTGGTAAATATTAACAATTATTTGTTTTATGAAGAGGAAAAGTTTTTCAGTTGTTTTTATTTTCGACAAACGAAATTTTGCATACAAGGGTGCTAATGTTTAGGTATAGTGGGGAAAAACTGCATTCCCAAGCTCATCATGCTCTTGCACTTGTATTGGAAACTTTCTTTATTGCCGAAAAACACTTAACCAAAGACTACTTCACGGATACTTAAATGAATTCATTCATTTGCAAGTACTCCAAATAAAACTGCAGGGAACTATATGGCATGATGAAATTTTTAATAGGGAAAAAATATATATAAGAAACTTTAAATATGATGCCTGAGTAAAACAGAGCATAACATAGATGGATTTCTTAACAGTAGTGGACAACATATTCTATTTTTCTATCTTGAATAGTTTGTCGTTGATAACCTATATGTTCTACTTTGCTGTACTACAAATAATAAACTGTAAAGTAATAAGCTTCAGTAATGAGTTGAGTTTATGAGAAGAAATTTACTGCCACCACCACTCTGAACATATTGTCCAAGCGCATAAATTAACTCAAGGATAAGCTTGCTGGCAATCGTTTTACTTATAGGGCATTGTATGATTAGTACACAGAAAAATATATTGCGAAAATGTTTCCAAATAAAAATATAATTGAAGGTAAAAACGCTTTTAAATAAAAAATAATACGCATTTTTTCAAAATACAATCGCTTTTTGAAAATAAGGCAATTTTCAATTAAAAATTTAATAATTTCAATTTAAATTTTTTTCATTGAATCTTTACTTTTTTCAATTATGATCGTGATTGACTTTTTTCTCCTTTTCAATTAGAAGAATAATTGATTCAATTGTTATTTTAACTGAATCTAAACTTTTATTCAATTACAATCATGATTGAAATTTTTGCAATTTTCAATGAAAAAAATAATTGATTCAATCATTCTTTTAATGAATTTGAAAATTTTTTTATTACACAATTAATTTCATTTAAATAAATAGTTCTTTCAAAAATGTATTTAACTGATTCGGGAATATTTTTGAAAATTCAAATATGATCTTTGACACATTAAAATGTATATTATTCTGCGTCCTATAGAAAAAGTCTAGTTGCAAAATAGTTTTTATATATACAATTAAACTCCCATACAAACATTATTTCGACTAGTTTGTCTAGAGATGCTATTCGAATATAATTTATGATAAAAATAAGCATATTAATGTCATAACGGCTTCTTAAACATCGATCTAATGATAACATATTCCAGATAATTTTTTTCTGGTACATGTAACTCATAAAACTGATATTAATTTCTGTTAGAATATGTCAGTAGCTAGAGCTAACCCGCCTCGCTATTCTTCCTTGTATGATTCGGAAAACAATATTTTTCGTTGAATGTCTGCAATGTAGCCATAGCATTTATTTTAGTATCATATAACACGTCTTAAAACAAATGAAAAGTATTTTAGAGACCCATAAGTCCTGGATTTCGGCAAAGCTATATCAACACACGTCCAACAATTTTTGGAAAAACCAGCGAGAGTGTTTTGTGTCTTAGGAGTGATCATGGACCCAAACATAAACCTCAAATAAGAGTTCCAGGCGCTGTAAGCAACAAACGATATTATTCAAGATTTGGCCCATGCTTACAAACTAACTTTGGTTAAGCGTGATGATAGTTAAAATACCTCTAAAACATCGAAATACTTAAAAAATAGGCTTAATATTCTTTTTCGAAATACTGCTTTACTTTACCATTAAATACAGCGATGCTATAACAGTCAATACCAAGTTATGAATTCTTGCCAAATGCATACCCTTTACTCTTTTTTCTATTTACCCAAGTACTGGCTCTCTTCAGCTAGTGTTTTATAGTAAAAATAAAGTTCCCATTTGTTTATATTCATAGCTGAAGTTGTTACTCATTAGGGGTCTCTTGTTTTTCTCTCCCTCCCCGTTTTTTCTTTTAGTTTAGCCTGAAACATTGAAGCTGCTTCAAAGAGTGCCAACCCGCGAATATCATCGGCATTCTTACTTCCACTTCTCTCGAGTAGATATTTTGCTGTTTCAATGGAGATTCACTTTTACAAAGACCCACTTTGGTATCCTTTAGAGTTTACGATGAAAGCCAAAGAATGAAGTGAAACGGTGCCATAGTTGGTTGAGAACACTTGGTTGAGAAAAATCGAGATTGTCGAATGTGCCCGCGCCATACCTCCCCTGCAGTTAAGTTAAGCCTGGTTGTATACTTGGCATTGTATACATTTCAGGGAGTCACATTTGTTTTTTCAAACTACTCTGGCTTGGAGGAGGAGAAGTTCGTGCGACCAACAAAACAGATGATAAAAACATAATAAGCGAAGAGCTACAACTACTTGTTATTATAGTAAATAATTGAAGCTCTCGCTTCAGCCATCTTCATCATCCGCCACTTCATTCAGTTAGTGTTTCAGCAGAAATGTGTATTTTATTAATTTAGCACAGTAACAAGTAGTAGCAGGAAGCAGCACCAGCACCAGCAGCAGGTAGGAAGTAGCTTAGACTGCACAAAACGCAATGAAAATATAGAAAGTTTATAAACAATCAATTAGGAATCAACTAGGAAGGTGAGCTCCTAGGGCAAAAGAAAAAATAAACCAGCATGTTTCAAAGCAAACAAGTAAATAGAAATGCCAATTAAAATGTGAAATTAATCAAAAAGGATTTGGAGATTTCCAGCATATTTTTTTTTAAAAAAATGGTAAACTAAGTAGTTTTTCCTAGAAATTAAACAAGCTGGTTGCCATTGAAAACTAGCCAAGTTCGATTTGGCTGCACATAAGTTTCCACAAATTAGCTCTGCAAAAGAGCTATATTAAAACAAAATCCAAAATAGCACAACTTCGAACTTCGCCTTCGTTTAAAATTTAACTGTACCGAGTTTCACCTCGATACATTGAACCATTTTTGGTTCTAACTTTTAAAATTTTAGCCAAAGGTGACAACTTCATTTAAATACACAGTTTTTAAAATTTTCAAGGAAAAACTTCCTTTGTTGGAACATTTTGCACTTGTTATTTAGGAATTTTCATCTTCAATTCTAGTTTATCACAGACTTTAGATTGCGTCTTTTTATTACAGTCAAAATTCGAAATGTTAATAGTTAGCGTCTTCAATTTTTAAAAGTATTTTTATAATGAAGTTATTCTTCTTTGTCTCAAATTTATTAATAAAATCTTTCAATTAGGAAAAAAAATCTTTAATGATTTGTACTCTTTCATATATAATTTTTGAATATTGCTGCGTGATAACAATTGTCAAACAGACAGACAAACAGTCCCCACTCAAAAGTGTTGGATACACAATAGTTTTTTAAGCTAGGAATCATCGGTTACATTAGACAATTTTCGAATACCGAAAATATGTTTGTCCCAACTTTAAAGAATTGGTAAACTAAATTTAAAGTTGCCAAATTGTCGCACATATTTTACTACAAATATGCAGATGATGTTCTTACATTAAAAAAAAATATTTATCCTTACTTTAAAGAAATAATTTGGAGTAAAAAATGTCTTTCGTGAAAGTTTGTTTTACTTAAAATAAAGGAATTTAATCAAGCATTGTAGGATGATCATTAGTTTTGCGTCTTATTATTGAAGACAAAAATATCTTAATGAAGGACAAAATACCGTGGAGGATTTTAAAATTGACTTAAGGATAAAGACAAGTGTTTCTCGATTATATTGTCCATTATCCAAAGTTCAGAGTAACACAGCTGTGATATTTTGGAGGCGAGACAATTTCGATGGTTGAATGAGTAGGGAACCTTGCGGTTGAGTGAGTCTGGAAACTTGTCGTTTCCCATACTTTTGGGACTCTTCCGATCCAGGCGGAGGATTGGACGCGGAGGGTATATGTGACGAGGCGTATCATTGCACTTTAGACAAGGAAATTGAAAAGCTTTACGAATGGGAGTTTCATTAAATACTTGTAATTATATCGAGTTTTTGCAGAGATCGCACTATAAGAGTTGTTGTAAATGGGTTCACGTCTGAAGAATATAGATTGACTGCAGTGTTAAACAAGGCTTAGTCCTTTCTTCCTCTCTTTTTCTTATTTTCATTAACGATCTTCTAGGTTTGCCTTCGAATTCGATCTACTCGTTTGCGGATGACAGCAACCTCTGTCATTTCGATGTCATAGGCTGAGTCTTCGAGAGATTGAAGACAGGGGGCGGATTATGGAAGTAATACTCTGATAGGATTTGCTGGCCATTTCCAAGTGGGGTCGAATGAACAGAGATTTTAATGCACGCAGGACGCATTACTGTTTGTTGTCCTATAAACGATTCACTGACACTCTTGATGTTCTGGGCATGAAAATTCAATGTGATGTCTGTTGATCAAAACATGCACTCCAAGTGTTGAAAGAAGCATTCAAGTGCTTGCGCTTTCTTAAGCGATGTAAGAAATTTTTCACTCCCTCTGATCTTCTTTCTATCTACACTGCGTACATCAGACCGAAGAAGGAATATAACTCGTATATATGGGTCGGAGCTTCATAATCATCCCTGGAGCTGCTTAACCATATCCGGAGGCGGGCGTTGGTGTTGATTGGATATGGTGTGGTATCCAACACTATTGTTTCCCTTGAACATTGTCGAAATGTGGGTTGTGTGGCGCTATTCTCTCGATTCTACCACCGTATGTGTTCTTTTTGCAAATTGAAAATGTTGCTCATGAACATTCCACTAAGGAGCAGGGGCAAACTTCTCACATATTTATGAGTGCAGTCCCACCAGGATTCGAACCCAGGCGTTCAGCGTCATAGGCGAATATGCTAACCTCTGTGCTACGGTGGCCTCCGTGTTCTTTTAAGTTACCCTTTTTTGCGTGAAAAAATGGACCGGAGAGCAAGAAAGTTTTTTTTATTTCTCTAGTTCTTCAGATGTTCTTTACGTTACATTTTTGCAATGAACTTTATGAACCCAGGTTAGATCAGTTAGGTCAATCAGGCTCATTTTAACGTTTTCGTCCATAACAGGAACAGGAAATGAAAGATGATTTTTGGTTCCTATTGTTGAATCATCCAGATTGATATAAAAAGCCCAACAGCTTGCGAAATATTCAACATTATGAAACTATTCTTTTCGTTTTTGTAGATAAGTCCCTCTTATTAAAGTCCATGATGAAATGTGATCTTCCCGGAATATCGCAAACACATTTGGAACATCATTCTGCAAAGCGTCTGCAGAATCAAACATTGGCTCAAATACATTTTAAAAAAGGTTTTTCTTAGAATCCTAGCAATACTAATGTTCGCTCTTGCCAGGCAGTTTTTCAACGAAACCTAACCTCAAGTAGAGTTTTACCTCACGTTTACAACATTTGGAATAACTGGAATTGTGGTTTAAAATATACCATCCAGAGTATTAGGAAATGCTTTAATTTTTTTTTATGAAAAAAAATAATTGTAATGATTTGAAGTCTACAATAAGTCCATTTCCTTTGATATCTTCCTTTCCAAAAAACATTATTCTTAGTATTTTTTTATTATTATCCCAATTATATGAACATTTATTCTTTTCCCAACTCTCCCACTTTTCGGTGGTAGTGAATGTCATCATTAAACGAAGAAATAACTTTTACGAAATGAAATATTTCTTTTTTAATTATTTGTTTCCTTTCTCAAGAGTTCAACAATTCACGGGATTTTTTAGAAAAAAACACAAAAAAAAGTTGAAATTAATTAAAAATTACGAGTTTTATGTCTTTGTTGTTTCATTTCCTTTGCATGGTGTGTACGTACTATGGTGGTGCAACCCTTTATTTCTCGCATGACCAGTAACGTAATTGGATTAAAGCTAGATTTAGCAGTAAGACAAACCGCCGACCAACCAGCAAAGGAAAAAGTAATGAAAAAATCATTATTTTTTCATTTGTTCTTGGGGAGAGCAGTGCGAGGCTAGCGGTAAGCAATGTCACCTCTGGCTTGTTGGCCAGTACCTACATTTCTTTATTTACCTTTACCTGGAAATCCACTAAGAGTTCTGTGGAACAATGCAGGTATCATGAATTGCAACCCATTCATCTTCGTTAAGGTCAATGATATGTGGATTGGTGTGTGTGAAGACCGTGTGGTGTGGTCGTCGGTCCAACAGTTTGGAAAAGATTATTAAGGCTTCATTGACTAATCTATTAACTTTTGGTGACTACCGGGCAAAAAAGGTAGACCGAACCTACGAACGAACCTCATCTTCTCTTTCTTTTTGGCTATTTCAATTCTCTCATTACAAAACGTTTTTTAATTGCACAAGAATTTCTAAAGCCCTTCTGGGGAAAAGTTCCATTACCTTTAGGCCATCCATGCAAGCCATGTACAATACATGGCCATGTAGCCATTGAAATGGGACGACATGAGCATTGGTAAACAATGCAAACACCGTTGGTGTTGTGTTAAATAAACTGACCTTTTCTTTCTGGCTGGCTTAGGGTCCCTTTTGGTATGACAAGAGACGTCAGAGTAGGGCCTTTTATGTAGCCTAGCCTTTTTCATTAAACATTTGAGATGTTAACAACATTTAATGTGTTTTCTTTCACTTCTTGTTTTTTTTTGTGTGTTTTCTTTGTTATTCTGTTCTTGCTGCTAGTCTTCACAATCTAATCAACTTTCGTTACACGTTCTATGTGTGGGTTGGTGTGCGTGTTTTCCTGTTTTCCCAAAGTTGATTTTCATTTAAGCCATTTTATTGAAGACTGAAAATGGGGGGGGGGGATAATGTTTTGAAGACAGAAGTGAAGGGAAAGGTGTCTAAATTAAGGGGCCCATTGTTATGCTGTTGCATTCAATCAGTAAATCCTTTTATTGCAACCCCATAGTCTGGGTTTTGGGCACAGACGGACCATGTTGTATAGTTGAATGGCAGGCTGGTTTACTATTCAAGTGAATAGCCCCAATAGTCATGATGGCGGTGGTCGTCCGTCAATCTCTCAAGTCAACATTGTCAATATTTATAGAATGTCGTGACTTTTTCTCCTAAATTTTATTGTTGGCAAATGTTTATTGTTGTTGCCATATATATATAGAGCCATTTAAACTTTCAATTCTATGTAGCAGCTATTGTACTACAAATTCAAAGAGTTAATTAAACATTTATTCGTTAACTTTTTAGAGCAAGAAAAGAAATAATAAAGAATTTTATTTCTATATAACAAAGAAAAACTAGACGATTGGAAACGAATGGACGAGTTTATAGATTCCAATAAGTTAATCCAAAACAAATTTTCCCTGTACCACAGTAGTAATGTAGGGTATAACACGGGAGAGAAAGAATTTTATTTCTTTATAAAAAAAAAAAAACAAGTAAGAGCGTGCTAAGTTCGGACGGGCCGAATATTATATACCCTCTACCATGCATTTGTCGAGTTCTGTGGGCGGTATCTCTTTTTAGGCATACAAAGAATATTGAATAAGAACTGTTATGCTATTGGAGCTACATCAAGTTATAGCCTGACTCGAACCATTCATTAATTGAAGGTTGAAAACCATAGTAGAAGTCATTGGATAATATTTTAGTCCATTCGGATAAGAATTGGGCCTTGTAGGGGCTCAAGAAGCATAATCTGGAGATCGGTTTATATGAGAGCTGTATCAGGCTTTATTTCATCATCATGAATTACACCCTCTAGTGGCTCAATAAGTCAAGATCTAAGATCGGTTTGTATGGCAGCTATATCAGGTTATAGACCGATTTGAACCACACTAGGCGCATTTGTTGGAAGTTGTAACAGAACACCTCATGCAAAATTTCAGCCAAATCCGATACGAATTGCGTCCTCTAGTGGCTCAAGAAGTCAAAATCCAAGATCGGTTTTTATGGAATGACGAAATTAGTATACCCCCATCCCATGGTGGTGGGTATAACAATTAAAATTCTTGATATGTACTTGCATTAGCGATTTCGTTGAAGTTTCTTTGGGCTGAGAAAAACCCAATGTGGTATATTTTGTAAAGTTGAAACTTTATTTGTATAGTAACCTTTAAAATCAAAAAGTTTCGTTTACTTTTTTTTTCGTAAAGATTAGACTTGTTAAAATTTTACTTTGCGACATGACATGGATATGAAATTTTTATTTTAGTTTAGTTTCTAGTTTTAATTTATTTTTTTGTAATATTATACTATAATTATTTGCAATGTTTTGAGTTTTATCCAAGATATTTTAGCAAAATGATTCCCAGATATTTTTAAGTATTCTGGAATAGTAATTCTTGACCTTGTAAGGAAAGTTTACGGGAAGTTATCCTTTTCGAAGAATTATTAAAAGGACACAAAATGGGTTGAGTTTTTTGCTCGTTTATCTTCTATTCAGAAAAATATTTCACTGTAGAGTTAAGAGCTTTCTGGATTCTCCTCACGATAGAATTTGAAACTTTCCCCTTACATATTATTGCACTATCATCGGCATAGAAAGCCGTGACATATCCTTGATAATTTTGAAATCCGGAGTGTAAAGTAAGTACAGTAAAGGAGACAGAATCGATCTCTCAGGGACTCGAGCAGATATTGAACGTTCCATTCAACGACATCGACTACTAATCTACGACCATTTAAGAAACTTTTTATGAGCTTTGTCAAAGTTAAGGGAATAAGAAGCTTAAAAAAAGACCTTTATGCCAAATCGAGTCGAAAGCTTTCTCGATATCAAGGACAACAACACCAATCGAAAACCTTTCGATCTTCTAGGTCTTTATCATGTTGACTACCCTTTTGATCTGATGAGTTGTGGAGTGATCGATCCTAAATCCGTACTGATAGTCATGAATAAAAATTATTTTCCTCTACAAATGATTGAATCCTGTGGAAGATAATCTTTTCAACCAATTTGCTCTATGAGCTTAAACGCATTATGAAAACTGTTGTTAAGTTTTGAAAATTTCAATTTGGCAATATAAAATTCTGAAAGAAAACAAAACATGTGAAGAAAGTTAAATATTTTTCTCGAATTCTTAAATGCTATTGAAATGAACAAAACTTGTCATTACTTCATTCATACATCTAAGTCATTTGAGACTTTCTTTAAGTTTATAATCTATGAAAAAATAGAAAATTTTACTAGTTAATTTTAAATAATGCTTCGGGCGGAAATCGAACCTAAGCCCTCCCCACTGACAAACCAAACTCTTTGAAACATTTCTTCCTTTTATCCTGACTGTGATGGATAAAAGAGCAATCAAATTACTGATGTCTTAATATTTGACAAAAAAAACCCAAAATATTTTATCCCTAAGATTTTTTTCAACAAATTTTAAATCCTCTTCAAATAATTGCCACTTGACCTTATATTCGTAAGAGCCTATTTGGTAACCTCTTTCATGAGTTTTGTTCCTTTGGGTTATTTTGGGTGCCCACATAAATTTCCCAATAAATGTAGTGGAAAGCAATGTTATTGCTGAGGATGGCTATTATTGAGCTATCTCAGTAAATGCCGAAGGTCTATATGAACCTAACATACATGCATGTGGGAAAAACAAAGGCTACATCAATTAAGCGTTTCTGAATTGGGGGACAAAAGCCAAAAATTCTCTTTAAAGCCGATTAAAATTGAAAAACTATGGAAAATTGTTTTGATATCGTTTTTGTTTTAAGCCATCGTTACCTTTACAAGATGTTGAGCATACTCATTATCGCCGTTATGGTTTTGACTTCATTACTCATTCTTTGTGATTAAATTTTAACAAGAAAAAATTTTAAGCTGAAAATGCATTTTTGTTAACTTTTATTACTTTTGCTGTTCTTCCTTTTACAACTCTTTGGTTGGTCGTTTTTTTTTTGTTTATTTGGGTAAAAGCCATCTTTTTCAGGGGAACAAGTCAAAGATTAATGATGCCTGGGGCTGGCTCAGCGTTTGCTTTACCTTTGGAGAGTTCAACCTTCAACATGCTGATGCTGATGATGACGAGTGGCGAGATGCTGGCTTATGCTGAAACAACAAAATTCCAATACATCACCTATACCGTTGCTTTTCTTCACTTTACCTTTCCCCTCTCTGATTTCTGTACAGTTTGTCTTTTGCCCACTTTTGTTTCATGAATCCACAAAGGAAACCTTTGTTGCATTTACCATACAACACACATTGAGTATGAGTGCAGAGCGATGATGCAGATAATGCTGTTGCTGCTGCTCCCGCTGGGGCTATTGCATTGATGATGCTTTGAGCTGAATGACGTTAAAAATCCATTAAATTCCATTTCAAATTGAATCCCAGTCTTCTGTAGAATTTATTCGACATTTTTGATTTTCCAAACCAAGTTAAAAAGAATTTGAAATGTGGATTTTTTCTTTTTTTGTGGGGTCATTAACTTTAGTCGTACCTCATAAATCTCTTTGGCAATGGTTTATGTGACTTGTTGGGGTGAAAATATCTCTTTACCGCTTTGTTAGCTACAGGGATTCACCTTTGGTGTTTTCGAAAGCAATCAGTTATGAATTGGAAATGAATCATTGCGCAACTCTACAAGCCACAAGTCATACCATAATCTCAATTTATGAGCTTCAAGGGTTTATCCTTATCGGGCTTAGAGTATTGATTTACAAATGTAACAAAGGCTTAAGCATTATGTCATCAGTAATAATTGGATAGGAAATCAATGACAGCATTTTTTCACTCCGCAAATAAGGAATTTCAAGCAAAAATAAAGAAATGATTCGTGAAATGATTTCACATTAAAGAAGCAGCATCAGCATGTTACTTCAAGGAAAGGTATTCGAGAGTGGGAAGAAAGCAAAGTCGGTTAGAAATTATGGTTTTTTTCATATAAAGGCTCTTTCAAATTATGAATTGATATTTGTGTGAATAGTTATAGACATAACACACCACACAACAGCAAAATCTCATGAACATGAGACTTAATTAGACTCAAGCAATATAAGAATATATTGCAATATAGACCACCATTCAATATATGTGATAAGTCAGTGCTTAAATCAGTCGGGCAAAACTGACCTTTTGATTTCCTACATGTTTATACACTAAATCAAATGTACATCCTCTTCTTACAAAGTTTTTCAATGTAAATATATAATTTTTTTTTTAATTCCTTCGGCGAAAGATTTTTTGCTTAATATTAAAGAATTTTTAACTTAAGTAGTAGATTTTTAGCTTTGCGTCTTATTATTAAATACAAAAATACTTTAATAAATTTCAAAAAAAAGCTAAATTAAAAAGATGCTAAATTAAAGATGCTAAATTAAAAAATTAAATTAAAAATTAAATATGCTAAATTAAAAAAAGGGTCTTTTAATTTTTAGTCTTTTTTCATTGTCATGAAATTTTTTTATATCCACCACCATAGGATGAGGGTATACTAATCTAATTATTCCGTTTGTAACACCTCGAAATATTGATCTAGGACCCCATAAAGTATATATTCTTGATCGTCTCGACATTCTGAGTCGAACTAGCCATGTCCATCTGTCGAAATCGCGATAGCGGTCCAACGCGTAAAGCTAACTGCTTGAAATTTTGCAGAGATACTTAATATGGATGAAGTTCTTCGGGTCATATCAGTTCAGATTTGGATATAGCTCCCATATAAGCCGATCTCCCGATTTTACTTTTTGAACCTTTGAAATTTTGAACATAGTGTTCTGCTATGACTTCCAATAACTGTGCCAAGTATGTTTTAAATCAGCCAAGAACCTGATATAGCTCCCATATAAACCGATCTCCCAAATTAACTTCTTGAGCCCCTGGAAGCCTCAATTTTGATTCGATTTGACTGAAATTTTGCACATAGTGTTCCGTTATGACTTCTAACAACTGTGCCAAGTACGGTCCGAATCGGTTTATAACCTGATATAGCTCCCATATAAACCGATCTCCTGATTTGACTTCTTGAGCATCTGGAAGCCTCATTTTTTGTCCGATTTGGCTGAAATTTTGCACATAGTGTTCTGTTATGACCCTCAACAATTGTGCCAGTTGCGGTCCACATCGGTCTATAACCAAATGTATCTCCCACCACCATGTAGGTGGGTTCAACAAACATGCCAATCAAACACTTTGATTGGCATGGTGAATCGCGATTTCTGATAATCCATGTATCTTCATCAACACCTTTGTCAAATTGATTAAGGTGCCCTACATACCCAACGACTATTGAGTACGGTAAAGAGCATGTTATTGTTGTGAAACAGGGCTCAATAAGTCTCCTAGCTCTCCTAAGTGCAGAAAGACATATTTTCCACTATTCCGACTAAAACAAAACATCAATGCATAGAACAAAAAAAAACACATCAACATTGCCAAACTCCTTTTGCTTGCCCTTTATTTTTCTTTAATTTTTTTAATATAATTTTTTATTTATTTTATTTATATTTTTTTTATATTATTATCAGTTTCAATTTATTCCTTCAATGATATTGTTTGAGATTTTTGTATTTTTATTTTTCTAAGTTTCTTTCTCCTTTTTTCTAAAAAAAAAACTTTCATTTAAGTTCTTTTTCAACAGACCATAGAACAACTTTTTCTAGTTTTTTTCTTTGCTTTATTTTATCTAAGAAAACTTTTTGTTTGGCATTTTTATTGCCATTTCTCGAGAATAAAATCACCAAATCAAATTGGTGATAAATGTCTATTGTCTTAGGTGTCATTTGGAGCAAGAATTTGTTTTATCTTAAGTCTGAAACTTAATCAGAAGCCACCCTTTTTTTCTGCAGAATATTTCAAGCGCAAAACATTGAATGCAACTCCCCTTCCTTATTTAGAACTCGGGGGAATAGAGAGAGACCCACACACTAGGCATTCGTTTTGTGTGACGGCCGACCGGGTGGCTGGCTGCCTGGCTGACTTGTGCCAGTGTTTATTTTTATTGGTCTCCTTAATAATTTGATTTTTCCGTTGCATTTTGAAAGTCCTTTTTTGCTCCATGTGGAAGGAAATAAAACATAAAAACACTATTTGCCAAGTAATGGCAAATAGCAAAGAAGCACTAAAATGTTAGGTCGGCCATATCCTGGTTCCGGATAAGTGACAAATATTTATCGCAGACAAAGGGAGGATGATACAAAATGTTATTGTTATATAAATGACACTATAAGGAGTGGAGGGAGGAGTAGGGGGAGGGTTGGTTTGATTGCTTAAGCGCAATAACCCAACAACAAGACCTTAATAAAGTTCCACTAACATATAAATCAATTTATGGTTGATTATTAAAGCTTAAGTTGATCATAATTTTTTGGGTTTCAAAAAGGAAATTCACAAAACGATACCAAGAGGGTGGTATTGGGGTCTCTACCAAATGTCTTGGGTTTCACATAAATGAAGTCATTGCCAAAGTCATCATTTCCTTTTTTTCTTCCAGCTCTTCAGGGTATTGCTGCTCCCGCTGTTTTAAATAACATCATTGAATATCAACCATTTCTTTAATTTAAACTCCCCCAGAGGTTTATAAAACCGATGATGTCATTGCTTCTTTGTGCTCCCTTAGAACAAGAAAAAAAAACACAAAAACCAAACATCCGGGTATTTCCTGAATATCATTTTCCTCGCTTTATATCGTTTGAAAATTTTGCTTTAAACTCATGGTGGTGTTTAAGCATTTTCACATTTACATCGCTTTGCTTTGACTTTGAGAATTTTCCTTTGAATGTGGTTTTGTGTTTTTTTTTTGTTGGCAGGAGTTTTTAGCACTTTTGCAAATTGAAAAATTCTGTTATGCATTTCTATGTGATTTATGGCCAACACTTATTGCCAGTTTCGGCTGAACGTTTGCATGTCATTCACAAGGCCAAACAGCATTTGGCCAACCATTCAAAAAATTTAGTTTAAAAAATACTTTCTTGTTATGGTCAAAGGTCAAATCATAATAAATATTCCCAGAAAAAGCAAAGCCAACGAATTTAATCAAAGTCAAAAAAGGTTTGATGGAAATAAAATATTGATGAAAATTTGTTTTCAAGAAAAGATTTTGAGGATATAAAAAATACCTAAAGTAAAGTTACTTTAATAAATGAAAAAGGAAAGGTAAAAAGAGATTATGTTTTGGAACGATACATGTTTTAAGGGCATTATGAAATCAAAAATTGTAAAGGTTACTTTACTGGGCCTTAGTAATCGATTGAGAAACCATATGACTCTCAACTGTCTAAAGGTAATCTAGGAGGTAGTCAAAAGACACTTTATATCATACAAAATATAGAAAAGAAACAGGCTGACTGTTTCTTCATATTGAGATAATTTTCTATCCCAATATAAAAAAGTAAAAAGACCTTATGCATGCCTACAGCGAACTTTGAGTACCCATCACCTCGGCCATATGTATATTAACCACATTTCGTCGAAATACGGAATAAAGTCAGATTAGTACCAATCTCGGCAAGGACGACGAAATGTCCAAAACAACTACCTGTACCAAACTTCAGCAACATCAGGTAATACAAATGCAAATTTTGCCCTTGAACATTACACTAAGGAACAGGGGCAAACTTCTCACATATCAATGAGTGCAGTCCTATTTAACTTTTAAGCTCAATGATAAGGGGCCTCCTTTTTATAGCCGAGTCCGAACGGCGTACCGCAGTGGAACACCTCTTTTGCGAGAAGTTTTACATGGCATAGTACCTCACAAATATTGCCAGCATTGGGAGAGGAAAACCACTGCTGACAATTTTTTAATGGTCTCGCCAGGATTCGAACCCAGGCGTTCAGCTTCCTAGGCGGACATGCTAACCTCTGCGCTACGATGGCCGCCTAAAAAATCAGGTAATAAACACACCTTTTAAGGGTTAAATACCGTAAATAAGTAGATTGGTTTATATTCAAATACGAACCAATCTGAACCATACTTGGTGCGAATGTCGAGGATTCTTACCCAACTTACAATGCCACATTTCAGCGAAATCAAGTAATGCCTATTTTATGAGGCCATTGCTTTAAATCGGAGGTTGGTCAATATGGTAGCTATATCCAATTATTGTCCGAACTAGACTATACTTGGTTAGGATATCGATAGGGAAATCGGGTGATAATTGTGCATTTTGGGGGGCCAAGATCTTAAATCGGGAGATCGATCTATATCCAAATATCTCCCGATCTAGAGAACACTTGGTAAGGATATCAAAGGGCCTAACAAAACTGAGTTTTATGGAGATAAGACCTTAAATCGGGAGATCGTTCTATGTGGGGGCCAAGGTCCTAAATCAGGAGATCGATCTACATGACAGCTATATCTAAATTTGGTTCGATCTACACATTCTAGCCTTATCTTAACTTAATTGGCTATGACAGAACGTTTGTCCTATTAGACGAACTCAGAATAATTTTCAAGCGTTTCGATTTTCTGCGCTCATTTTAAAATCTATGACACCAAGTTTCGAGATGTCTCCCACCACTTGATCTTTCCAGCGGGCTTTTGGTCGTCCCGGTTTGCGTGTACCACCGTCTTAGAATTTTTCAAGGATCAAGCAAATGTAGGGTCGGAAATGAATATTTCGATGGAAAGTCAAAATGAAGGTACCCTGTACTTCGGTGGTCAATATAAAAAGGTTATGAAAGTCTCGGCGGAAATCCGATCCGTATTCCGAATTCGCCACCAACTTAGCTACTGGGTCACTATACTCTGCCTACCATTCTATGCAAAAGAAGACAAACATTTTCGGTAATAAAATTCAACTTTTATTCAACTCTTATTTGATGAATAAAAGTCTTACTTAGATTATTATCAGTTGCAAAATTACCCTACCTTGAATGACTATTTCCCTAAATTCTTGGCGATAAAGATACAAAAAAATTGTTTTTGCTTACAAAAGTTTTCTTTTTTAAACTTTAGACTAAATGCAGTGTTTTTCTTTGTGAAAAATGAAATTTTTTTGTATGACGCATCCCCACTTTTTAGTCAACTACCATTTGCCATAGGTATTTCCGATTGGCCATAACATCTTCTGGCTCTCAAATAACTTTGGGCCAACATGGTGTTGGCCAAAAAACAAAGGATACAAATACTTTGCCAAAGCAAATGTTCGAAAGCTATTAAAACTGTGTGGAAACTGTTATCCTTTTTTTATGCTGTCTGGATGCAAGTCGTTTGTCTTGTCTCTTAGTCTTTATGTCTGCGGACTCTCAAACATACCAAACAGATGATTCTGTTCTCGTGTTTGGTTTTTTTTATGTTTTCCAAGAGGATTGTTTTTTTCAAATAAGGCAATAAAAATTCATAGATCGTTATTGAAACTCTAGGAATGAAAGACGTACAGACAGACAGACGGACAGACGGACAGACACGAGCAGCAATATAAAGTCTACATTGAAATGACACGTCAAGAGTGCTAAGTACTACTTGGGATTAATGGGTTAAACCACCCCCCTTGTGATCGCCCATTAGGCTTTCGTAGAAAATTATAACAAAGTGCATTTTATGCCATCATCTCATTGGAACAACAAACTCTGTGTATTTTTCCTTCTTGGAAACATTTGGGGTTTGAGCTTTAATTGTCATTTTATGTAAACAAATAGGGTTCAAATGGTTCATTAGAGAATCATATTTAATATGCTGCATTGAAGTATCCCATTAGCCATCCGTCCAACCATCCATCCATCCATCCATTCATTCATTCGCATGCCTTCATCATACAATTGTGGTAAAATATGCAGCTGTGTTTGGTTTTGGGGAGCAGCCGGAAGAGCAGTCGAACTACAACCACTTTTTGACCCTAAGCCTTGATGACTTGAAGTTGCTTTCAGAAAATATTTTTGTGGCTTCATAATCTAAATATTTGTTGAAATTTGACATTATGACAAACAAATTTTTCGAAATAAAATATTTCAAATGCATAATTTCTGTCTTTAACCAGATGCGTTTGCATAAATGCCATGAGGCTTTCGTTTATGTGTTTGAGTAATAAGGGAAAGTCATATAATCGATAACTTAAAGGGATGTTGGGGATTTTCTCAAACATATGCCACTGTTTGTTCATAACCCCTTTTTCTTCCCTCCTCCCAGTTTTGTAGGAATTTCTAATTGGAAAAATATGTTTTTAATAAACTTTAGAAATGCTAATGAAGTTTTGATGGAGACGGAAATAGTATCATGTATTTAAAAATGTTAACTGCATTTTTTATTATAATTGCATTTTATTTTTTTTTAAATTTTTTGAGGGTGATGGTAATAGGAGTCTTGACAATTAAGCAACGATAAATATGATTGGAAAAGAAAAAACAAAAAATAATAATACTTTTTTGGTTAATAAAAAAAAGAGCTTTATGTTATGAACATACATTTTCAATAATAACATAAAACAATTAGGAAAGTGGCATGAAAACATATGATTTTTAGCCAATACAGCACAGCTATCCACCGATTCTTAGGTTTTTTAAATGTCTTTTCAGAATAACAATGGAGTGTAGTTCTCTATAACCAAAAATGTCTACACAATTTTTCGTTTCCCACATATCTGGGTATCTACGAAAATTTTTCTTCCTTACCCTACGGGAAATGGGACAGGTCCCAAACCGGTTACGGAATAGGTCCTTTGGTGATAGGGACCGATCCCAGTTCTCGTCCCCTTGCATGAAAACTACAGAGGAAAAAGCCTCCTCCTCATCGCAAACAAGATACTCTCGAGCGTACTGTGTGATAGGTTAGGTAAGGTTGAAAAGAGGGTGCAGATATTAATCCGCCCCATGCCACTATGGACATACACCTAAGCCTCTCGCTGATACACGTTCCATATTTGGAATAGGAGAGAATCTCTCCGAACCTTTTAATACCAAAGGAGGTTTCAGACAAGAAGACAGCCTGTCGTGCGATCTCTTTATTATCCTGCTGGAGAAGATTATACGAGATGCAGATGTGAATAGATATGGCACACTAATCACAAAAGAACACATCCCCACGGGAAATGGGACAGGTCTCAAATCTGACACGGGGTAGGTCCTCTGGTGATAAGGACCGGTCCCAGTTCTTGTCCCCTTACATGGAAAAAACCTATCACTTTTATAAGGGTTTGTCGATCGAGTTGACGAATTGCCATCTTTCTAACATCGGAGGATAGGTCCTCGGACTGTTCGAAAAGGATGAGTATACCTTGCAAGTATTTTTATGGGAGACAACATTAGTAAGCAAATATATTTAACGGATAAGCAATTTTTAATGTCGCCCTTAGTAATGGGGACATCCCCCATCCCCAAAAACACGACCCAATAGGACACTTTTACCGCGTTGGGCAATATCAAGTACCAAATGAAAGGTATTTAAAAGTAGAGTACAAATCTGACATAAAAATTTATTACTTGGTGTATGAGGGGCCTCCATACATATTAGAAGCTGTACTTTGAAGAACCTTTGATTTGAGCCCCATATTGCCGTGGTCAATATATAAGTTCAGATAGGTGGTGTTTTAGGGGTGGGGTGGACCCCCAGAGACTTGGCCCCGAAAATGGGTATTACTTTCGAAATATGTGCCAAAAAACCTTTCATTTTAGCTCCATTGCCGAAAAGTATGTCCGATTTGGGGGTTTAGCGGCCCCCGAACCCTTGGTACCATATTTGAATATCAGATTCGCTTCATACTCTCAAATACCTTTCATTAAAGTTCCACATTGTCATGATTGGTCTTTATATTCCTTTTGAGGGGAGGCCACCATGGCGCAGGTGGTGTCGCTATGCTGCACGCCGTTCGGACTCAGCAATAAAAAGGATACCCCTTATCATTGAGCTTAAACATCAATCGGATTGCACTCATTGATGTGAGAGACGTATCCCCTGTTCCTTAATGGAACATGCTCCCGGCTCCCGGCTCCCGGCCCCCAACCCAATTTTGTATACCAAGTTTTTGCTTTCAGATCATTATAAGAGTGCAAAAAAAAAATATTAAACTTGAATTGTCCCACGCATCGCAGTGCGATATGGCATGGTACCTCACAGCCAGCATTAGAAGGGAATAACCACCGCTGAAATTTTTTTTCTAATTTTCTCGCCAGAATTCGAACCTATGCTTTCAGCGTCACAGGCGAACATGCTAACCTCTGCGCTGCGGTGGCCTCCAATCCTTCTCCTCAATGAGAATGTTCGTGTGCAAATTTGCAAGCCTAAATGTATGCAACATTTGTGCATTTGAATATTTGCCAGCGATATATGCCACAAAAATGTATTAAATAAGAATAAAGGACATTAGTTATACAAGCTTGCCTCAAATTTGAAATGTGCCTCATTAACTAGTGTCCATATAGTATCCAGTTAGTTGGCGTAAATGAAAGTTATCTACCATAATACACATGAAAATTAAAAAACAAATCTCTTTAATTTGATTATGGCTTTAATTCGGGAATGTGTAATATCTTTGCCTTAATTGAGGATAAATTCAATGTTATTTTGCTGTGGCTTTTCGAAAACGATTATCTTTATGAATAAACCTATGAAAGAAAAAGTAGTAAAGGGCTTAGCACCTTGCGATGCTCTAGATTTGCGTAAGGTGCTTTATTGCTTTGTTTTTCATTGTCACACATTTTAAAGGCAAATAGGCCAAATTAGTATTTGCCTTCAAAGTGTTGCGTAATTGCCTTGGTTTGCATCATATGAGGAAAATTCGTTAATAATCTTATCACAATCTTTATAAAACCACAATTTGCACTGGCAATAAGGAAAATTTAAGCCTACAACTCACTACAATTTAAATATTTGCAGAGTGTTAAGCAAGAAAAAACGTACAGCCTTCTTTGGCAGAAGTACAACAGAAGAACAACTGCTTCCAGATTATTCTTCAAAAAAATCTTAAAATTTCGACATATTTGCCAGGCATTTAAACTAGTACCTCAAAATATTGTATTCGTCATTGCCTGTAAGAGTCAGATGTCTGCTCGTAGACTGATTAGATAAGAAATTTATTAAAATATTTGTTAAATCTTATTTACCATTTAAATTGCAATGTTTAGCCAGCCAAGAAGTATCCAAGACGGACAGACAGACAGATAACAAACATTGACTAGGAAAAGTAAATATCATGAGTAAAGCAGAGGAAACAATAATAAAAGACTTTAAAAAATCTCATTATCTGCGTAAATAAACCCTTTACGGCAGATACAATTCAAAAGTTGGCCTAGAAACCAAAACATGGCAAAACAGACAACTACAAGTAGATATGTTGGAAGTTTGCTGGCTGCTGTAAGAAGAAAAAAGAAAAAGTAAAGTCTGACGGATGTAAAAAGCTGCAACAAAGCAAAAACTTAAGGCAAGCCAAATGAGTTTCCTTTTCATGTAACATTGAAAGTTAACTTTGCTTTAAGAGAAAAAATTAAAAACAGAAAACACTTTGTGTTATTCTCTCCTATATCTTTCCCAGGCTTATTCATGAGGCAATGATGTTAATCATGGGAACCTTCACAGTCAATGTTGATATTTTCCAAAGCTTTTTTCTATTCAGCTGTGTGTTTTTGTTAACCCTTTTTGGTCCCTCCCCACCTGCTCAACTTTGACATGACAATCAAGACCATGGCTTTTAATAGCAGACAAGCGAATTGCAACACTTTGCTGGTCATGAACTGACCACCACTATATTTAACCTAATACATTTATAGTACTTGTACTTTGGCAGATTTAATTACCGTTTTTGGGGGAAAATAAAACGTCTTGTTTTGTTTTCATTTCCCTGTAAAGTCTTTTATGTAAAGGTGATAACATAGAAATTATGAAAGTCCATTGTTTTATGTTCATTTTCTTTGAAATCTCAGATTTAGTGGTTTTCGTGTACTGGTGAGCCCCAAGTCTGTTATGTTTAACTGTATAGTTGTTGGTAGCCTTAGTTTTTTCTCTACTAACCTGCTCTCGGGGTCTAACAACAAAATTAATTGCTTAACATTGTTTAGTAACAAGCAATAAGTGAAATCTCAGGTTTTTTTAAAAAAAATGTGTTTTTTTGTATAGTAGTTAATGTCAGAAAAAACATGAAACAAAATGTGCCGATGAAGGCAAAAAAGAGATATCTAAACTCAAAAGAATTTAAAAACAAATCATGTTTAAAATATTGAGATGAAGTATGATTTCAGAGATATAAAATGAAATATGTCGAATTTTTACTTAGGCAAATGCAAAAAACTGTTAAGAATAGGACAACACAAAAGGTAGCCTAATGGAACTTTATCCGATTCGGACCATAAATGAATTGAATGTTGAAGACCATAGTAGAAGTCATTTGGTAATATTTCAGTCAATTGGGATAAAAATTGCGCTTTGCAGTGGCTGACGAAGCATAAACGGGAGATCAGTTTATATGGGAGCTATATGAGGCTACACCTATTTCACCTTATCTTTTGATTTTTTGAGTTTCAAAACTTAATTTGATCAAATTTTCTAAAACAAAATATCTACTAAAATCATATTTAAGCTTTTAGACCAAAAATGTACATCCAAAACTGTCACAAAACGTACATAAATAAGCAGTAAATGCATTTACTATTGCTTAGAAGTTCAGAAAGTTGAAAATGTTTTCTGCAATTTTAAAATATTTTACAGTAAAAAATTCGCACTCAACTGATACCTGATCTGAAATGTGTATGTCCTCACTTCTAAATGATGTTATGATCGGGTTAAAGGCTGAAATAATTGACTTTATATGGTCAAATTCAGTTCGTACTCTTCTCCTAAAACCCTTTTATTGGATACCACGATTGATGGCCCAAAAGGATATCAAATTCGTACACTGCTCTCAAATATCTTGAATTCGAACCCCATATTGTCATAATTAAATTATATGCCCGTTAAGCCTTTTTGGGGTTCATGCTCTCTGAAAGATGAATATGAATTCATTCACATAACGCCATATTTCTATGTCAGATTCGCTATACCTTTCATTTGAAACCCCATATTGCTTTGATCACTCTTTTCATCGCATTATCCTCTAAGAACCCAAAGCAATTAGTTGCATTGACTGGGCATAATCGTTCATTACTTGTTATCATTTTGATTTTCACCTGTAGGTTTAAATACAACAAGTGACACCCACTCACTGCAGACGACCTGTACTATAGTTACAAAATTTTTCGCTTGTTCCCAGCAACACCCTCACCTACTATAAATAATGATACTCTTTTTCTCTCACCATTTGTTTCTATTACTCTCACCACTAACACACCCATAACGAATGCTCTCGGAAAAAACCAACAACAATATGCTGTGTTTATGCTTCTTCTTTTGTATTGAAAATTACTTCCTCATTTTCATGGATTTTCTTTAAGAAAAATTAATTTTTATATATATTCGTTGCTTCTCTGGAAAAATAGTCTTCGATTGATGTCAATTAAAATCCATTCAGCGGTTTGGTCGTTATATGTACAACAAAATCGCCTATATAAAACTATGGCCGTTTAATAACATATAATTGTTTTTACGCTTATCAATTTTAGTTTTTATTTATATTTAATCACATTGTAGTTTTTTTCGGTTGCCCTCACCAAATGTTTCCCTGCCACATTCGTCTCTAGAAACTAAACAAAAAAATTCCTAGACCTGTAAACTATTATCATGTCATACAAATTTGATCAAATTAATTTTATTGATTGGCAATCAATGGCGAATATTTTAAACAAAACAAAAAAAGAGTTGGTTTATGCATGACCTAAAATGTAATAACTTATTCAAGAACAGCATGGTGGATTTTTAAATTAAGTGTTGTTTTTATGGCAAAAAACAAAATGGTTCTTTTCAATAGCATTTTGTATAGAAGCTACCAAAGGGCTACCTTTTTGAGCCAAGGCTATCTAACTGTAGGAATGCAATAATAGGCAAGTAAATGTAAAAATTATTTAAATTTCTAGTCCCAGATAAAAGAAAACTAATTTTAATATTATTTTGTGGTTTGAAATATTCCAATATCGATCTTTTTAAGGCAAATGGTGAAGAAACTTTAAATTGTTAACCCCCTTAAACTCTGTAAGATAATATAAAATAATCGCTTATGTTTTGCTTATAAATTATGGCATGAAAAGCCGTCACTACACTTCTTTTGAATTCGAGAGAAGCAAATTTACCTCCTGATGTTTATCTCAGCGTATGAATTATGTCCGGAGATTTTGTCGGGTATATAAAACTAGAGCTAATATAAAAAAATTGTAAACCATAAACAATTTGCCACTCACCTATTAAGACAAAATTCAAAAATATAATCGCTGCTAATGCGCTGGCCATTGTCGCTGCTGTATGTCGGCCCATTTTTAATTTGCCTATGGGCCCCATAATGACGGTGTAGTAGATTTGGTGGCTGTTGCTGCTGGTGTCGATGTTGTGATGCCAGCAACTCTGTTTTTGGCGTTGCTTTAGATTTTTGTTATTTGGTAAATCTTTTTATAGATTTATTTCTTTGTTTTTAGTGTTGTTGTTTTTGATTTATTTATTTTAAACTAACAATCAATTTGTTGCTCGCCGTTATTTGCTTTGGTTTCGTCGATTTTCACGTACAAAAAAAGGAATCACTTTATTTGCTTTGCATTTAAGTTTGAACAACTTTTGTTAGGCGCTCACAGGCGGGGGATTGCCTTGCCTCTATGCGAAAAAATTGGAATTTTCTATAGTTTGACTAAATAAATTGCGCAAGTTTTTTTTTTGTTTTTGTTTGGCTATTTTGATTATGGTGCAACATGAAATCAAAGCACCAGAATAGAGTCGCTGTTATTGAATTAGTTGTCAAATTTATTTATGGCACCATGGAACCGTTGTAGTGGAACATGTGTTGAGCTGCAATGAGAGTGAGAAGAACACAGAACAAAAATTTAATTAACAAAATCAAATGTAATGGCTGTTAATAAAGTGCATATAGCGAAAAATCGATTTTTTTTACTAAAGAAAAAAAAACATAAACTTATAAAAATAAACAATTTTTAAGTGTATTAAAGCAAGTTCAATAAACAACGAAATTTGTTTATTGTTGATAACAAGCAAAAAAGAAACAAAACAAAAACTATATTCTATAAATCAACCACTGCTGATGAAAGAACTTTTAAACTACAATCCATTTATGGTAATAGTGATCAATAATTGGATTTACATTTTTGAAAAAATAAACCTATAAGGAAAGAAATTTAAATAAAAGAGCAGGAGGTGGCATTTGAAAATATAAATTAAGAATTCCATTCATCAATAATGAAGTTGGAACTAACAAAAACAAAAACAGGTTGAGATATAAAGAAATAGCTGGAGCTGGAGGTTACGAAATATTAAAATGTCAATTTTGAAGATGGGGTTATTAACTGCATATTCTTCAAGTTCAACATTATGTTATTTTTAGTTTCCCATGCGGTATAAAATATAATACACTCAGAGAAATTTGTTAGTAAAAACCGCAAATTGTTTGCTGAAAGACAAAAAAAAATCTGCTACAAATGGGATAGTAGTATTTTATTCTTGCTAAAACAGCAAACACTTTTTGCTTTTTTAAGATGGTAAAATTTTGGTTATAAAGGGTGATTTTTATTATCTTTTTGGTAACACTGGTTTAAACAGCTCACGCATGTTGCGCGTTTTGCCTCACTGTTAAACATCTTATTTTTATATAAAATTTTGTTAAATTATTTTTATATAAAATTTTGTTAAATTATATTTATAGAAAATTTTGTGAAAAATTTTTTTTATAGAAAATTTGGTCAAAATTTTAGTTTTATAGAAAATTTTGTTTTTATAGAAAAGTTTGTCAAAACTTTGTTTTTATAGAAAATTTTGTCAAAATTTTGTTGTTATAGAAAATTTTGTCAAAATTTTGTTTTATAGAAAATTTTGTCAAAATTTTGTTTTTATAGAAAATTTTGTCAAAATTTTATTTTATAGAAAATTTTGTCCAAATTTTATTTTTATAGAAAACTTTGTCAAAATTTTGTTTTTGTAGAAAGTTTTGTAAAAATTTAGGTTTTATAGAAAATTTTGTCAAAATTTTGTTTTTATAGAAAACAAGCTAGACAGGGCTTGCTCCGCTGCGCCCTCCTTAACTCTCTAATATATTTTTAGGGTGGGGACACTTCGCCCTGAATGTGGATATCGTGCTACTGGCGAAACTTCTGACAAAATTTAAAGCGGTGGTTATCCCCTTTTAATGCTGGCGACATTTGCGAGTCACCATACCATGCATTGTCGTATAAAATATTCTCCCCAAAGAGGTGTCGCACTGCGGCACGCCGTTCGGACTCGGCTATAAAAAAGTCCCTTATTGTTGATAAACTCAACTTGAATAGGAAAGCGCTCATTGATGTGTGAGAAGTTTGCCCCTTCTCGGTTCCTAGAGACATTTTTACTCTATGCCTTTTTTTGAGTCCTTTATTACCGCATTGGTAAATATTTCCGATTTAGGGGGTATATCGGGGTTAGGGTGGCCATCCGGACACTTGGTAAATATAAGCTTCGTGCTCTACTTTCGTGATCGGTAAATAAGTTCTGTTTGAGGATGGGGTGGATACCGGGGTCTTTGTCCCGAAAAGGAGTATCAACTCTACTCCCAAATAGGTTTTGTATCACAAATTGTCATGATCGGTAAGCACCTTTGGTTTGAGCTCTATACTGTCGTGATTGGTCTTGACTCGACCCCAACAAAAGAATCCATGTTTGGTTTTTGGTGACTGCAAGAGTGCAAAAAAAATCCGAACGAATCGCATTAACAATCTCCAAGCTCTGGTGTTTTTAAAAATTAGGGTAATGAAAAGTGCCTTTTTGGGGAGGCCCAAACCTATATTTTCATGGTTGGTAAATATCAACCGATTGAGGGTGTTTTGGGGCTGGGGCGGCCAACGGCACTTTGCCCTGAAAATCGATATTGACTTCGTTCGTTACTCCAAAATACCGTTGATTTGAGCTCCATATTGCCATAGTCGGAAATGTAGTTCAGTTTAGGGAATGCTTTACTGCGCTCAAAGAAAGGTGCCCCGATATGATCCAATGTTCATCTTAAAAAGGCGTGCTTCTACCATTGCACAGCTCACTAAATAGTGAGTAGGTGGAAGCAAGTAATTTTTGTGGGGCAAAATGGACTGATGATGAGGCTTGGTTATCTTCGAAATCGCGATCTCCATAGTCTGTCCTATGCGCTAGTAGCAACAACATTTTGCCTAAAACTTTTTTACAAAAAATTTTGCTTTCTATTCAAAATAGGAACCAAAACAAAACCGATTGGTTTCAGCTGGACAAAAACATCCAACCATTTAAAGAAAATTTTATCAAAATTTTAGTTTTGTAGAAAAATTTGATTATTTTATTTAGATAAACAGAAAGAAAATGTTCGCAATATTTCTTTCTATAACAAAAGATATCAACATTTTTTTTCTATGGAAAAATATGGAAATATTTTAATTTTAAAAAGACCAACTAAAAAAATAAAAAAAATTTCGGTAGAAAAATATTTTTTTTTTTTGTATTTTAAAAGTCTAACTTTCTTTCTATTTGTCTATAATGTTCTTACGAAACCTCTCATAACACAAACCTAAAAACATCTGACGCCACACACATTCCCCACATGGCGTAGAAATTTTATTTTAATATTCCATATGTGAGCCAATCAATTTAGCATCCGGTGTATGACCTCATACCAAGTCAGGCATTTGTCCTTCAGGTAATTAAAAATGCCTACTCTTTTGAAAATTAACAGCAGAAAATCATCCATCAGGTACTGATATCTCCAATAATAGAGACAGTCATGCAATGCTAATTAACTCCCTCAGATAATCATCGTTTAGTGTCTTAGCGTCTTGGTCATGAAGAAAGCAATGCCAGCGTTTAAAGCGTTTTTATCTACAGCTCAAGTAGTACTTAAAAATTCTTCAAGCATAATTTTCACACATTTATGCCACGAAATGTTAAACATGTTTTGTGTGTGTGTGTGTGTGTGTTTTTTTCTTAAAAGTCTTCTTTTTTATGATTTCCATGTAAAGTGGTTATCCTTTTGTTTTTTCATATATTTTTTTACATTTAACTGTGGTGTGTGCAACATAACTGCTTGTGTCATTTGAGTTGCTCTAAAGGTTGCCATGGAATGCAGTGTACAACTGACTGGTTGGGGTTTGCATCCTCGTCTTGCTTCATTAGGAATTCCACAAACGTGTTTTCTCTTCTATGCCTATGATGTTGATGTGCAGCCATCCGATTTCCGTTACCACCTGTATAATGCAAAATGTGGTCGATTTTCCTTGGTGCACCATCAGACAGCACAAAGGAGGACAAGTGGCCCAAAATGTGCCACAAGTGCACAGCATGCATTAATGCAACCAAATGCCCAGAGACACGTTTTGGATAATGTGAATGCTAATTTTGTAACATTTTCTAACATTTGTTCGGGGTTATTGTAGTAGAAATGAATTTTGGCAATTTACACAAAAATGCGGATGTTGTCTACTTAAGAGGGTGCTTACAAATATAAAGCCAATTGCGTCTGTATGTATATAAAACAAAAATTACTAAAAAATAAAAAAATTGAAATTTTGTTTTTAGAGAGATTTTCTACGAAATTTTTTTTAGAGAAAATCTCTACGAAATTTTGTCCTTAGAGAAAATTTCTCCGAAATTTTGTCTTTAGCAAACATTTTTGGGAAACTTTCTTGGAAATTAAGTCTTAGTCGAGACAATTTCTTGGAAATTTTGCCTTTAGAGAAAATTTCTTGGAAATTTTTCCATTCGAGAATGTTTCTTGGAAGTTTTTTCTTTAGAGAACATATCTGGAAAATTTTGTCTTTAGAGCAAATTTTTTGGAAATTTAGTCTTCAGAGAAAATTTCTGTGAAATTTTGTCTTTAGAAGTAATCCCTGAGACCTTTTTTTCGTAGAGAAAATTTCTTGAAAATTTTGTTTTTAGAGAAAATTTTTGGGAAATTTTGTATTTATAGATAATTTATGGGAAATTTTTACTTTTGAGGAAATATTTTGGAAATTATTCCTTTAGAGAAAATTTCTTTTGAACATTTCTGGAAAATTTCTTCTTAAGAGAACATTTCTGGGAAATTTGGTCTCTCGAGAAATATTGACTTCAGAAATGTTAATGAATTTCTCAGACCAATATGCTTATGCTATTGGATCAATAGCTCTAAGCTCTAGTATACCCTACAAATCTCATTTTTAATTCTTTCACATGCCAAATATTACCAAATTTCTGTAAACTAAGTTCAACTGTAGCCTAGTGTAATAACTTGTATGTTTGAATGGAAAAACAAACTGAGAAACACCCTCTGAGCCAAACAATTGCCTGTTAACGTCCAAGAGGGATAGAGAGAGAGAGAGAGAGAGAAGTTCTGATATGCTTGACTTGCAACAATCAACAATCGGAATGCCGCACAACTGTTTGCCATGGAGCGGTATTTACCTGTCTCACAGCCACACATTAACAACAAAGAAATAAATGCCACTAAACAGGTATTCATAGAAACAGCAACAACATATGTGTATACCGGGTGCCAATACGGGTGCTAAGGTACGAATTCAAAGGCATGTAACGCACGAAACGGCGCGCTCAACTCACACTCTTGGGGCCCAATAACAACAACAACAGACGCCAAATTATTCAAGTCAACTGAACTTAACTCTTAACAATGAGTCAACAAAGAAGAGGCCTACTGAAAGATGTTTTGGCATTTAGTTCTCTCGCTCTCATCACATATACTGCTGCTATTGAATTAAGCTCTTGCGTGTGTGTGTGTGTATGCTCTCTCATCTACAAATATAACCTGTACAGTTGTATGCCATGTAACAAAACAATCATAACTAATCTGCCAACGTACGTTATCTTTTATTCGATAAATTGTGTCAGTTATATATGTGTGTACAAGTTAATGTACTTACATATATTCCCACATGGTATAGGAGATTTGCTAGAGAGTTGGGCGGTACATTTTAACCAGAACCCACTGTACTATGACGTTATTGCAATCAAATTACGATGGAGAGACCCAAGTGATTGGCTTAATCATTTTTTTTAGTTGTGTTATGTGGTCTTCCGAAAACTATTTGAAATTCGAATTCCCTGGGACATATATGAGTCAGAAATTGGTTTCGAAGTCGTTATTGCTTTTGTTATCTCAAAAAACAAAATCGTCATTCATTTAAAGGTGCAATGGAAATGGCAACAGCACTTGACGTTATAAAATTCTTTATGAATGAAGTAGATTTCTTTGTTTTGAAATGCCTTTTTTCAAATTCTCTGCAGCTCTCTCAATAAAATTTTGCAATAGCCAACCGAGGGAACAAACCAGTTTCATAGAATAATAATAATAAAAAAATAAAACAACACAAAAATGTAAAAATGATTAACTAATACAATAATAATAATAACAATAAAGAAAAAAACTGGTTTCGCCGGGTGTAAACTGACTGACTGCTCTGCGTTTTGAAAGCCTCTTTGGCTAATTTCTTGTGGCGGAATTTAAGCCAATCTCACAGTACATTGTTCAAAACATGTTTCGAAGAATCTGTTCAGTTCATCTTTTTGGCTCTTGCTGTTAATTAAAGACTGATACGTTTTTAGACTTGAAGACAGATAAAACAGACTTCCACATTAATGTGTCAATTATAGCAGTTTGTCGCATGCCACTGGGCACGAGAGCTGTCGTGTGAGTAGCTCTTATGGCAACCTTGAACTTTGTAATTTTTTTGTAAAAATAGTTAAAAATGAGAAATGATTGTTAATAACTGTGAGTAATTCCATAAATAAGACTTTAGCCAAAGCTCATTGCTATGGCCAGTTCAAATTAATTTTAAGTCATGTTTAATGGGTCGTTCACACCTCAAGATTAATCTATCAAACTTGTTTCATGCTGATTACTACTGCTCGATGACGTATTATTTTATTATTCGGCTACTGGCGTATGTGACAGAGATATTCGATAACTCTTCCGTTATCAATAAATTAAAATAAAGAAGCTACTAGAACTACAATGTTTTTTGACACCAGAACAATATGTGTATATCGCATAATGGTATTGCCATGACGTTTTTGATGGGAAAATAAATCCTATAATAATAGATAAAAAACAAATATAGAAAAAATTTAATTGTCTTCAAGTCTATAAAAAACAATAGGTATGCGCTTGCCAATTACAAGATATTATTTTGTAAAAGATTTTATTTTTTACTTGTTGAAAATATGTTTGTTGAAAACAGCAGGTGAAATCTTGATCTAAATAACGAATGTATTTCTTTCTTTCTATGGAAAGAAGTGAGAAAACTTCTGTAGCAATGAGTTTAGTCCAAATCATTGATGGAGGATTGAGTACTCAACCTCAACTTTGATCCATATAACAGTAAAATTGCTCTGAAATCGAACGTTGTGTTTGTTTGTCCGAAAAATGTAACCCCACCACCGGGTGAAGTGTTCGTTTGTAATGGTGTTGCTAGAAAGAGCATTTCTTACACCGTGCTAAGTGGGAAATGTCGCACTTAAAACCAACGGCAACAAATTATTTTTTTCCACAGAAGAAGAAAAAGACAAAATTTGTTGAATGTTTGGAAAAACAGCAAAATATTAAAAGTAAATTCATAAAAAAGGATTCGAACCTAGGCACACGGAGCAACAGCGAGAGCCGTTGCCGTTGTCTAACGTTCGAAGCCATCAATACTACTTCACAGATGCACAGAATTATGTGCACCATGGAAGTAGTGTAATGGTCCCAGAAAAAAATTTGTCATTACACGAAAACACATGTATTGCGAAAAAGTACAGCTAACAGAAAGGGTTGTCGAGCGTGGTTAATGTGGTAATTGTATCATACAGGCGTTTTAGCAATAAATACGATTCAAATACAATATATCAACGGGCCGTGCGTTGAAGCCATCACACCCAATATGGTTGAAAAGTCTTCTAACCAAAGACGAAACGCGTCCCATAGTAGTTGGTGTGTGTTGCTATCTCTGGCTTTCCTTTTCCATTTGCAAAGAAAATCTCCGATCTTGAGCTGGTCTCGGAAGAGAAACAAAAAAAAATGGTGAACACGTTTTAATTAGCTAACGGCATATTAGATGCATTGCTAGAAAGTTCTTCATCCAAAGATGAAGATGCTGCTTTTGCCTATTATTTGGTCGAAATGACCACATATGGACACATGCAGAAGTGTAAAACTATGAGAAGGTTGGGGCAATATTTGCAAAATTGTGTGCCGTATAAGTGCAACATTAGTTTAAAAATTTTTTAAGAATCGGGATCACCATTGTTTACTGAAAAACTAATGAAAAAGCCTTAAAAACTATTTTGCATTATTAATGCATGGAAAAAAAATTTCAGTTGTGGTTTTCCACTCCTAATGGTAAGGTACTATGCCAGGTAAAACTTCTCTCAAAAAGAGATGTCGCACTGCGGCACGCCGTTCGGACTCGGCAATAAAAAGGAGGCCCCTTAACATTGAGCTTAAGCTTGAATCGGACTGCACTCATTGATATGTGAGAAGTTTGTCCCTGTTCCTCATGGGCAAAATTTGCAATTTTACTATAATCGGTATATCGGTTTATATGGGAGCTATATCACGGTATGAACCGATTTACACAATACTTGGCATAGTTTTTGAAAATCAAAACAAAACACTTCATACAAAGTTTCATCGAAATCGGAGGAGAATGTTAAGACGATGGAGAGTATATAAACTTTGTTGGGTCTCAGATCGATATTTCGATGTGTTGCAAAACGAATGATGCAATAAGTATATCCCAATCCTTTGGCGGAGGGTATTATAAACATAACATACATAAAAATCTTCAAAAAAAATCAAAAACCGAAATTTCTCATAAAAATAGAAAACCCATATTTCAATATTTTAGATGTATTTTTTTAAAAGGCTTCGGGTTAAAAACATTAGGCCAATATTGGGTAAGTATTTTAGGCAATACGCTTTCATAAATCAATATTAATTGCCAATAGATCTTAAAAAAAACATTAGGAATTAATGCAGTTGTCTAAATACTGAAATGTTTCATATGACAAGATAATTTTCGAAAATAAAATATGATGACCTTTAACCCACTTAACAATATGGAATTTAGAGTATACACACAATATCTTAATGCCTGTTTATTGCGGTATCGAAATCTGTCAACAGTTGTTAATTTATGTCCTTTTCCGTAAATTCCTTGGGTATTAATAACATTATTCCTTAAGCTTTAAATAAAAACATTAATTTTCATAAAAAATTGCTTTTGTGTATTTCAGAGCATTATTTTCAAAACAAAGATATCTGCTTGCCTGTCTGCCTGCCTTTTCCAATTTCCCAGCTATACAAAAAGCAAATTTCTATGTAGTTTTTCTTTTATTGACTCTTTTTTTCTTACTTTAGCCGACTAAATCGTTTGCGTTAAGCAAAGAAAGTGTGCAAGAGTATTTATTGCCGCTGTATAGCTATCTGGCTGCCACGTTTCTTAGCCTTTGCAACTGGATTTAGTGGCATATTTGCTTATACCCCAGTGTATTTTGCCATGGACGCTTTTTCCGCTGCGTTAATTTCTCCCATCTTATTGCCAAATAGCAGCAAAGCCTACTAAAAATAACTCTGGGGAGAAACAAGATGACAAAAAGCCATATGAAAACAAAACAAAAATTTATTTCTAAGGCATTGAATTGAGTGAAATGGTGTGAAATATTTTCGATTTTCAAAAAAAATGATATATAAAATAATGAAGCGCTTAAAATGGATATTATAAAGTACCTATTGAAATTAATGATTTTCAAAATAATTAATTAAAATATTTATGCAGTTTTCTTAAAAAAATACAATAAATTGTGTTCTTCACTTTATTTAAAAATCAAAATTGATTTACCACATCGAATTTGCTAACTAATCCAAATCTATGGGGGCTGATTATGAAAATCACCCAATTCATCTGATGTATTTATTGTAAACAATGTATTCAAGATAATCTGTAATAAAGGGGATTATACCACACATATAACAAACTTTAAGTCTTAGAGGTTTTTAGAAGAATACAAATTGAATTGAATCAATTAACGCGTTTTCGAGCTTTACTTTAATACTAAGATACACCGTTTTCTAAGCTTAGAGTTTCTTATCACTCACAATAAATTTCAATCAAATGGTTATGAGCCCTCTTGATAACTCGTTCCTAAAAATTCATATTTCTTTTTCCTGTCAGCCAACACGCAGGGGATGTCCCCTATGATTGCAGTGCATTGCGTTGGCGAGAGGAAATTAGGAATTGGAGGGTGGGAAAGGATGTAGTGCTTATTGACATTTGTCTTAAATCTTTAGATGTCAAAGTGGGTGGGAAAAACGTTAGCCGGAAGTCGATTCCACATACGAACGGATCGGGCGAAATAAGAATTATCTCTATAATGCATTGTGCGGCCTGCTGGCCAATCAGTTACAAACAGGTGTGAGTTCCTGGAATGTTAAGATTCCCTGACATATATCCTTACATCAGGAATAAGACGACGAATATCAGACGAACACACACCATGAAAGTACCGATAGAACAGCGCCAAACAACCCACTTTGCGACGATGATGAAGGGATGCAATAGAGTTGGATACCCCACTGTCCCCAATCAACGCCATCGGTCTGCTCTGTACACGGTCCAGTAGTTCCAGGTATGATTTTGAAGCTCCAGCCCATACAGGTGAGTTGTACTCCATTTTCGGCCTTATGAAAGTGGTGTAGATGTTAAGACAATCAGACGGAGTTAAGTAATTCCTACACCGTTTACTTCACTAATGATTGAAATTATAGTGCACGACTTTGAATGCGATGAAACACGTGAGAATACATATCTCATATCAAGAATCCGGAAATTCATTGATTACGGTCTGACCGAATTTTATATACTTATACCACCATGAACCTGGTTTATCAAGTTCTTTGGATTCTTTCTACCTTAAAACAGAAGCAAAAAGAACATAAATGGGGGACAGTACAGAGGACCACAAGCAAACGTTTATCACATGCGAGTTTGAACTGAGTCCTGTAGATGATTTAGGATTTATTCATTATTTTAAATACTTAAATGTTGGGATTGGTTTATATGGGAGATAATAAATATACCTATGTGGATCGGGTTGTACAGAGCAAATATCACCAACAATGCACTGATAAAAAAAGACGTTTGAAATTTACACACCAATAGTGTTACAATCATACACAGGCGTTGTTGAAAAATTTGTCAACATGTGGGATTGATTTTTCGAACGCGCGTTATTGTTTCATCCAACGGCCTTTGCGCACATCATCCCTACAAAATGTGCATGTAGACCAATTTTAAATTCAAAAAATTCTTAACACATTTTTGACATACAGGCGGCTATTGTGCAGTGTGGTAAGACGTTTGTAAACACACTTTTATTGGATGGATGAATGACAAAGAAAAATTCAGCGAAATCGGATTATAAATGTGCCTTTTATGGACCCAAGACCCTAAATAGAGAGACCGGTTTATATGGCAGCCGCATCCTTCGGTGGTGGGTATAAAAATTGTAGAAAATTTTTCAATTAAAAATTTAATTGAAAACAATTTAACTTAAATTTTATAGAAAATAATATCGTCTTTAATTAGAAAATAAATTGATTCAATTATTACTAATTAAATATTTTTTTGTTTCAACTATAGTCGTCAAGTTTTTGCCATTTTCATTCAAAAATTAAATGATTCTATTACTTTCTTTATTCAATCTGACATAATTTTCAATTACAATCGTGATTGATTTTTCTTTTAAATTTTTAGTTATTGAAGTTATTGAATCAATTATGTTTTTTTTTAAATCTGAAATATTTTTCAAGGACAATCACGATTGAAAATTTTCTAATTATTTATTTAATCATTTCTTAATTGAACCTAAAAAATTTTTCATTAGAACATGTGTTTGAAAATTTTATCTTTTTTATATTAAAAATAATGAATTATTTCAATCATTTTTTTAATTGAACCAAGAAATCTTTGAATTACGAATTGGTCAAAGACCCTTAACATCTTCTTTTACATTTTACAAAGAGGGTGCGGATATTAATCCGCCCCATGCCATTATGGACATACACCTAAACCAGTAATCGGCGTGTTGTGCGTTCTAAAAACTAAAACGTAGCCTCGAAAAAGAAAATTTTGATTATTTACAATAGATAACACATGTGCTGATTCACTTTTATAAACCAATGTGGTCAATTTGTTAACGCCGTGTCTAAATATTGCTATGGGTGTAGTAGGATAATTGAAAACAATCTCTAATGTAATCGAATGTCGAAATCCGGCTATCAACGAAATAGCGTTGTTGTTCCACATACCACTTATTTGTTCGCGTATCTGTGCGAAAATAGGTCGCAGAGACACAGATGATGCAAATATCATTAAAAGAATATGTTCAATCTTCTTCTTACTTTAAATCTTACGGAAATCAAATAAAAAAACACGAAAATAATAGAAAAAACAATATATGTAGCTCGAATTGGGATAAAGATATACCAAAATAATTAAACGATATACAAATTCGGGTTGCACTAGCATAAAGCGGACTAATGAGAATTATAATATAATACAATTATTATTTTTTTTTTACTCCCCAAAATACAGCAATTTCTTAAAATACAAAAAATCGCAACGTTTATACTGCTCTGAAATCTTTCGAAAGTGAAATTTCTGGAAACCAATTGCCTACTAGTATTTGATATTTTCTATATTAAAAATGCGATTAGGCCCCATTTTTGTTAGAATTTCAAATTAATAAATATCAAAATTTAATTGAAAAAAAAAAAACAAGTGTTCAAAGGCTCAAACAATTTTAATCCGGTAAATCCATCTAAAAGGCTTTATATATTGGATGGTCGAAACTGAAGCACTACTTATCAGTCAAGATTTTAGGGAAATCAGATAAATCGGTCTAACTGGGGTCTACATTATAATATATACCAACATATCATACCTTCGGATTTAACCAACCGAAATACAAATCTGCGCCAAAAACTCAAATTGCCTTCAAAATAATCGTTGATCCAACAAAAAACCAAAAAAAAAATTAAAGATCAGTGCCTGAGAAAAATTTCATAGACATGATATGAATAGAATTTTACTGAGAGCATCTCAGCAAAAATTTTATATTTTTTCTGTCAAAAAAGTTTCCATATACAAATATCCAAAACAGACAAATCAATATTAGAGCCCATAAAGCAAAGTATGCCACACTTATCTTAGCAAATTGAAAAGTTGTTTACTGATCCCTTAACAAACGCACGAAACAAAATTCATAGCCACCTTTGTGAACACAACAAAAACTTTAACATGTGCTTGGTTAATAAATTTCCAAAAAATATTTTGAAAAAAATAAACACAAACCATTTATTTTCAATCCAGCGGCTGCCAAAATTCAGCTTCAAGTCAAGTCAGCAAGCACACGTGAGAATTGTTGGGTTGGCTTTCTTAGCCATTGACACACTGCCACTAACTTTGATGTTGTTGTTATTGTTGTTGTCGTTGATTATTCACACTGCCAACAAAAAACAAACTTCTTCTTCACACAGTAAACGTGTTTTTATTAGGTTTTACTTTTTCTCGCTTGTGTATATTCTTAAATATTCTTTTTTTTAAATGATCTCCACACAATTAGGCTTTTGTTTTTCTTTTTTGGCTTTTGACACCAAACACAAAACTTAAGTGGTTTGTTTTATGTGTAAATTTTCTCAATTAAAATTCGTGATCTTCAATTATTCACTTGCAATGAGTTAGAAAAAACACATTTTTTTCTTCAATTCTCTTCACCGCCACTACTACCACTTCACACTTGACCCGTTATGTTTTCTTGTTTCTTCTTTCGATTCTACTACTCGTTCGCTATAAGCCAAAACGTTCTTAACACGTTCGTTATCGTAAAGCAACTGTCTTTTTGTTATGCGTCCATTTCAACTCAAACCTAACAAAGCCGATAAACAATACAAAGGCCCGCTCTCTCTCTCATCAAACAAAGGCAAACAATGAAATGCGCTCTCTCTCTCTCTTGGAGCAGCCAAGTGTCTGCTCGATGGTGTGTGGTGCGTTATAAGGTTTTTTTTTCTATTTCCTCTTCCTCGCCTTTCCGTTGTTGTTGCAATGTTATTGTTTTTGGTGGAAACTTGTCAGCGGCACAGCACACTCGCTGGTTACTTTTCACAGAAAAAAATTCTTATTGCTCTTTTTTCCTGTAGAAAACTCAATGTTGCTGATGAGTCGTATTGTTGTGAAACCTTCACTGCGATGTGTGTTTGCCGTTCGATTTGCTTTGAGACGGCGCTACTTTGTGTTGACGCTTTGCTGTTTAATTCAGAACTGAATTGTCATGAAATGCACACTCAATACAAATATGATATGTTGCTGCCGTTAAGGCATTGAAGGAAATTCTGGCAACATGGCAAATAAAGAGAAATCAAATTTTTCTCATTCACACATGGAGGCTATGCAATGAATGGGAGAAAAGAAATGTTGCCAATGTTGGTGTTTTGCTTATTGGAAGTCACAACAAAACATGCATAATAAGACAACAACAAATGCCGGTAGAGAATGCAGTTCATATTGGTAGGTGTATCAACTGCAGCTATGTTTAGCTTCTTTGGCTTGGGTGTTAAGTTGTTAATACGTGGGGAATGGTACATTTGATACTCGTATTCAAATGGTTTCAAAAAACGTTTGTGAGGAAATGAAACTATATTTTTGTAGAATTTTGAAAAATTATATACATACATATGTACGTAGGTGTATTTTCTAAATGTTTAGTTCTTTAACTTCCGTGTCATACTTATTTGTGAAGTGTAAGTAAACTTTATAGCAAAATTCATGAACAAACACAACACAAAACCGCAAATGACAAAATTGACACATAAGACTTTAAGAAACGTCATATTTCATTATAAACGAGGATATGTGTGAATCAAATTATAACGGATTATTAGGCTTTAGAATAAAATAATGGAATGGGTGAAAGTTCATGATTTTCTGCTAGAAGAATTAATGGCCTTCTTAACGTACCATTGGGGAGGTCGTGAACTCTAATTTCCGCTAGAGGCTGTAAACTACTTTAAGTACGGTTTTATAATTGAAGAAATTCGTCCTTGTATTGTTAAAAATTAAGATTTAGTAGATTTGATAAAATGCTGGGCTAACCAACACGAGGATAGTAAATTCAATTCCCGCCTTAGGCTGTCGTCGCTTTTTTCAGACTACCTAATTGCAAATTTAGCCTATGAACGTTTCACTTAGAAACAGAGGCAATCGGCTCACATATCAATGAGTGCAGTTCGACTCAAGTTTTAAGCTCAATGATAAGGGGCGTGCCGCAGTGCGACACCTCTTTGGATAGAAGTTTTTACATGGCATAGTACCTCAAAAATGTTGCCAGCATTAGAAGGGGAAAACCACCGCTGAAAACTTTTCTGCTGGTGGCGCCAGAATTCGAACCCGTTCAGCGTCATAGGCGGATATGCTGTTCTCTGCGCTTCGGTGACCTTCTACCAGGCTACCATCAATACCCAACCAGCTTTTAAAGAAATTTATAAAAAATATCCTGGGGAGGAGAGAATTTTCCATTTACGGAAAGCTCAAAATTCCTTGGTGTTTTTCTGGACAGGAAATCGAAATCCAACATTTTGCGATGAGAAGGAAAGGCAACTCTTGCCCTATATACCTGCAGGAGAGCCATTGGCAAAAATTGGTAAGACTCCGTGTCATACATTGGGTTTATACTGCAATTGTCAGACCTATAATGCTATATGGTGTTATGGTCTGGGGGACGGCGCTTCAAAAGTCCAACTACTGCTCAATACTTAACCGGATCCAAAGGATGACTTGTTTGGACATTACAGCCGCACTGAGGACGACACCAACTGATGCACTGAATTTAATGCTTCATCTTACTCCTCTGGACATTGTGGCTACCCAAATTACAGCGACCACTGCCGTGACGTTAAGGGAGCTTTCTCTTTGGTCATGTGACAGCTACGGACACTGTGTTATCCTTGATACAATATCATATCGGACCAGACCCGAAGGACAACGATGTATAGATGGTCACAAAGAGTGGGCTGTGAGCATTCCGAAACTATGTGGTCTAATCTAGACTTGAAGAGGTCTACTGCTTTGCTGTCATTGGCTAAAACAGACGTCTCAGTCATTGTGTCCGCCATGACAGGTCACTGTCTAATCAGAAAACATGCTGACTGACGGAAGGTTGCCAGCAACGACTTCTGCAGAAGCTGTAAGGACATCGAAGAAGAAGATACTATAGAACACCTTCTGAGTGTGTGACCCACACTAGCAGTCAGAAGGACTTCTACTTAGGTTCTCATTTCATTTAGAACCTGTGTGATTTAGCGGATGTAAACATTCGGAAGTTATTGGGCTTTTTAAAGCGATCTGAATGGTTCAAAGGTAGGAACTAGAAGGCAATACATTTTTCAATTGAATATACTTAAAATTTTTTTACTGCAATTTTTTTCCTAATGTGGATTTATTAAATACATTGAGCTCTCTATTGAATTTATAGGTACAATCATATAGTTTGAGTTTTAATTAAAGCATCAGCAGGGTTATCGGAATACAAAAAAATTACCACTCCTATCTTGGGATTAAATCAGTGATGGGCGCTCCAACACAGTCTATTGCGAAAATAATAAAAAAAACATTTCCTAAGGCAATGGGATTTCCCAATGTTTTTTTCCTTTCCCTTAACGATCTCATAAAATAACATAACTAACGAAAATAATCTTTTATTTTCAGTATTTAGTAACAATAACACTTTTAGCCCAAAACCTAATGGAACTTTTGGTACCACATCAACCATAGGCATGCCACATGAATATGGGCAACAGGTGTTTTTGGTTTGTTGCGTGGTAGCAACAGCAAACAGCACAGCTGCAATTGCATGCATCATTTCATCTCATTTCGTCATGTTTCAATGATTTGCTCTTCTGCCTGTGTGTGTGTATCGGCATAGAGAGCGAATATATAGGAAAAAAGAGCATACAGCACAAAATGCTTGTGAATAAACTGCTGGGGCTTCTTTTCGAATTTCCAATAAGATAAGAGTACAAATCCATGACACAATGTAAAAAAAGAGCTGTAATAGCAACATGTATATGAGGTTGCTCGAACATTTTGTTATATTGCATGATGTAACAATAATGTTGCCAGTACGTTTCAGTGGTCAACATGTTGCTAAACATTAAAATGAAAGCGAAAATATTGCTTTATAGAATGAGGGCATTAAACTATGTTGCCAAGCAGTTCAGCAACCTAAAGAGAAGGCGCTATTTTGCAGATTTTCATAGTTTAATAAAAAATAGTGAAACATGTTGCAGCTAATTTTATTAAAAAATCGAAAAAAATTATAACATATCAAAAATGGAAAAATTAATAAATCAATAGATATTATTGACGAAAACAAAACAAGCCAAATGGCCATTAAAGATACCAGGGCCACAAATAAGTATAAAGGCTTTAAGGTTGGCCGACGCTAACTCTGTATACCCAAAAAATCGAAACATATGAATTGGATAAAAACGCTTCTTTATCGATTCTAATTCATATTTGAAACATAACATTAAATTTTAGTCCGAGCTAGACCAGAGTAGGCAACTATGTTGAAGGGTACAAAACAACTCTCTATTCGAAATTTCATCGACGTCGAGAACTAAATATACTTTTTAAAGGCTCAGGCCCCTAGAACCGAGAAATCAGTCAATATGGCCAAACAGAAATATGCTCCTGCCTAATGGCAGGGGTTTCGGGTACAGTAGATTGTTTGAATTGTCAATCGTTTAAGTGCGTATTTAATATTTCTGCCAATATAAAGATTGAATGAATATAAAAAATGATATGATCTACCGTTGTAAGCTGAACCATTTGGAAAACATCTTCGGATGTCTGAAATATGTAACTGACTAAAAAGTGATTTTGTAGGAGCTATACGAAAGTTTTTCAAAAAAAAAAAACAAAAACTTCAGAAAAATGCCCGAAATCTTTATTTGATGCGATAGTACGGTCCATATAATTTCATAGTTCATGCAAATGTTACCGTGACTGCGCCTCAACTGGTCCATCCGCTTAGTCCAATTTTGGCATACTCTCCAACATTTCGGCTGGTATCTCACGAACGAATGCTTCAGTATTGTCTTCCAATTCGTTAATTGAAGCGCGTTTGTCTGTATAGACATGACCTTTAACATAGTCCAACAAAAAATAGTCTAAAAACGCTAAATCACATGATCTAGGCGGTCAACTGAACGGTCCCGAATGTGAAATAAAATGTTCACCGAACTCGCCTTTCAATAAATCCATTGTTAAGCGTGCTGTGTGGCACGTGGCACCGTCTAGTTAAAACCACATGTCACGCAAGCCAAGCTCTTGCATTTTGGGTAAAAAAATGGATATCATCTCAAGATAGCGCTCACCATTCGTGACATCTTTGAGAAGTACGGCCCAAAGATGCCACCAGCCCATAAACCGCACCAAGCTGTGATTTTTTCTGGATGCATTGGTAGCTCTTGCAGTGCTTCTGGCAGATCTTCACTCCAAAATCGACAATTCTGGTTATTTTCGTACCCATTGAGTCAAAAATAAGCTTCGTCTATGAAATGGAAGTAGCGCACGATGAACATTCTTAACAACGCACGCATTTTGATAATAAAATTCAATTATTTGCAAGTGTTGTTCGTTTGTAAGACGATTTATGGTTAAAATATAGACCAAATTGAAGATGTTTGACAGTGAAACAAAACTCAAAGCGTCATGAGCTTTTTAAACCAGTTTTGCTAATTCTGTGGCAAGCACTTTTTGACAATTATACATTTTACAGATAAAAACAAATTTCGCTTTGGTATCAAAAAATGAGTGTAAAACATGTGTCGATGTCGGAAGCTTTATCAAAACTACTGTAGAACACATGCTGTTCCACAGTTCATTAAAATCTGCTAATAAAATGCGTCTGTTATGTGGTCAAGAAGCCATATCGTGGGTGCTCTATCTACAAATGAACCTCTCAGGACTTTATGGTTGATAGATGTGTGGTTGATAGATGTGTACTTTACATACCAAACATTACGTAAATCTGTCAAAAATGGAGGCGTCTAGAGGCTGAAAAAGTCAAATTTCTGTATCCGTTTGCCTATCAGGATCGAATTTGTGTTAGTTGTTGTAGGTAAAAAATGCACATCATGTACTGAATTTCAGCCTAACGGAATAGTTTTTAGGGCCTTAAGGAATCAGATTGAACTATACTCTACACTGCAAATGCAAATTTGCCAATGAATATTTTATGAGGAAGAGGGGCAAACTCCTCACATATCAATGAGTTCTGTCCGATTCAAGTTTAAACTCAATGATAAGGGGCCTCCCTTTTATAGCCGAATCCGAACGGCGTGCCGCAGTGCGACACCTATTTGGAGAGAAGTTTTACATGGCATAGTACCTCACAAATGTTGCCAGCATAGGAGGGAAAAACCACCACTGAAAAATTTTCCTGATGTTCTCTCCAGGATACGAACCCAGGTATTCAGCATTAAAGGCGGATAAGATAACCTCTGCGCTACAGTGGCCTCCGATGGAGTTTTTCTGGTATTCCAGAATGGCTTGAAAATTCATAAACAATTATAACACTACAAATTATGCAGACGTCAAAACTGCTCATTGAGACACGGATGATACAGAAGTCCTTAGTCGAACCTATATACCCTCGGTTAAAACTTAAGTTTAACAATAATATGCTGACTTCAATCTAGCCACGAACTAGTCAGGGAGACATGAGACACTGATGGCCTAAATTAGTCGTAGCTACTAACTCTCAGTTACAACTTCTCTCTACTTTTTAATCACCAAAAACTAAAGCAAGTTGATTAAGACTCTCTAGTTCTACCGAAAATCGTAAAAATTCAATGGTGAGATGTTAGATTGTTAACTTCATACTTCATACATACATACACTGATGAGGCAATTTGCTATAGTTGCAGCTATTTACTCTAAGTTAATTTTAGGTTCCTATATTTTTCATTCAGCAGATTTACTTAATTTCCCATTGAATTATTTATTCCTCGTATTTACTTTCCACTGAAATATTCAATCCTCCCCTTTTTGTAAACATTTCATTTTCATTTATATTTCACAATAATTAAATAGTTCAATTACTATTTCCCTGTGAAAGCCATACATCCCACCTCAAATGTTGTGATTTCACTCAATGAGAATAAGCAAAACAACTATGAAGTGCAAATTTTCATTCGACGCCATGAACAAAGTTGATGCGATTCGTTATGGTAACCATTTATCAAACCTCATCAAATAACAGTTCAAATACCATTTGGAAAATTGACCTCAATGTGTGTTTGTAGGTGTTTACCAGCCATATCAACTCATACTCCCCCTTCTTCTTTGCCCAGCATATTTGAGTTTCTCGTGCTTTAAGAGTTCCAAGCAATTCCCAGAAGTAAGGGAGGAGTCCATTTAATTGCCATTTGTTGGGTCGAATGCCACGTTATTTGAAACTCTTACTTTTGTTTGCAATTCATACAACAGTAACGTTGCATTGGTTAGTTGCTAAACATTGCACAGTCCTCATGCAATTTTAACCAAATGTGTTTTCATAAAAATTTTAACGGTCATTTGGCAAAATTTCCCTGCAAGCCATATTCAACGATCGATTTATCGATTAAAGGTTGTAGCTGCCATCAGTCCAGTCTGCCCATTGAGAGCAGCCACCCTTAGTGCATATTGTTTATTGTATGGCGCAAATACATATTTAAGCAGAACCTTTTTGGAAAGGTCAACTCCATCCCCGTTGTTTTAAAATAAAATTAATTTCATACCAAAAACCATATAAATTTCCACCCAAAAATTTTAAGAAAATTTAGTTTTTTTTTTGTTTTTCTCTTTGAAAGAGACACATAACAATTTTATAACATCATCATAGAGACATGATACGCATTTCCTGTTGAATGGTGGTGCCAAGGATGTAACAGTGGGACAAAATACTTTATAAAAGAGCACAATAAAATATATAAAAACATTTGTACATTATTTAACAGTCCACCCTGCAACAAATTCTTCCGCGAATCTTCTAGACGAAAGTTATGAGCGCGGACGAGATCATCTAAGAGTCGTTCCACAATTCCACAGTCGTGAGAAGTTGTGCCCTAAAATAATTCTTCTGGAAGAGTTTCGCGAATATTCCATATGAGTTGCTAACGAGTAAGTCAGAAGAGTTTTGGAAGCTCTAAGCATTAAGCAAAAATTTCGTGGACCAGTAAAAAATGAGTGTTTTGGAAGATTCAACAAACACTCTTCTTGAAGAGTTGCGCACTACTCGCCTGGACGAGTAACAAATAAGTGTTTCGTAATTGTTAGGTTAGATTATGTTGAAAAGAGGGTGCGGATATTAATCTGCCCCATGACACTATGCACATACTCCTAAACCAGTAATCGGCTTGTTGTGCGCTCTAAAAACTAAAAAGTAACCTCAAAACGGAAAATTTTAAGTTAGGAATTCCGTTCTACATACAAAATACTTAACTGTTTTCTATACCACTCACCTAAGTTGGTTCATGTCTGGTATTGACATTAACCAACTTAGGGCTAAACGGTGTCGTTTAGCCGAGAAAGTCGGGAAATGACATAGGAAATGCTCCAAAATCCCATAATCTTCCCCCAATGCCCAACACATCGCCTTCTCTACTTTAAGTGTTTCGTAATACTATTATTCAAAGATCTAAAAATGCATTAGTTTGTTCATCAAAACCGTAACAACTCCGAAATAAACGAAAAAAAATTTGCTTTACTCGTCAAATTCGTCAAAGTAAGTACCAATCGACATATAAGCCAAGTGAGAATTCTGTTTGTGTTCCATAATGGATTATTAATGGGCAAAATGGTATTTGCAATAATTCTGTATTGAACAAAAAACGCATATAAGAAAAAAGGTTTGCATTTTATCCATTGTCTACTGTATATGTTCGAGGTGCGATACAAGTTTAGATGGTTTAATCGCTAGAATGACGTGATAGACTGCGACCTTCCTGTTTATGGGGAAAGTGCATGCGAGCGAAAGAAACAGAAGTCATTATAGGGAACCACAAGTGAAGTGAACATTTGTCCCGCATGGGCATCAGATATGATTATATCTGTCGATAGTGTCAAAGCGATGACGTTTAGGAAGAAAGCTTTCATCTTCTCTGGCACTGTTCGGCTTTATGTCGCAGTAGAAATTGAACATTAGAATCTTTCTTCTTTCAGGCACCAGACGAGCTAAGAGGGGAGAATCCAGTCAAACTCAAGAATTTTATGCTTGTATGAGAAAGTGCGTCTTAATGCAGAGGAGATGGAATTTTGTACAAAACCTGTGAAGATTGAGGAATCACAATGTCCCATAAGAGGACCTCAGCGGATATCAAGACGATAATTTGGTATCATCCTCTTCTAACCTACGGCATCTTTCCATTAACATCCGTTCAATATGTTCACATTTTCACGGATGCCACTTACGATATGTCATATGTCAGTCTTGTTTTAAGAGTTCACGCACAAAATCGATAGTTTACATTAAAACAACATGGTTAATCATCTTTCATTATCTTTCAACGACATTGGTAAGATGTTAATATGCTGTTCTGAAAGGTAGTCAAAGAGACAATGATTGGGTGAGTGATAGATTCATTAAGGAGATACAAGCATTTTAAGTTCTTTTGTCATTATTTTTGAATTAAAATTAATATTTTTAAATTTTACTTAAAATATATATTTTCCATTTCCCATCCCACTGTCTGAACTTTTAAAATCACATAGAAACCTTCTTCTATGCTCTTTGGCGAGTTTTGAAAATATTTCCCAATTTTTGGCTCGTGTTAAATTCACTGACAAACACCCAGCAGGGGTCATACAAAAATGTTGAACTCTCCCTCTCTAGGCAGGATATGCGTATGATGATATGGTTGCTCGTCGCTACATGCAGCCAGTATGGTCATAATGATGAGTTGGTTAGCGTAACGATGTTGTGCAGTGGCAAGTGATGGGGAGAGCGTATAGACATAGACTACAGCAACTACAGATCAATTCAATTAAAAAAGGATATGTGTCTGTCCGTCCAGCTGCCCCTCAAACTTAAAGCATAACCTTCAGTATCTCTGTCTGTCTTTCCCTTTGACTGTCTCATATGAGTTAATTTTGGAAAAAAAATGTAATTGAAAACCGGTACTTTATGCTTTGGAGGACTAGAGCCTAGAGCCCTAGCACTTGTGTGCCATGTATGATATGCATGCTCTTGTCATATGAGTACGGGGGGAAAAAAAGGGTCAATCTCAGGGTTAAACACATTAAATGATTTTTAATTTAATTAAAAATGCAAACAAAAAACTTTTTGGCGCAACACACAGGAATGTTTGAAGTTCTTAACACTTATGTTAATTAAAACAATGAGGATGATGATGTCGATTGTCATTGTCATTATCCTCATCATCATTCTCAATTGAGTTTTCAAAATTTCTAAATATTTCCAAACAAGCGGGTGAAGTGACACTTTCCTTGACATCAATTTAATTGAAATTTAAATTAAATTGTGCTCAAACCAACAAGGAATTCGCCACAAATTTTCCTTTAAGGGTTTTGCGGTTCTAAAGTAATTTTGTAATTCTCTTTGGCAAAGTTATTAGGGTTAGATTAGTTGTGGTTACAACAAAAGGCTTCCGTATAATGCTAGGAGACAGAGTGAAGAGAATGAAATGAGTTTTTGGAAATTATTGAATTGATGCTTTTAGGGCATTTATATGAGCCAAGTTAATAAAATACAACTTTTTTGTACTGGAGTTGGTTTTCTTGAAATCTCTCTTTTAATGACCTTATTGCCTGACCCCTTGCCATTAAGTGCCAATGCAGATTTGGAGAAAAAAAATGCTGTGTATTTTCCTTTAATTAAAGCAAAAATTCTTCACATCATTCACACCATGTACCAGCCCATTGTCTTGATTCTGTTGAATAATGCTCGCCAGCCATGAATATCGTTGCTTTCCGTCTTGTAATCCTCCCCTATATATCAAATAATGACTTGCAGTTCTTAGCGTTTGAAGATTTTTCGATGTATCTATTACCGAATCATAATTTCGTTATGCTTATAATTTTTATCAATTGCTTGGCAATCTAAGAAGGACAAAAATTTCCTAGAATTGGACAAATACTCATAAATTCAATAAGGATGAAGGATATTTGAGCTATCGAACTTTTTATCTATCAGCGTGCAGAGAGAACACGCACTTGCCTTCTCTGGCCATAGTCAAAATCTTAAGCGAAAAATCCAAGCGTGAAACAGAGAAGTATGACGAATTGCAAGAGCAAGGATAATAGCCATGTTTGTGAGGACTAGCATGCCATAATCAATATTTCTATCACCATACCATCGACGTAGAGCATAATAAAATTTATTTTTATTAATTTGTATGAGACTACAGTATGCGGATTCTCACAGTTTAATATTCAATTTTATATCCGGGGAAGCATGATATGAATTATGTTTCAAAGGGGGTACGGGGCAAAAAAAAATTCAAACTAATGTTTGAGGGAAGTCCATGACCAGCAAATGCAAATTTGAAAACGAATAATGCCTGAGCAGCCAGTTGGAAGACTTCTTTCATATCCGAAGAAAATTTAAGCCAAGTGGCAGGAGGCCTTCTTTTATAGCAGCTGCGTAGCGCTGGGGACATCTCTTCACTGTCGGGCGCTCTAGTTAAGGAATGTTCTCGCCAGAATTCGAAGCCAAGTGTTCAGCATCATTGGCGTACAATCTAAATAATGCACTACGGTGAACCCTGGCCTATATTGGGTCAATAAAACTAAACTGTATTGTTTTTGATAGGACTATGGTGGTGAATATGATGAGTCAATCCTCTCTCGATGTTTCGTAGTAGGTAATTTCCCTCGTATGTGGAAATGTGCCCAAATGGTAGTCCATCTGTAATCGTCTGATCGATTGAGGAGCAAACCATGATCGTACCGAGGCATCAGTCTCCTCTCTGTAATTGCCAAGGTATTGAAGAGGATAGTGGTGACAAGATTTTGGGAGGGCTAAGAAGAGGGTACTTCTCCGTACCAATTCGGCTTTCGGAAGGAGAGGAGCAATCAGTGTTGCCACTCAAGAAAATTAATTACTACCAACATTTAAGAAAAAACCTATTAAATACAACTAAATGTACTACAAGGCAAAAATTATACCCTCCATCGAAGAGTTAGCCATTTTGCCATTCCATTTGCAACACATCAAATTATACAGTTTTAACTCTACAAAGTACTAGATCGTGGTTTTATGTGAATAGACGATCTAGACATGTCTGTCCGTCCGTACAGTCTAAAGTTCAAAGATGGTCTATATCTTGTTATAGCACCCTTTAGAGTTTTAGAGATGAGTTTTTGCTACCCATTTTCCCCGTAACAGGGAGTTGCATGGACTGCTCAACATCTGACTATAGACCAGATTTGAGCATATTTGCCTGCATCTGCGACATAACTCTGTTTTCCAATTGCATGCACTGAACGCACAAAAGTCGCATTTCTTGCCCAAAATTTACGAAATTTTGAAGAGATCCTACAGTCAATATAACAATTTACGACCTTTTTCCTGAAATTTGATACAGTGAGTCTCCTTGTAACATAATTTGGCCCGTGTACATCTATGGTTTTGTTCTGCACTCTTAACGGATGCACAGAACGACAAGGAATGAATTAATTTCGTGTTTTCCCCGTCGTTTTTTTTTTCAGTTATTCGAAAAATCTATCAAAAATTGAGGTCAGCTTACCAACCTACCAAGCGAATAAAAACCTATCAATTTTGGTAGGAACCCACCAAAAAAAAAAAAAAAAAAACAAAATTGCTGTGGATGCCTGAATCCATGTGCAGCGCCAAATATGGAGCGGCTTCTTTTGGAGCGTCTTGATGATAGGTGGAAAACCAGATGGACGAACAGTGACAGGCGACGCTCGCACAAGACCGCCCAACATTTGGCTTCGGCCTTAGTCTGGGTTTGATGTTCACAAGGCATGGCTCCTTTAATGTATTTCTGCCTCAAAGGAACTTGTCCACGACTGATTGGTGCGACTATGGGCGACATGAGGACTGGAAGCATGTAATGACCAAATGCCCGTGTTATGCAGACTTTAGAGACTTAGGCGTAACCCCATTACGCGAGGTGGTTAGGGATTTCAGTAAGGCTCTTAAAGATGGGACGATTGTTGAAAGGCTGGCCACCTTCTCAGAGGAGAATTTAGTAGGATCCGAACGATACTTAGTGGCAGCATAAATACAGGCTAGATATACAAGGTGTTGCTGTACTGGTGTGATTTTGAGCTGCGCGTGTCATGGTTTGGTAACTGCCTTGCCCATGTTAATGCTGCAGCAATCCTTTGTTGTTTCCTCTTGTCTTTGTGGTTGTGTTCGCTCATCAATGAGAGTGGCCGAGTTAATTGTTGAGTCTTATATTGGAGCCCATATATGATTCGTAGCCTTTGAGGGCTGTCGTGTCCTGTTTGTGTATGTCGCCTTGGTGTATGTTGTTTTGCGCTGGCTGTTAGGACGGCATAGGGCGATTTTCTTCATTCCGAGGGACCAAACCGAAACTGTTTCGAATTCTACTGATAGTAGTCGTTTATGGCTACGAGAGACTTAAATCTGGTACCACGGGTGTCAGGAACCCCTGAAACTTCCCTCCAGCTTGACAATGATAAGGCCCCTCTGGGGAGTAACGTGGTGGCTGCAGTTTGTACACAAATTGCGGGTAGAGCGAAAACTCTACGTGGAGTTGCGTTTTAACCGGGTCCCATGACCAATGGGTCGGAAAAAGTTTTAGATAGTTCTTCGGTCCTAACCAAGGAGGGAAAACACACCCAAATACGTGGGATCGAATTGGACCTCATGTAGAGGTTACAATGCGTGGGGGCGTTGGTAGCGGCATTGTTTTTCCACTTGGCCCTTCGTGTTAAGGCCATGATGGCAGGTATCTGCCCAAAACACGACATTCAGGGTGAGTACACAAGATTCATCCTGAAGTGTTGAAAATTTCCCTCTGTTGTATTTAAGTAGAGGTTCTTTAAACAATCCCTTTTTTTCAAAGCTGTATATGTAGTTTTCAATATTTGTCTCTTCATGCTGATGTATGGCTAAAGTTTATTTTAAGGGGTATGCATCTGTCTTGGTTTCAAAGAGAACACCACGAAAAAATTGTGAGTGCACATTTTGGGGGAGTTTTGCTCTGCTTATTGAGTCAAATTGATAGCGATTTTCATTTTCAATACCATTGCAAATGACACAAGGAAATATGCGAGAGTCACAGTGTTACGAAAAGGAAATATAGCATCTTAAAAAACCTACTAATATGGATATGGGGAAAAGAAAATATACAACGAATGAAACTGGCTTTATATGATTGCGAGATTAAAATGTGGTCGTAGAGACACTCAATGTGTTATGAAGACTCAGACGTGTAAATGCATGAGCAATGAATCGTCTTGAAGATATTGCAGAGCTTCTTTATTTAAAAAGGACTGAGGAGATACATATATATGGGAGCTATCTCAAGAGATTTCTATGAAATTTCTCAAGAGATTTCTATGAAATTTACTAGTGATCAGAAAAGGTTTCTTAGTGACAAATACGGTCCTGCGAGCAGAGATCCGGGCGATCACGGAATGCGTGAGGTAGAGTGTGAACATCTTTGCGGCCAGTAAAATGGCCATAAGGACGGTAAGGCCAGGACGGTAAGGTCGCGAACAGTCTTGCAGTGTAAGACGGAGAGTAACGCCTTTTCTGAGGATTGTACAATAAGCATCGTTTGGGTGCCGGGCCATAACGGAGTCAGGGGGAATGAAAGGGCAGATAATTTGGCAGTGAAGGCCAGAGAACTACCGTCGATAAACTTGAAGCCTTTCGGGTCGACACAGTTCGATTTTAGGTAATAGGCAACAAACGTAACACTGTGGAACAGCAAAACAGTCGCTAGGACGGCGAAAATCCTATGGGGCGATCCGGATCGTGGGGGAACGAGGCAATTACTGAAAGGAAGTAAGAAGGAGGTCAGTATAGCTTTTGGTGTCATAACGGGACACGTAGGGCTACGAGCTCACTTATGCAAAATCGGTGATAGGGATAGCATGTGGGGAAGATGATGAGACGTTGAAGCAGTTCCTATGTCATTACCCGGTTTTTTCGGGCAAAAGACACCGGTACTTAGGTGAACCATCTTAGGGGAGCGGCATGAAAAACAATTAAGGATTTTGTAAGTTTCAAGGAATTCCTAACTTAAAATTACTTTATAGTTTTTAGAGCGCACAACAAGCCGATTACTGGCTGAGGTGTTTGTCCATAGTGACATGGGACGGATTAATATCTGCACCCTCTTTTTAACCTAACCTAGTGACAAATTTTGTGAGGATGAGTTAAGAAGTGACCAAATTATTGCAATATTTATCAAAATCGGATGAAAATATATACGAGAACTATATCTAAAGCTAAACAGATCTTAGCCAAAATCGACATACATGGTTAAAATCATAGAAAAGGGCATTGTGCAAAAATTAAGAGAAAATCTGTTAAGAAAGTTAAAACCGGTTGATACATGTATATGGGGCTTTATCTGAATATGAACCGATTTCTATGAAATTCAACAGCAATGTCGTGAGTCGTAAGGGATTCTTTTGTGGCATATTTCATTTGAATCGGTTAACAAATGACCAGGTTTTTGCAATATTAGTCCAAATTGGACGAATATATAAATAAGAGCTATATCCAGATCTGAACAGATTTCAACCAAAATCCGCATGTTTTGTGGTAGTCGTTAAAGAAAGTGTGGTGCAAAGCCTTGAGAAGATCGGTTGATACATGAGCTTGCAAAGGCTCTAGAAGTAGAAATCGGGTGAAAGATATATATGGGAGCTACTTTTGTATCTGAACCGATTTCTGCCAAAATACACCTGTCAAGTCGAGACTAATAAGAGACCCTTGTGCCAATATGTGAAGAGAATCGGCTCACAAATGACGATACTATTGCAGTATTATTCCAAATCGGATGAACATATACAAACATGGGAGCTATATTCAAATCTGAACCGATTGGAGATCAATATTTCGAGGTGTTAGAAACGGAATAGTAGTATAGTACAAGGATGCCAACTTAGTGCTTTTGGAGGAGGATGAATTTTGACGATCTGATGAGTCAACCAAATCAAAGCTGGACGGTCAAAAGAAAAACATTCAATGAGGACGCTCCATTAATTTGTGTCAATTCGCACACTTTTTGTGATTTTTTGGATTATTTGAAGATCTAGGGTAGCAAATATTTTTCGCTAAATCTATACACCCCTTCGCAAAAATGTCCAAAAATGGAAGATTGTGCTTTTTAACTCCTTTCTACACAAAATTTCACCTTTTTTTAAGTTTTTTTACAATTTTGGTTACGCCTTTTGCTGGCAAATTGTTGGCATCGCTGGTATAGCATACCCCCCATTTTATGGTGGTGGGAATAAAAAAAACATCGAATGTTGGTGTAAGATTTTTTAGAGATTTCTCAAAGCCTATAAAACCGAGGTTGCAAGGTGATGCTGGCTCCTTATCATTGAAAAATATTCTATCAAAGAATGATTTAATTCTTTCCAGCGTAGTTTCGAGCATTCCCTACTTTCCCCACATACAATACACTGTGTGAGCCAAGTTCCCAGTTGAAATGAATGACAAGTCCTTAATAGATTGTGTGAGGATACAGATACTTGCAGTTGTATCTTCAAGACTATACGAATGGCAAGGAGAAATGCACAACGCAAGTATGTGCAGTTGTGTGCAATTTTGGTCTGCATTTGTGTGTGCGGGCGTCGTTCAAGTTCACGTAACGAGCATTTTATTGTGTGTCGGTGTCAGTTAATAAATTGAAATTGTTACGCTTTTAAACCAAATAATCAAAAACGTTGATAAACATACCCCCACCACAAGAACACAAAAGCAGATCAGCCAAAAATAATGAAGCATCGTTGTACTATCTACTATCTACTACAACTACAACTTCATTGAATGCCATGAAAAAAAAAATGCAATACATTTTGAGAGAAAATAAAATGGCAAAAACGTGGCAACATTTTTATAAGCGAAAATATTGCATTTCGTTGCGGCTTCCGTTTCCCTAACGCCGCTGCTAACCATTTGACTGCTCTTATCTGCGGATCTGCAGCAGGATGCGTGCATAGATTCCCTAAATATTTGATTGTTGTCATTGCTCGATTTCGGTTGTTTTTAGCGTTGTACTTGTCTTTGTTTTGCCAACACCAGAATTGCAAATGTTGAGCAATTGTTTTGAAATTTAGCCTAGGGCATCCAGCAGAAGAGTAGGAAGGGGAAGAGAGAGATATGAGGTTTTCTGGTCACACGCCCTACACACTCCCTGCTTCTTGTTTGGTTTTTATTGGCAACAATGTGACTGTGACTGTGACATTTCAAATGGTTGTTAGTTTTGTTTTCGCTCTATTTTCCCATTGTCCTTCCTGCCTGAGTCCTTTTGTGTTGTGCACAAAAAAGGATGGCCTTTTTCTCCATTTTAGTTTTTGGCAATAAAATTGTTGTCGCCCCTGACATGCAATAATTTTCGTTTCCAATTTTATTGTTGTTGTTGTTTTTCTTGCCTTTATCGATGGCAACAATTTAAATGCAACAATATTCTTGGTAATACTCACCCAATGTCCAAGTGTGAGAGAGAGAGAGAGAGGGAGTCCTGCTGACATTTGATGTTGACGTGGGTGTATTAACAATAGCCATTTCGAGGTGACAAGGATTCTATGGTGCTTTACTGGTCATAACGGCCATAGAATAGAGATGTGAATTGTAAAAAAAGTAGACAGCTGAAGAAAGGTGCCAATGGACAGCAATAGAACAGCAAGGCCACATGAAACACATTTTGATCAAATGTCGAGGACAAAAATCCAGCTAAAATAAAAAATATAAAAAAAATATTTTGAAATTGTTGAAGTTCATACCAATAAAAACACACAAAAACATAAGCAATAAATATTAAAACTAAGGATACTAAAATTCTTCTAAATGTGGATAAGCAGTCCCCACCTAGGACGAAACGCATTCCATATTACCAAAAATAGCTTCGATCAATAAGCTCATTTCGAAAATTATAAAAAAAAAAAATCTTTGCAGTCTCTGTGTGTTTTCCGTCCATTTTTTAATATTTCTTATTTTACACCAACAAGTTAACACGTGTTAACACGAATCTTGGTAATCCACCATCATGGATTCTACTAAAAATTTGAACATATTAATCTTTTTGAAGGGCAGATGTGTGTTTTAAATACAAAATTTCTGCCAAATCAGCTAAAAATTTTAGCAGTAGAAGACTAATCGGGTGATCGGTTTATTTGAGATCTATTGGGTTGCCCAAAAAGTAATTGCGGATTTTTCATATAGTCGGCGTTGACAAATTTTTTCACAGCTTGTGACTCTGTAATTGCATTCTTTCTTCTGTCAGTTATCAGCTGTTACTTTTAGCTTGCTTTAGAAAAAAAGTGCAAAAAAGTATATTTGATTAAAGTTCATTCTAAGTTTTATTAAAAATGCATTTACTTTTTTTTTTAAAATCCGCAATTACTTTTTGGGCAACCCAATATATCGGGTTATATACCGATTTGAACATACTTATCAAGGATTTTGGAAGTCATAACAGAATACTACGTGAAAATTTTCGGACAAATTGGATAGCATTTACGGCTTCCAAGAGGCTCAGATCTCAAATTAGGAAATTAGATCATATAGGAGCTACATAAGGCTATAGCTCGATTTGGGCCATACTTACCATGGATGTTGGAAGCCATGAAAAAAACAATAAGTACAAAATTGGGCTAAAAAGTATAAAAAATCGGATTCTAGGGAAGCACGAAGTCAAGTCGAACGCCCACTTTATGTGGGAGATATATATAAAATCTGAACCGATATGGCCCATTTGCCATCCGCAGCGACCTATATCACTCCCAGGTTACACTATGAACACCACACAGGCTGGAACAATGAGCTCCGATCTCTGTGGTATTCGTTATTACGAGAAGCATAGCTGGAAGCAACCGGGCGCGACTGCAGGTTGCGGATAGTGGTATGCTTCATACGGAGCCGTATCGAGTGGAGAGTCTCAGTGAGAGGCCGGGGACCACCGGCTCTTACTCAAATACGGGGTGGCGTTTTAAATAACCAATATCCAACATGTTGCTGCGGCGATCATCATTTAATGCTACACCTAATGCTTCAGGACGTTATGGCCAGACAAATTGCTGCAACCTTTGCTATGAGGCTAAGCTTTCTCTTTAGTCATGCGGCGACTACGGACTGTGTGTTATCCTCGATACAATGCTCGATGTTTCAGGTTTTGTGGATTACACCCTGCCTGAGCCGCTTTTTGATAAAAAGTACTGTACCACTTTTCCTTATAGAACCGATTGGAACTACGATACACCAGGTAAGAGAAGTAACATAGACTTCTATACGGATTGTTCCAAACTAGACGGCCAGGTTGGCTTTGGGGTGTACTTTGAAAAACTAGAACTGCTCATATCGAGCAGTTTACCCGACCATTGCTGTGTATCAAGCGAAGATCCTTGCAATTAAAAGAGTGCTAGAATGGCTAAGCTATAATGTCATAACGACAACTATCTAGACTTGAAGAGGTCTACCAATTTGCTGTCACTGGCTAGAACAGAAGTCGCAGGCATTGAGTCCGTCATGATAGGTCACTGTCTGATCGGAAAACATGCTGACAGACTGAAGGTTGCCACTAATGAATCTTGCCAAAGCTGTGAGGACGTCGAGGAAGAAGAGACTATGGAACATCTGCAGTGTGCGTGTCCCTCGCTGACAGTCAGAAGGAGTTCCACTTTAGGTTCGCATCTTCCTTCTCCTGTTCCTGTGGTATCACAATGGATGAAAACGTCTAAGTGAGTCTGAAGGCAGACTGCCACCTTAACCTGCCAACCTTCCCATGCAAATATGGCTACAACAACAACAACCTACATCAAAAAGAAGTCTCTGTGCAAAGTCTCAAGCGGATATCTTAATTTGTACGATCGCTATCTTGATTTCCCCACAGGGACTGTCGGACGAATAAAGCGGGACCGACTTTGATTACAAAGCCGATCGAGAATATATATACTTTATTGGGTGGCAGATCAATATTTCCAAGTGTTGCAAACAGAATGACTAGATTGGTATACCCCTCTCCTATGGTGGTGGATATAAGGACAAAAACATCAACGATTTCTTATAAAACCATAGTGTGTAGCATTAAAATTTCTCAAAAATATCTATTTCCAAATCGTCATTACAATTGGAAACCTTTGAACTTCAGGCACAATTGTTCTGCCTTGTCTACACCGCGTGTAAGTTTCAATGCTTTGACATACAATAGTTTCGAATTAACATTAAAGTATCATTTACAGTCAAAACAATTGTGGGCCACACACACACACCGAAAATAAAGGACAACTGACGACACATTTATTCATTCATTCAACAATTCGTTTGCCAGGATATTTTAATGACAATTCCCCAATCAACACATTGTCAAAATTGTCTCCTCACTTGGGTCGTTTGAAAATGTTGTCAATTCGTCGTTCAAAACGTTGTTGACGATGGATAGGGCAAGCGGCAGAAAGCGAGAGAGAGAGATGGACAGGACATAAATAACATTTGGGGGGTTTCTGGCTTCCGGCTGTCAGTGATATCCTTAAAGAAATTGAATAGTAGATAGCCCATGCACGGGTATAACATGTGTGTGAGTGACAATACATTTGTGGGCCTCATAAGTATATGTCAATTAGATAGGCTTTAGCCTTCAGTAGAGAGTGAGAATACAATTGTGGCATATGCTAAAAATTGAAGCCTGAAGGGTCTATTCTCACCTCCTCTCTGTCCTCGCAGAGAGTTAAGTGAAATTTTCATATATTTTGCCTTTAGGATTTCCTTAACATTGAGAAGGAGTTGCTCTCCCCTATCAACCTACCATCGCAAGCCATTTCATAAACCACACTCACACAAAAGCGGCAAGTCAGCCTAAAGCCTTATATGAGCTGCCTGCCAAGGAAGTCATCACTCACTCAGTCATCAGTTGTCGCTGCTCTGGTGGGAAATTGGGGAATAATGCCATGGCATAATAAGCGAGATATCAAAGTTTTAACTAAGTACACGTGTGTGTTTCTCGTTTTGTAATGAAACCATTATTGGATTTAAGGCAAAAACCTTCCCAACCTCTACTCTTCCCTTCTTCCCTTTATCTTATTGACTTGCTCGCAGTCAAGGTGGTGATAATTGTAATTGTATTAAATAAGAAGACATTGCTATAACTTAATTAAACAACTAAAACTTTTGGCCTTTGGGGTGATACTTCAAAGAGGATTAGTTTGTGGCAATTGCATAGAGTTTGGGGAGAAATCGTATTAATAAACTTTCTAATTAACAATATCGAACTTAAGAGGATAGACAGAGAGACAGACGAACAGACTGAATGACAAAGTGATGAAGCGATTATCGAATATAATAACAAAAGAATACAACTATCTAAATAGTAGTCATTAAATAAAGAACCCATTAACCAATTTAAGTCTCTTTTTAAAAGGAACATTTAAATGGGCCAATGTAGCCATTAAAAAAAAGTTCACTGCACTTGTCCATGTCAGCCTTTTATTGATTATGTTCAATGAAGCACCTCTAAAGAGAAGAGAACAACTTTTTTCGTTGGTTTTATAAGGATGCGTTTCGAACAAAAAATTCACCCATTGTGGTGGTAAAACTTTCCATAGGCAAAGCTTGCCAAGATGGCAGACAAATGGCAAGAATATACAACGGGAAACTGTTGGAAGAGATCTTGTTCGGCGAAAAACTAGCTTGCAGTGAACAGTTTGAAGATAGTTAGTGTTTGAGATTTCACATAGTCTTTTTGCTAAAGAACTTAACCATAAATATTAGGAACAACAAGCTGTGAAACAACATGGAGCAGAGCGGATGTCAATCTCAAATCTGCTCCGGCTACTTCCTTTTGATTCACGCTTGCTCTGCTCCCAATCTTCATATGAAGTAATGGAATGATTTGGATCATACATAGCATAAAAAAGTAGACAACTTGAACAACTTCAGTCCAATCGGATAGGAATTTTGTACTTCACTGGCCCAAGGCGGCAAAACTAAGCTTAAATAGGAGCCAATATATATATATGCTTATAGGTGGATTCGGACCTCTAGGAGCTCATCATATCAAATTTTGAGATAGTTTTATATGGGAGATTTATGTAACAAAATCTGATCATTCCCAATTTTAATCTGAATCGATCTTCATCAATAAGAACTGTTTGCGCATGAATTTGAATAGATTGCAGGATCTGTTATACTACTTAAAAGGGTCTAAGATCAATATATCGAGGTGTTATAATTAGAAAGATTAATAAGTATTCGCCAACGCACGAGATTTGGCTAACCTGAGAAATGGTAGATTGGACTTTAAGTTTGACTAAATAGGCTGTTGGGAGGCCACCGTAACGCAGAGGTTAGCATGTCCGCCTATGAAGCTTCTCCCTCCACCTCCTAATGCTAGTGACATTTGTGAGGTACTGCATCATTTGGTATGTTTGCCATATAAAAACTTCTACCCAAAGAGTTGCCGCTCTGCGGGACGCCGTTCGGACTCCACTATAAAAAGGCGGTCCCTTATCCCCTTGAGCTTAAACTTGAATCGGACAGCACTCGTTGATACGTGAGAAGTTTGTTCCTGTTCCTTTATAGAATGTTCATGGGCAAATTTCTATTTTTCAATAAGACCGTTGATGACGTCATGTCTAAAGTGAAGGGATTTTTGTAGAAGCTTAGCACAATCTCCTAGCATTGACATTGCATAAACCCTGATAAAATATCGGAACCTAGAAAAATATAATTTATAGGGAAAAGTAAGAAATCTTTTTACTTAACGTGCTAAAAAGAAGTAAAAACTTTGCTTACAGATCCTAACCACTTATTTATCCATCCAAAAAATTTATTCGCCTTACATACAGTTATATTATATCAAAGCACATACATATAGCAAAACTCACTGTTCCAAATTTCAGTAAAATCGGGTAGTAGGTGTAACTTAATGGTCCCAAAATCTTAAATGTAAAGAACGGTTTGAAAGTTCCATATATCCACTTAGAGATCGATTTCGGCCACGTTCCGCACGAATATAGATGAGCCAAATATTCCTTTTTTATGAGGTCAAGAAGCCTAGTCGAGAAATCAGTTAATATGGTAGCTCTATCCGTACCTCTGAGAGGTCTCCTGAGATTTGTGAACGGAACGGAATGGTTCCAATGGATAAGATCCAACGAAGGGACATAAGTGCTTGCGTGAGGCATAGGCATTTTACACCCCCGTTGTGGTTCTCCATTCTTACTGTTTCTTTCATACGTGTATAACCACTGTATATGGCCCGAGGTTTCATTTTCTTTCTCTTCTCTTTCTTCCTTTCAAGGGTATCACAATGGGCCAAACTGGCTTCCGAGTGAACTAACCTATGGTGGGCAACCCATTCAGTCTAACTTAATTTATATCCAAATATGGCCCGATCGGAACCATACCCGGCACGGTTGTCAACACATCTCTCAGTGCGAAATATACTCTAGTATGGTCTGATCTAAATCTTACTTGTGATAAATGTCGGGAGGGTCTAAAAACTCACAGTGCCAAATTTTAGCCAAATCGGTTAACAATGGTGCATTTTATGGGACCAAGAACTTAAGTGGGAACACTGTTCTATGTGTGGGCTATATCAAGATATAGTCCAACTTCCAACTAAACCTGCCTAGGATAAAGTTTCAACTCATGATGTTTAATGTCCAGTTTTAAATCGTTTATATTCATCTGCATTCTTCTAAAAAGTATCAACTTATTTTTATTTAAATTTTTTTTATTTCCTACAGTAATTTATAAGAAATCATTCAGTTATTTAAGCATAATACATCTCTTCTCAAAGTCTGCACTCAAATCGCCTCATTGAATTTCAATTGATTTTAATGAACAATATCCCATATAAAATTAAAAAATATTAAAGCCATTCCATAGCACTTCCCCCCAGGTATGAGTACCAAGGCTTTCACGCTCTTCTTCTTTAAGTTTGACGTTCGATCTCTCGGCATACTTCACAAGATTATTGAATTTTCTCCATACGTAAAGCACTTTTTATAAAGCAACGATTCATTAGAATTTTGCTGACAAAAGGAAAGAACAATGGTTTTATGGCAGTCATTCATTCATTCAGACGACTAGCACAACCTGTGCGTCAGTCCGCCAGTCTGCTAGTCAACTCAACTAACCCACCATGGCCTGTAGAAAACAGATTAAAAACGAATTTCTCATACAATTCTTCCTTCAATCATTTTCTCATAATTCGCACAATCAATGCTTCTGTCGAAGAATGGCCCAAAATGAAGAATTGAAAATAATTAAAAATCAATTTATCACAGGCTTAACATTGTTAGCCTTGAAAACTTTGTTCGTTGCTGGTATTTCATTTCATTTTCCTTACTTCCTTTGGTCCTAGGGTTTTTTGTTTTGTTTGGAAATGCCTTTAAATTCTTTGTTGAAAAGGAAATTGAAATAAAAGTGAAAATGATGCTAGGGCCCAAAGCGATACAAAACAATAAGGCAAGACCATTAATCATAGCCAAAAAACAAAAACCAAATATGAGTACTTCACTGAATCTTGCAGACAAAAGTCCGTGATGTTATCGTCAAAAGTCATCCAACATGGCCTTCCTTCTTACCGTCACGTCTTTGCTTTTCTCATCACAATTGTTGATGGCTCCACATATGGGGAATAATGAATGGTCGAATGGATAGATGACGAGAAAACTCAACTACAAACCCCCTTAGCCAATGGCCAGGAAACGGATATGCACATGATATCGTCGAAACAAGGCACAAGATGAAGAACACAACGATGAGGTTGAAAAGGATGACAATGTGATATGACTTCAACATGGCTTAAGTGGACAAATTTCTGTCATACAATGAACAAATTTGACAGATTAAAAATGAGCAAAAAGTTGAAAAGTTTTATTAATGGTTGGATATATTAACTATGACCAACATAGACTCTTAGCACAGGTCAACAAAAGAACAAAGGTGAAATATGAAAAATGCATGAAGCTACCAATGACCAAACTGAACATGACGAAAAAATTTCAAGCCATTGTAATGGTCGTTTTTACCTTTAGAGACATTTTCAAATTTTTTTTCGTTCTCAACACCTCAAGAATTTTTTTTTATAACTTGGTACCTGGGTATTTTTTTTTCAGTGAACAAAATCTGTTCTTTCTCACCAAATCTGCCTTCACATACATTTGGAAAATGATTTTAAATAATTTTATACATTTAAATACTAACGCCTTTGTTTATGTTCAGTTAGTACCAAAAAAAGAGCACTGGTTTGCATTTGGTCTCAACATGAGATAACCATAGTGAGATATAACAGTTTATTTTACGATTAATTGATAACCCAATCAGCCTGACTCAAACATTTCATTCTCCACAAAACAAATCAGAACTTCCTTTTTGTTTCAACTTCTGCCGAGATAACATCAGCTTCTATAAAAATCCAGGTGATAGGAGAAAAAATAAGTGATATTAAACTCTACGAAATCGTTTTCATCCACAAGTTTTTGCAAACATTGCAAGCAAAAATTAGTTTGTATTCTGTCTGACGACAACGTGGATAAAATATTTTATAAAGGCAAAGTAAGTTTTTACCCGAAGATATAAAGTGAGAATTTTACAAGAAATTATTTTTCTCAGGGAATCAAATTCATAGACAAATACGTCCCGTTCATCCATCTCACAGGCTTGAGAAGACGGGGGACGTAATTACAGCGTCTTTCCCCTACTCACGCCTGGTTGACGTTTTAGGGCTATGCCCGAATGAATTTCCTAAAACTGCCCGAAATGAAGACGTAATTTTCTCGAGACCCCTAGAAATTTCTTTTCTTCATAGAATCCCACCATCATTCGCTTGCGGAGAAAGAAAAAATCTGAAATTTGAATTTTTACATGGAAAAAATATCTATCACCCAATAAGTTACCCTTTATTGGAAAGCAGAGAGCGTGGATTCAATAGTTTATTATAACATCAAATCAATATGTATGACTGCTTGGTTTGATTGAATCAACGCAGCATTGCTCCAACAGGTTGAGATCGAAAAGAGGAAACAAAAAAACAACAACCACATGGCACACCATTGATCCCCAAAATTATTGCTTAACAACAACACAATGAACAAACCGCCAGTCTAACAAAACACATTGCTAATTATTGAGTTGCGTTCTCCCCGCCACTGTACCCAACAACTCAGCAACATACTTTGCCGCATAGCAACCTATGGTCATGCTAGGGCTCATTATTATCATCATTGCCGAGATCGTCATCTTTTCAAACCATCATTTAGTTAAGTATTTGTCATCCCAAAAGGGTGAAATATTATCTATAAAAATTTTTTTTTAAAATTAATTTTTTTTTGCACTTTAGTTTTATAAGGCCTAGAACGTAAGTTTAGCAATCAATTCTCATTTACATCGCTAAGGCAAAACCCAATAATTTCCTCTACTAGTCTCATCACACATCACGCAGAAAAGGGCCCTATTCTTGCATCGATGGACAAAAAGTAATTCGGTGAGTGTTTGTTTCATTATTTAAGTTTGTGTTTCTGCTTTTGCCTTAATGAAGTGATCATAATAATCATATTGAGAATTCGAATGATAAAGTGTCTAGTAAAAATCAATTTTTGGCTTTGTGAGATCGATTGAAAACTGAATATGCCAACAAAATTTAAACGTTGTGTTTTTAACAAGTTGATTTTTGCTAGCAAATTTTTTTTTTAAGTCTGAAATATTAAAAAAAAAATTTTTGCAATTTAAAAAAGCCAAGTTATCTATTTGGGAAATAGAATTTTTTTTTTCATTAATCAATGTGTGCTAAAAATGTGAACTATATATTTTTCTAAGAAATTTTACTATGTATCCCTCGATTTCCCAGATAAATAAAATTTCGTTAATGCTTAATTAATTAAACGAATGCAAAGAATAAGTTAGATAGATTTTTTTATAGAAAATAATGTTTAAAAATGTTAATATATAAAATAATTTTTTTGAACTAGAATGAAATGTATTTCGCGATAAATATTAACTATATTTTTTCGAACAAATCTCTTTGAAATATTGAAGTGAAAATGCTACTTGAGTAGATTTTTTGTTCATGGGTGTTTCGTTTCATAAGGGCAATGGAAAAGTGATAGTGTAGTTTATTTCTACAGCCTTTAGTTTTGGGGTTCTATGTAAAATATAATGCCACTAGAACCAATGGTAGGGAGGGTTTTGAGGCAAAGGTTTCTCACATCACCTAGAGAACCTGTTTAAGGTCTATTTTTATAGGATATCCTGTTTGTTATTTATTTGTAGAATTAGGGGGCAATTGAAGTATTTAAATTTGGCCAATTTGTTGAAATATTACGTTTTATTAAATAAACTAGGAGTCTATATAATATTTTATTATGATGTACCTGAAGTCAATTCTCAATGAAAAGGACACGAACCCCCCCAACGACTGCTTGCTAGCCCTATTGTCCTTTTCAGTGAGTTTTGTGGGAAATTCTTAAAGGCCGCTACAGTAGTGGATAATGGTACGTTACATAATAGAAGATGGCGCCCAGCATGGGGCATAAGAACTATTTACAATTTTTTTTGCAGATTCGATATTTTTGAGTCCTGCTTAAAATCGATAAAGATTCTAGGATACATTTGGGTATCAAGAACTTTAGAAAATCCTTGCTTGTTAAAGTTAAAGGAACTAAATAATTCTTTGGCTCATTCCATAGTATAGAAATTAAAGTTCAAATATTTAGGCATAATGTTCTTGATTGACTGAAATGAGGACAATCTTTTAAGATATATTTTATGGCCTTTCTGGAATTTAGTCTCTTGAGTAAAGTTCAATCGAGTGAACTAACCGCTTGGTTAAATGATTTATATTCTTTTTGGTTATAATCATACTCAGGAATTTGACGACATTTTGTTTTTGTGCTTTACGGCTATTTTTATTATATTTGGAGATCTTAGGTATCAGTGCTAATTAATCGTCAGGAATATATGATTTTGCAGGCTGCGAATTCATATCCGTCAATTATTTAGGAAATGTCTGAAATGGGAAATAGATATTTCAACTGGTTTGATCTGAAGTATAATAAGAGAGAATTGTACTGTACATCCATAGACCAATTTGTATTCCTATATCCTTAAAAATAGCACCTTTTAATCATTTTACCAAAACCTTTGAAATGAAACACCGACGAATTTATTGTTTTTTCTTCATAAGAAGTCTCTTTAACAATATCTGGAATTTTCCGGTATTGTGATACCAAATTATTTTTCTTTGATTTGTGATTTTGTACTCTTACAAGAATAATAATGTCTCTAGATAGGACACCTCCGATTCCTAGGGATAATGCCAATGGTGAAAATTCTAATACTAATCAGGCTACTAATGCCCACGCGACAGTCCCGGACGGAACTTTGATTTGCCATTGCTGCAATGGGGCAATGACAGAAGGTCAGGAATGTTTATCATTAAGTCAATGTTGGCATTCATTTCACCGAAATTGTATTGAAGGTCATTTGTCGACGACGGCCGAATGTCCTACGTGTAGGATACCATGTCAATTATCTGATCTTAGATTGATAGCTATAGGTTCAAAACCACGGACTAAGACAGCACCTAAAGGGAAAGGTCGTGGAGCCATGGCGAAACAGTATAACACTAGGCACGCTGCAAAGAACCTTTTTCAAGGACAAAGTAATTTACTAGATTTTAGTGAAGATTCACGAGGAGCAGAGGGTATGACCCCTAGTAGAAATGAGAGGGTAACGGATAGTTTTCAAGAAAATAATCGTTCGATTCCACCCCCGAATGTGGCTCCTTCAGTTGACTATAGAGAAATTCAGAGGATGATAGAAACGAGCCTATCTACTATGATTACTAGATTGAATATCTTACCAAATAATAATACGACAGGACCTAATCGTTGTAATCAGGATTTTGTCAGTAACAATGCATCTTCCAGCTTAAATGCAAACAGACGTAACTCGCCTGAGGTACGGCAACAACCGCAACCCCAACCAAGAATAGATAACCAATTTCCTAATTCCCCAAATCGATTTTCCGTTTCGAGCATACCACTCCAACCTGATAAAATAAATACAATTATTCAAAATTGGCAATTAAAGTTTGATGGTTCTCCAGCTGGATTAACAGTGGATGAATTTTTATATCGAGTCACGACTCTGACTGAGGATAATTTTAACGGGGATTTTGCATTGATTTGTAGAAATTTGAATATTTTGTTGTCCGGTAAAGCACGGGAATGGTACTGGAGATACCGGAAAAACGTCGATCAGATAGTATGGGAAGAATTTTGTGATTCCATTAAATTTCAGTACCGTGATTTTAAGACTTCGTTTGAGATACGTGAAGAGATTAGAAATAGAAAACAAAGGTTAGGAGAATCCTTTGATTCTTTCTTTGAAGCAGTGACTTCGATTCACGATCGCTTACCAACTCCGATCTCAGAGCTTGAACTAGTCGAAACTCTTACCAGAAATTTACGTCCGGAAATTAGACAAGAACTTCTCTATATTCCGATAAATTCTCTAGCACACCTTAGAAAGTTAGTTCATATGAGAGAAAATTTTTTGAATGACGATTATGTCAGGAAGCAATTGTCTAATAGAATAGTAAATGCGTACCCAGTAAAAAGACAGATAGCAGAAATTTCCGATTTTTCCACCGAATCATGTGAGGAGAATATTGAGTCCGTAAATGCAATTCAAAGTTTTCCACAGGAATCCCGATGTTGGAATTGCGATGAAAATGATCATTTTTGGGAAAATTGTTTGAGTGAGAGGAAAGTGTTTTGCTATGGCTGTGGTGCTAAAGATACATACAAGCCAAATTGTCCCACATGCGCAAATGCCAGGCCAAAATTTCACAAAAATTTTCGTCAGGGAAATTCTATGAAGAAAAATACTTAGTAGATCAAAATGCTGATGATAGTAAAGGGTCCCAGTTATGTGACTCTACGTCAATAAAGAATACCTCAGATCCAAAAGATTTTGATTTTCCTTTGCAGATTGCTGATTCAAAGGACATGTTGCAATGTCAACCAGATAGTTCGAACAAATCAAGTTCCTTTTGCAGTTTTGAATATAGACCTGATATTAATTTAAGACATATTTTTCCAAAATTACCCTATCATAAAAGGTATGAAATTTATATGCAAAGAAGAAACGAAATTTTTAATAAGTCTGATAAAATAGTTGCTAGTGTGCGAAAACCAAAACGTTCAACTTTACGTTACAGAAAATATTTTAGGCTAAAGAAAATTGCAAGAAAACTTTTAATTTCAGCTATAATATCCGACCCAATAGATAAACGATTTTATGCTCAGGTTTCATTCCTGGAATTCAATGAATACGGTCTCTTAGACACCGGAGCCAATATAAGTTGCGTAGGAGCATATTTAGCTAACCATCCTTTTCATAGATATGACAATTTTGTAAAATGCAAATCATTTGTCAAAACCGCTGATGGAAAAAATATCGAAATTAAAGGTTGGATTCAAGTTGATATTTCTTTTAAAGGTCAAACTAAGACAATTAAACTGTTCATTATTCCCGCCATATCATCTCGTATTATACTCGGCATAGACTTCTGGAAAGCTTTTAATTTAGTCCCAAACATAATAAGCTCCATAGATCTTTTTGAGGGCCCAGTCAAACTCGAAGTTCCCTTTGATAAAAATTTAGTTAAAGACAGTCAGAGTGAAATAGAATTAGAATCTGATGAACATTTTTACCCTTTATCTTCTGATCAACGATCAAAACTAGACATGGTCATATCCATGTTTCCAAATTTTCAGAAACAAGGTCTTGGTAGGACAAATCTGATTACTCATAGGATACATATTGGAGACGCGAGTCCTATCAAACAACGATTCTACCCCGTATCGCCGGCAGTGGAGAAGATCATTTATAAAGAGATAGACCGAATGTTAGATCTAGGCGTTATTGAGAAGTCTAACTCGCCATGGAGCTCGCCCATGAGGTTGGTTCTTAAGCCTGGAAAAGTTCGTCTATGTTTGGATGCGAGGAGGTTGAATTCGGTAACCCAAAAGGATGCCTACCCCCTTCCAAACATAGATGGAATTTTTGCCCGACTTCCCAAAGCTCATTTGATTTCCAAATTAGATTTAAAAGACGCGTATTGGCAAATTGCCTTAGAGGAAGAATCGAAAGCCTATACTGCCTTTACCATCCCCGGACGTCCTCTTTATCAGTTTGTGGTGATGCCTTTTGGTTTATGCACGGCTCCCCAAACTATGTGTAGGTTGATGGACCAACTCATTCCACCCGACTTGAAACATTGTGTATTTGGATACTTAGATGATTTAGTTATTGTGTCGGAAGATTTTTCTAGTCACCTGGAAGTATTAATGCGAATCGCATCACAATTTAGGAAAGCTAACCTAACAATTAATGTAGCAAAAAGTAAATTTTGTGTAGTGCAGGTGAAATACCTTGGCTATGTTATTGGCAATGGAGGCATAGGTACAGACCCTGAAAAAGTGACAGCGATCTTGAATTGGCCTGTCCCCAAGAATGTAAAGCAGGTTAGAGGATTTTTGGGCTTAGCAGGTTGGTACCGTCGCTTTGTTGATAATTTTTCCACTATAGTTGCTCCAATCTCAGATTTAGTTTCTACGAAGAAGAAGTTTTACTGGACCCCAGAGGCTCAGGAGGCCTTCGACAAGGTTAAGAAATTGTTGACTACAGCTCCAATTTTGGCTAACCCAGATTTCAGTAAGAAATTCTTCGTGCACTGTGATGCCAGTAATTACGGAATTGGTGCGGTTCTCGTGCAATTGGACGATGAGGGCAACGAGAGGCCAATTGCCTACATGAGCCGGAAACTTAATACCGCCCAACGTAATTACAGCGTCACAGAGCGAGAATGTCTTGCTGCAATCGAGGCTATACACAAATTCCGCTGCTATATCGAGATGCAGGAGTTTGAGGTTATAACTGACCACTCTAGCTTGTTATGGCTTCTCAAACAACCTGATCTCAGCGGCCGACTCGCTAGGTGGGTTTTCAAGCTTCAATCCTACAATTTTTCCATTAGCCACCGAAAGGGAAGGGACAATATTGTTCCCGATGCTTTGTCACGCATCCCAGAAAATGGAATTTCGTCCTTAGATCTCTCAGCACCGGAAATAGATCTTACCTCGCCGCATTTCAATGATTCCGATTATCGTGACCTCAAGAACAAGATTTTAGGTGAACCGTCAAAGTACCCCGATATAAAATTGGTAGATAACTACATTTACATTAGAACAGATCACTATTCTGGAGAGGAGGAACAGGAGAACAGGTGTTGGAAGTTATGGATTCCGTTTAGACTGCGTACCGAAGTTTTGTCTAGGGCCCATGATTCGCCTATTTGTGCACACGGAGGTATGACGAAGACGCTTCACCTATTGCGTAGAAGTTTTTTTTGGCCAGGAATGGTCAAAGATGTGAGGAATTACGTCAAGAATTGCGAGGTTTGCAAAACGACGAAGGCCCCTAACTTTACTATGAAACCACCAATGGGAAACCAAATCGTATCGTGTCGGCCATTCCAAAGGCTTTATATAGATTTTTTGGGTCCATATCCCAGAAGTAAATCTGGCTATGTTGGCTTATTCATTGTGCTGGACCACTTCAGTAAATTCCATTGGTTGTGCAAATTGAGGACATTTAGATCGAAGAGTATAATAGATTTTCTAGAGACCCAAATTTTTCATATATACGGCGTCCCTGAAAGCATCGTTAGTGATAATGGAACCCAGTTCCGTGCCCATGATTTTAATGCTTTCTTGACCTCATACGGGGTTAAACATATCTATACGGCACTATATTCCCCTCAAAGTAATGCGTCAGAGAGAGTTAATCGCTCGTTAATCGCAGGTATCAGGGCCTACATTAAGAAAGATCATCAAAGATGGGACGAGACCATTAGCGCCATTAGCTGCGCCTTGAGAAACGCTTATCATGAAACCATTCACACGTCTCCTTATCACGCTTTGTATGGAATAGATATGATAAACCATGCATCTTCATATCAGCTACTTAGAAGTTTACAGCTTTTGGACGAACCAAGCTTTCAATTATCTAGAGATGATATTTTACAATTAAAACACCTGGACATGAGGAAATTTATGAAGGAAGCCCATGATCGTAATTCTAATCAATACAACCTAAGATCGAAGCAACAGTCTTTTCAAGTTGGCCAGGAGGTATTCCGTCGAAACTTCGCCCAGAGCTCGGCTGAACGAAAGTTTAACGCGAAATTGTCGCCCATGTTTATAAAGGCCAGAGTGCGAGAAAAAATTGGTAATAGCTATTACATTTTGGAAGACTTACAAGGAAAACTAGATGGCACATACCATGCAAAGGATATTCGTCCTTAGGGATACAGAAATCACTCCCTTTTTCCAGCTAATTCTACGTACCACCGGCACAGAATTATCCGGTTTTGTAATGGTCGTTTTTACCTTTAGAGACATTTTCAAATTTTTTTTCGTTCTCAACACCTCAAGAATTTTTTTTTATAACTTGGTACCTGGGTATTTTTTTTTCAGTGAACAAAATCTGTTCTTTCTCACCAAATCTGCCTTCACATACATTTGGAAAATGATTTTAAATAATTTTATACATTTAAATACTAACGCCTTTGTTTATGTTCAGTTAGTACCAAAAAAAGAGCACTGGTTTGCATTTGGTCTCAACATGAGATAACCATAGTGAGATATAACAGTTTATTTTACGATTAATTGATAACCCAATCAGCCTGACTCAAACATTTCATTCTCCACAAAACAAATCAGAACTTCCTTTTTGTTTCAACTTCTGCCGAGATAACATCAGCTTCTATAAAAATCCAGGTGATAGGAGAAAAAATAAGTGATATTAAACTCTACGAAATCGTTTTCATCCACAAGTTTTTGCAAACATTGCAAGCAAAAATTAGTTTGTATTCTGTCTGACGACAACGTGGATAAAATATTTTATAAAGGCAAAGTAAGTTTTTACCCGAAGATATAAAGTGAGAATTTTACAAGAAATTATTTTTCTCAGGGAATCAAATTCATAGACAAATACGTCCCGTTCATCCATCTCACAGGCTTGAGAAGACGGGGGACGTAATTACAGCGTCTTTCCCCTACTCACGCCTGGTTGACGTTTTAGGGCTATGCCCGAATGAATTTCCTAAAACTGCCCGAAATGAAGACGTAATTTTCTCGAGACCCCTAGAAATTTCTTTTCTTCATAGAATCCCACCATCATTCGCTTGCGGAGAAAGAAAAAATCTGAAATTTGAATTTTTACATGGAAAAAATATCTATCACCCAATAAGTTACCCTTTATTGGAAAGCAGAGAGCGTGGATTCAATAGTTTATTATAACATCAAATCAATATGTATGACTGCTTGGTTTGATTGAATCAACGCAGCATTGCTCCAACAGGTTGAGATCGAAAAGAGGAAACAAAAAAACAACAACCACATGGCACACCATTGATCCCCAAAATTATTGCTTAACAACAACACAATGAACAAACCGCCAGTCTAACAAAACACATTGCTAATTATTGAGTTGCGTTCTCCCCGCCACTGTACCCAACAACTCAGCAACATACTTTGCCGCATAGCAACCTATGGTCATGCTAGGGCTCATTATTATCATCATTGCCGAGATCGTCATCTTTTCAAACCATCATTTAGTTAAGTATTTGTCATCCCAAAAGGGTGAAATATTATCTATAAAAATTTTTTTTTAAAATTAATTTTTTTTTGCACTTTAGTTTTATAAGGCCTAGAACGTAAGTTTAGCAATCAATTCTCATTTACATCGCTAAGGCAAAACCCAATAATTTCCTCTACTAGTCTCATCACACATCACGCAGAAAAGGGCCCTATTCTTGCATCGATGGACAAAAAGTAATTCGGTGAGTGTTTGTTTCATTATTTAAGTTTGTGTTTCTGCTTTTGCCTTAATGAAGTGATCATAATAATCATATTGAGAATTCGAATGATAAAGTGTCTAGTAAAAATCAATTTTTGGCTTTGTGAGATCGATTGAAAACTGAATATGCCAACAAAATTTAAACGTTGTGTTTTTAACAAGTTGATTTTTGCTAGCAAATTTTTTTTTTAAGTCTGAAATATTAAAAAAAAAATTTTTGCAATTTAAAAAAGCCAAGTTATCTATTTGGGAAATAGAATTTTTTTTTTCATTAATCAATGTGTGCTAAAAATGTGAACTATATATTTTTCTAAGAAATTTTACTATGTATCCCTCGATTTCCCAGATAAATAAAATTTCGTTAATGCTTAATTAATTAAACGAATGCAAAGAATAAGTTAGATAGATTTTTTTATAGAAAATAATGTTTAAAAATGTTAATATATAAAATAATTTTTTTGAACTAGAATGAAATGTATTTCGCGATAAATATTAACTATATTTTTTCGAACAAATCTCTTTGAAATATTGAAGTGAAAATGCTACTTGAGTAGATTTTTTGTTCATGGGTGTTTCGTTTCATAAGGGCAATGGAAAAGTGATAGTGTAGTTTATTTCTACAGCCTTTAGTTTTGGGGTTCTATGTAAAATATAATGCCACTAGAACCAATGGTAGGGAGGGTTTTGAGGCAAAGGTTTCTCACATCACCTAGAGAACCTGTTTAAGGTCTATTTTTATAGGATATCCTGTTTGTTATTTATTTGTAGAATTAGGGGGCAATTGAAGTATTTAAATTTGGCCAATTTGTTGAAATATTACGTTTTATTAAATAAACTAGGAGTCTATATAATATTTTATTATGATGTACCTGAAGTCAATTCTCAATGAAAAGGACACGAACCCCCCCAACGACTGCTTGCTAGCCCTATTAATGGCTCCTATCGTCCTTTTCAGTGAGTTTTGTGGGAAATTCTTAAAGGCCGCTACAGTAGTGGATAATGGTACGTTACACCATCAAACTGAAAAAAGATATTACTACTTAGTAATGTATTGTATTCATTCTATTCTAAGCCTTATTGGACAAAGATTTAAATTTTGTTTGAGAATTTAATCAAAGTGTTTGTTCTTGAAACAATATTTTTGTGTTTCAAGCCTAAAATCATTTTCCTCCCTAGAAAAGTTGGTCTATACTTAAAATTTGTTGAACATATTTTTACATACCTATCATCGATATAGGATAACACTAATTAAATTATTGCCACATACCACAACTGCTATCAACATTTAGTTTAATGCAACTGTTTGAAATAGGACGTCATTGAATATTTAACTAGTTGTACCACAGGAATAAATTATTCTATACTGACCGAAATCCTGTCAACACTCTTATTTTGGCATGGCAGTTTGAATAACTGAATTAAGGCTATGCTCGTTGAGGACTTCATGAAATATGCAGAAGGTAACGAAAAGAGGACGATATAGGAGGCAGAGTAAAAGAAAACTATGAACAACTGTAGAGATTTTACAAAGAAAACAAAATGACCTAAGAATAAACTAGCGTTGGCAACGTTACATATTTTCTAAATTGCCACAGTGATGATAGAAAGTGTGAAAAGGTCACGGTTATTATAAAAGATTTTAATATCTTTGTCAAGTTTAAAATATGCTTACTGCAACAACATAGAATTTAATTTTATACAGCCAGACTAAAACATTTGGAGAGAATTAAATTCACAATCCACGCTCTTGTAATCCGAGCACGCAACCAACTCGGCTACTGGTCTGCTTGAATATATTCCACTAATCAAAAAAGCATTTTAAAGTTTTCAACATTAAAAAAGTCGTTGCTTAAGTTCTAAAAACATAAACATTTCTGCAAATCCCTGAAAGTATGCAACAAAACCAAAGACAGGTAGTAAATGTATGTGTAAGTTGCAATGAATGCTTGTCCCATAACTGTTCTTTTATACTATTACTTGAGATATCTAAGAGAAAATTGCAAATTTTCAAATATTTTTTTTTCTTTTTTATTACAGCATATTTGACCACCACTGTGCTTTTGTTATAAAAACTTTTTTTCTTCCTTCTCTCATATATATCATTACAACAATGCTCTAACTATATCCATTATTCGATAAATGTATTTAGAATGCCATTGTTGTTGTTTTTGTTACCACTATTACTATTATTGTCCTTGTTATAGTCATTGTTGTTGTTGTTGTTGCTGTTTTGTGTTGACCCAATAGAGTATCGAATAATAAACAACAAAATAACCAAGAAAAACAACTTTAACAAATCCAAATGCCAACAATACCAACAAACAATAGCAATAACAATGGTCAATAACTCCCCCCTTATTCTCCATCAGCACCAATACCAAAAATTACCCCCCAAGAAGCTTAAGCAAGGATGTATGTTGTGTGGATGAATGATGAAAACGATGAATGAACGAATGAATCAATGAGCGGAGAAACATTGGCAATGTTAGAATAAATGGTTGCTTGGATTGTGTGTTTTGAGGATGTTTTTGCTTGAATTTCGTTTCAAATAAATAAACAAACGACAATGATGTACAATATCAACAATGTCAGCAAAAAAAAAAAAAAACGAGAGGAGAGAAGGAAAAAAGGAATGAAATTTAAGAAAATAAGTAAAGGAAAACAAAGACCAATTTTCATAGCCAAGGGCCATTGGATGAAAGCAATTTTATGATCGAAACCCACCTTGAATAACAAAAAAAATTGCAAAAAAAAACTGCTAGCAATTATTGTTTTACATTTTTCTTAATTTTTTCAAGTATATCAATAAAGTGGCCAGCAAAAAAAATCAAGCACGGATAGGGGCCATCAATACTTACTCCAAGAAATTGTGTTGTCTTAAATTTCGCAAAACATCCGTAGCACACAAGGCATTACAATTAACGTCTGGCGAGCTCAATAAACGGCGTTATGCCTTTTATAGGGTGACTCAGGGGAATTTGTTTAAGCGTTAGCTGAGCAAACGTACAATTCAATGGCCAGTTGGCCAGTCGATGGCACTATCGAACTATCGATATTTCATCAAATTTCAAGTTGTTTGCCAGTCAGGGAGAAGAGAATTTAACAATTTTAGTTTGAAAAACCCAGAGATCGCAACGGATACCAACCATTATGGGACGCGTTTCGTCATGGTTAGAATAACTCCATCCATGTTAGGTGTGAAAGCTTCAATGGCCGTCAGTTGGTATGTTATATTTATTCCGAATTTATTGCGAAAACGCCTCTATGATATAAATACCATATTAACCTCGTCAACCTTGTTTGTTAGCTGTACTTTTCCCCATGCATGCGTTTTCGCGTAACGGCAGATTTTTTTGTCTACACAATTACACTACTCTAATGGCATACTTATGATCCTGTGCATCTGTTGGAAGTTGTATTGATGGCTTCGAACGTTAGGTAACGCTTTTCTCTGTTGCCCTGGTTCGAATCCCGACCGGGCCCCGCCCAATTTTCCATTTTTAAGTCTTTTAATTTAATTTTACAATTTTTGTTCGTTTCTCTTCTGAGACGAGCTCAATGATCGGAGATTTTCTTTGCAAATGGAAAAGGAAAGGCAGAGATTGCAACATACACCAACCACTAGGGACGCGTTTCGTCATTTGGTTAGAATATTTTTTTTTAGATTTGGATAAATATAGATGGACATTTTTATCGGCATAGTTCCAATTTTTGCGAAATTGAACAAAAATAAGTGATCTTGTCCTGAATGAATCCCAATCATTCATTTTTCAATACTCTTTCTTGTTGGGTATATCAACTATCGTTTGAATTGGTCCATAACCAAATATAGCTACGTTATTAAATCTCTCGATTTAATTTTTCATCAGATTGGCGTATAAACCGATTGTACTTTTTGATCCCCTAGACGGCATAATTCTTATCCGATTTGGATGAAATTTTTCATAATATCTACTACTCCTAACATCCTTGCTAAGGACGTTGCTCCCACATAAAAACGGATCATACGCATAGTTCCACGATTCGCCGCTTGTGACGATCTTATAAACGTATTTTGAAGCAACGCGATCGTATTTTTCAACGTTTCTTCGCCCAAATCGGAATGAGTCTTTTTTGAGCGATTGTCAAATGTTGCAGAATCCAATGGAAACAAACGTTTTTTTCTGGCAAGGTGCTCAAGCAATATCGAATGTATGTTGATGGAAGAAATGCCCAAGGATGCCTCCTCACGGTGTGTCACATGTCAATCTTGCATAACAGGTTCGCACAATGCATCAATGTTCTCTGGTATAACGGCCATGTTTGGAGACCTTAACGGAATTCGATTTTGAGCGGGCGCCGGCCATTCATTGAATTAATTAAACCAGTTTTTCGAAGTGCTATAGGATGGTGTTTCATGGCCATACAATGATTTAAGTTCATCTGTGCACTCCAGTTGTAATAATCCAAGTCGCAAGCAGTGAAAAATGGTCGCACGAATATGTTCACAAGTTGACACCATTTTTTTTGTCAAATTAATTTTTTCGAGTCACTGTAAACAGCACAAAAGATGGTCGTGCGTCAAAACATTCTGAGTACGATCAAGCTGCAAAATTTTAAATTATCCAGTGGAAACGTCAGATTGGAGCTGGCAACACTTAGTGATGCCTAAGCCAGAAACTTATATAAAAACCCTCGCATCATTATATTGTTTAAATTTTTATGTAAGAATAATTCTTGATTTTTGGTTTTTATTAAAAAATAGTTAATATTAAAAAATATATAAATATGTTTTCAAACGATTATTAAAATTTTTTATAATTTTTTTTTATTTTACAATGATTTATTTTTTTTTTAATTTTGATTTCCCAATTGTAAACGGTAGCCTTTTTACATTTTTTTGTTAAAATTTATATCGACAAACATCAATTGCCAGTTGTTCAGTTGCTTTTCTCTTCCACTGTGAACATCTCAGATTACATTTAGGGCAAGCATGGGTGCAAGTTGGTAAATAGTTAGGCATTTAGGAAATTTAGAAAACTGATTCCTGGTATATCAAATTACCATTCCTTTCTTCTCAAACAAACACACACACACACACCCTATCCCATATGAATTAATGCACACCCACATGGAAAACCAGGGCGTACATGGGGACAAATAGAACACAGTCACAGGCACCAACTAATAAACAAAACAAACAATTACCAAAAAGGTGATAAATGAGAAGCATGACTAAGGGTTGGATCACACAAATATTGGATTTAGAGCGTCTTTGTATGAGTATGACGCATTGCTACCAGCAGAAATAATAGCATCAGTGACCACCAGAATTCAGCCAAGGGCCATCGATATTGGGCGATAACTTCATTAGGAAAAATAGGTGGGAATTTGACAAAAGCTGATAGAATATGTCGATATTGAGTCATCTTTTACTCCTGGAAACCTTTGAGCTCTATATTGTCTTTATAGGTCTATAAAATTGGGGGCCTCTAAGATTTTGAAATATTGTTTTCTACACCCCAAATACTTTGCATTTTTTGTTTCAAGTTTTAATTTGAAAATGTTTTGCATATCTAGTGTACAGCTAACATTGAGCACATCCCACTCTTTTAATCATGACAAGGACAAGTGTGGCTCATTAGAGAACCGAAAGAAACCATTTCCAGTCCACAAAACTTCCCATTACTAGACTTCACTTTGATTGGCTTTCATTTTATTATGTGGTTTAGTTTTCATTTGCTGGTCGCTTGATTTCAGTTGTTTCCACTCTACCAAGTAGGAATTTCATTTTGCCTCTCGTTAGCCCAGTTCATGATGTCTGCTATTGACCATTTAATCGAAGATAGCCAACATTCCCTGGCAGCCCATGATAGTTTTCATTGAGATTTTTGGTTAGCTCGGTATAACCTTAACATTTACTGAAAGCAGTAGCGTGAAACGTTTACCGCCAAAAAAAAAGGCTCATGTACATAGGGTCAACTCTGTACACCCACTTGGATATGCAGCGTTTGTATTGCATCCGTTAACATTTGTTTGGTGTTTTTGGTTGTGGTTTGTAGCTCTTAACAAACCTCCTAGAATGTTTTTTTTTTGTTCTGTGGGGCCTCTTCGGCGGGTAGTAGTATTGTACAAATTTTCATTTTCAGTTTCATTCACCAAAGGTTTACAAACCATGTTTTATTGGTCGTTTTGACCATTAAGTGGGCGGTGAGATTGGCCCATGTGTTTACCTTTTGGCCATCAGCAAGACTCAGGCCAAGCGACCACAGTCATCCTGGCAAACTTGCCAGGCCGATTGCATTGTAAGGCGGCAATGCCGTTGTGCAAAATAGAGACTTAATTAAAGCAGTTCTGTTGGTTGCACATAATATTTTTTTCCTTTGGGTTCCTCTGAGGCAAAACAACGTGCAATTGGATCTTAACAAATGATTTAAAGCAAGAATAGCAAACATTGTTTTAAAACTCGAGAACACGAAGGGCTAATGAAATCGCTTAAAAAACCCCGAATTGAATGAAAAAAAGTTTATAAAAGACAAAAGAAATTAAATAAAAGTTCTCAGAATTTTTTCGAAATTTGTTTGTTAAGGGAAATTTAATCAAAACAGCCTTTCGAAAACAATGCGCTTAAATTGTATTTTTAAAGAATATTTTATAAAAACCTAATTTATATAAAAAAAAGGTCTAATCTTGTCAATATTTCCACTCCACAAATAATTTTGTAAAAATTTTTATTATTTTTTTTTCATTTGATTTTGGCTTTTTACAGCCAGGACATGTGAATCAATTCATAAAATCGCATAGGTTAGTCGAGCTGATTGACCGAATTGAACGTTACACACAAAGGGGAGAGTATTTAATGAGTTTTAAAGAAAAGAAATTGCCAGATTTTTTCAAACAAATCAGGACACAGATAACACATACTGATTAACGCGTTTCGATTGTTGGATAGATAATAATTTTCAACACCATTGTGGATCATATCCGTCCGTCTGTCTGACCGACCGTTCACACCATCGAAGCGTCCACCAGTAGGGTGGTATCTGTGTTCTGATTTTTTTGAAAAAAATCTGACAATTTGTTTTCTTCAAAACTCATTTCTTAATCTACGCTTTGTGTGTAACATTCGATTGGTCATTCAGCTCGACTAAAATACTCGATTATATAAATTTTTACTGGAGGCCACCGTAACGCAGAGGTTAGCTTGTCCGCCTATGACGCTGAACGCCTGGCTTCGAATCCTGGCAGGAACATCAGAAAATTTATCAGCGGTTGTTATCCCCTCCAAATGCTGGGGACATTCGTGATATACTTTGCCATGTAAAAACTTCTCTCCAAAGAAGTGTCGCACTGTGGCACGTCGATCGGACTCGGCTTTAAAAACGAGGTCCCTTATCATTGAGCTTAATCTTGAATCGGACAGCACACATTGATTTGTGAGAAGTTTGGCCCATCGATGTTCATGGCCAAATTTGCATTTGGATGAATTTTAACTATTGTAAAATATTTTTTCTAATATTTATTTTCATAAAAACCTCAAAAATTTGGCAAAATTCTTTTCCTCCCACCACAGATGGATGAGGGTATATTCATTTTATCATTTTATTTGCAACACCTCGATATATGCATTTCCGACACTTTAAAATATATATATTCTGGAGGGTCCTAAAAATCTAAGACGATCTAGCCATATCCGTCCTCTCGCCCTTCCTTCATCTGTCTATTGAAATAACACTGCAGTCTATAAAAATAGAGATAATGAGCTGAAGCTTTGCACAGCATTTTTTTTTTTTTTTGTTTTAGACAGCCGACATTCATATCGAATATGGTCAAGATCGGGCCATATTTGGATAGAGCTGCCTTATATAACGATTTCTCGATTTAAGTTCTTGAGTACATAAATATCTTTCCAGAATATGGTGAAGATCGGATTATATTTTGATATAGCTGCCATGTAGACCAATAATTCTGTTTAACCGTTGTGTGCAATGTATTGGAGCCTACGACGTCCTTGCCGAGTTTGGTCCAAAACGGACAATTTTTCGATATACCTGCTATGGGTACATGGGACGAAAGGCGGTTAATATATAAATCCTAGGTGGTGGGTATCCAAAGTTCGGCCCAGTGGAACTTGATGCCTTTTATGCTTGTTAACAGAAATTTTAGTCAAAATATGATTTTTATAGCAAGTTTAGCCAAAAATTAGTTTTTATGAAAAGACTCGGTGAATTTTTTTTTTTAATTTGGAATTTTTGTGGATCTTTTTTATACCCACCACCATACGATGGGAGTAAACTAATCTAGTCCTTCCGTTTGTAACACCTCGAAATATTCGCCTAAGACCCCATAAAGTATATATATGCATGATCGTCTCGACGTTCTGAGTCGATCTAGCCATGTCCGTCCGTCCGTTCGTCTGTCGATAGAGGTCGAACGTGTAAAGCTAGCCGCTTGAAATTTTGCCCAAACACTAAATAATAATAATGTAGGTCGTTGGGGATTGCAAATGGGCCACATGGGTTAAGATTTAGATATAGCTCCCATATATTACGAACTGCCAAATTGACTTCTTGAGCTCTCACAAGCCTCAATTTTTGTTCGATTTTGCTGAAATTTTATATGCAGTGTTCTGCTATTATTTCTAACAACTGTGCAAAGTACGATCCGAATCGGTTTATTACCTGATATAGCTCCCATATAAACCAATCTCCTGAAGTGATTCCTAGAACCCTTACAAGCCGCAATTTTTGGCCGATTTAGCTGAAATTGAGCGGGAAGTGTTTTGTAATGACTCTTCAACAACTGTACGAAGTGTGGTCTAAATCGGTCTATAACCTGATATAGCCCCCATATAAACCGATCTCCCGATTTGACTTCTTGAGCCCTTACAAGGCGCAATATTTGCCCGATTTGGCTGAAATTTTGATCATAGTGTTTTGTTATGACTTCCAACAACTGTGTTAAGTACGGTCCAAATCGGTCTATAACCTGATATAGCCCCCATATAAACCGATCTCCCGATTTGACTTCTTGAGCCCTTACAAGGCGCAATTTTTGTCCGATTTGGTTGAAATTTTGCACAGAGTGTTTTGGTATCACTTCCAACTACTGCATCAAGTACGGTCCAAATCGGTCTATAACCCCATATAGCTGCCATTTAAACCGATCTTCCAATTTGACCTTTTAAGCCCTTACAAGCCGCACTTTTTGTCTGATTTGGTGTTCTGTTATGACTTCCAACAACTGTGCCAAGTACGGTCCAAATCGGTCTATACCCAGATATAGCTCCCATGTAAACCGTTCTTCCGATTTTATTTCTTGAGCCCTTACAAGCTGCAATTTTTGTCCAATTTGGCTGAAATTTGGCACATAGTGTTTTGTTATGACTTCCAACAACTTTGCCAAATACGGTCCAAACCAGTCCACAACCTGTAAAACGGTCTCTCGATCATCCTTGTTCGGTTCCTAGAAGATTTAATTTTTGCTGGTATGACAGAAGTTTGGGTTTTAACTGAGATTTTTTAAAAAATGCTGTCGAAATCAAATTTTCAAAAAATCTTGGTAAAAAACATAATTTCATAAAGAAACTCGATTTCCTTATAAAATTTTGTCACATTTGATTTTTCTAGAAAATATGTTTGTCATCTTTCACAATAAGACTCTCCTCTTCCTGGTTTTCTTTAGCAAAACTCGTGTGGATTTTTCTCTTTTAATATATTTTCATTTTCAATAAAAAACTCAAATTGAAAATTCACCTTAAAATTTTATCAAAATGAAATTTTTAAAAAAATTTGTTAAAATTGGTTTTTTATAAAAAATTATATAATTTTATGTAGAACTTCAATTTCCTTAGAAAATTTTGCCATCTTTTTTCTAGAAAATATGTCTGCCTTCTTTCACAGTAAGACACCCCTCATTCTTGGTTTCCTTTTGCAAAACTAGAGCAGATTTTCCTCTTTCAATATTTTCATTTTCTCTGAAAACTCAATGAAGAAAATCCACTTAAACTCTAGCGTTTAATAAAATTTAATGCACTGGCAATAACCAACTTCATCAACATTGGCATTGTGGTATGTGCAGGGCTTTCCCTACTATTTCCTGTTCCTGTTCTTGCTGTAGCCAAAACCACAGGCCCAGCCTATGGGTTTGGGGCAGGGGGAGAAACAGAATGAGGCAAAAATTGTAAACCGCACGTATCAGGGATTTAGATTCCGCAACAGCCGGGACGAAACAAAAGCATTCACAAAACGCTTTAGAAAAAAAAAACAGCAACAACCACATAAAACATAATGAAAAATTGCCAACAAAATAGAAAAAAAAAATAAACCAAGAAGGATCGAATGGCAGCAAGCATAGAGGACGAAAAAAAAAAAACAACCAAAACGATGTGCAGAGCTTATAACGAAATATGAAAAATGAACAACAAAGCAGCTTACAGCGAGTAAATAAAAAAACAACAACACAGAACCAGCAGATGAATGAATGATAACTTGCAGAACGAGAAAGTTTGGCTCCTTGGCTGGGCAGTTACAGCGTACACACCACAGATGGACCATATCTGCCTCCTTGGCTCTCCTACCCCACATTTTGCATACAATCAAAACCCCTTTTGCCCTTAAATTCCCTGCTTGGCCATATTGTAATACCTTAAGCCCAGGACAATATTTACTTGGCTGTTCATCCTTTATAAATATTTTTGTTGCTTTTGAGTGTTTTGCAAACATTCAGGACATGTTTGCTGGGACTTAATACTAGTGTGGTAGACCTACTTGAAAATTCTGGAGCATTTGGTTACAGCTTTCCTATTTTCGTTTTTCTCTTTTTTTTTTGTTTTTCATTTTGAAAGTAAAAGTAGTGAAAAATGTTCGGAGACTGTCTGTGGAAATATACAAAAAACTGCATTTGGAAGGAAAGGGGTTTAGTGAGTTAGAGACGACTTTTTGTGACTTTAGCTTACAAATGGTGAAAAGTAAATATAAGGGGAAAAAATTATGTCAAGTCCATAAAATAAACTTAAAGAAAATTGAGTTTTCATTTAGCTCTATTTATAAAGAAAATATAGTAGACTTTAAATTTTTTTAGAAAAACTAGCTGGACCGGGCCCGCCCCGCTGCGTCTTATTTCAGTCTTTATTTTAATCTTTCTATATTGGCATGGTTCTTATATAAGCCCTATTTGGGGGTGTTATGGGGCGTGGCAGCCCATCAGACACTTGGTTCCGAAAGTGGATATTGAATTCGTGATCCAATCTACCTTTCATTTGAGCCCCGTGTTGCCGTGATAGGTAAATATATCCTGTTTTGGGGGTGGAGCCACCCACCAATACTAAGCCCCACAAATCGGTAACAAATTCGTTTCCTACTCTCAAATAGCTTTGATTTAAGTCCCATATCTGATTGGTTCATGAATCCCTTTGTCGGGTTTTGTGGGTGGGGCGGCCCCCGGGTACCCCACCCAAGGTTTGGATACGAATTTTTTGTTTAACATAAGGTATAAGGTATTACAAACATCGCCCCATCCGCGAGATTTGTCGTTTTTGAAAATAAGGTTAAGGGTGAGGGTCCGCCACCACTTCAGATATCGAACAAGTAAAAAGACTTTAAGTTCGGGCGGGCCGAACTCGCCATAATTCACTGTTCGAGTAATAAATGGGTCTTATATGGATTCAAAACCGTAAATCGGGTAATATGATCCTATTTGCCCAATATTCGGGGAGGATGTATAGGATGTATATACATAGCTCACCGAAATTGGGTAATAAATAGGTCAGTTATGGGAGAAAGATCTCCCAATTGAAGGTATTTAGGGGGGATATACCCAAAAATTATCAGACATAAACCATATTCGGCATGGACGTCAAAGAGCAAATCACATAGTCCGATCCAGACCATAGTCGGCATGAATACTGACTAACTCTTTGCGCAACTCAATATACCTAATTTCAGCGAAATCTGATAATAAATGTGAGTTTTTTGAATCTAAGACCTAAAATCGGGACATCGGTCTCTATGACAGCTATATTTAAATATAATCCTATGTAGATAATACCCGAGGCGAACATTGAAGGTCTTAATAGCATTCACTGTGCCACATTTCAGCAAAACCTTAAATCAGCAGATCGGTATATTCGGAGGCTATATATAGCGGAGGCTATACTCGTACATCGATTTGGAACATGTTCGGCACGGATGACCGGGATTTGACAACTTAATGTGCTAAATTTGTCTTTTATGAGCATAAAATCTTAAATCGGTATGTATGGCAGCTATAACTAAATATAGTCCGATGTATAAAGGGTGATTATTTAGCTATTATCCTTTTGCCAACACTGGTTTAAAAAGCTCACGCACCATTCGTGTTTTGTTTCAAACATCTTCACTTCAACGCTTTGAATTGAATTTTATTATCGCAATGAGTGCTATATTAAGAAAGTTCATCGTGTTCAAATTGTTTTCAGTTTTGACTCAATGGGTATGTAAATAAGCAGAATTGTCACTTTTGGAATGAAGATCAGCCAGAAGCATTGCAAGAGCTACCAATGCATCCAGAAAAGTCACAGTTTGTTGCGGTTTATGGGCTGGTGGCATCATTGGACCGTACTTCTTCAAAGATGATGCGAATCGTAACGTAATAGTGAGCGCTACCGTGAGATGATATCCAAAATTTTTTTGTCCAAAATGCAAGAGCTTCACTTGCATGACATGGGGTTTCAACAAGACGGTGCCACATGTCACACAGCAAGCGTGACAATGTACTTATTCAGAGGCGGTGAGGTGAATATTTTATTTCACGTTCGGGATCGTTCAATTGGTCGCCTAGATCGTGCGATTTAGTGCCTTTAGGCTATTTCTTGTGGGGCTATTTTAAAGCAGGCTATGTTCAATTTCATGTCTATACAGACAAGCCCGCTTCAATTGACGCATTGGAAGACAACATTGAAACATTTATTCGTGAGATACCGGCCGAAATGTTGAAAAGAGTATGCCATAATTCAACTAAGCGGATGGACCATTTGAGGCGCAGTCACAGTCAACATTTTAGTTGTTTTTTTAAACTTCCTATAGCTCTTAAAAAATCACCCTTTTAGTATATTCGGTACCAATATTGAGATACCTAATACAACTAGCTGTGCCAAATTTCAGCGAAATCAGTTAAAGCAATGCGGCTTTATGTGCCTAAAAGCCCAAAATTGCAGATCGGTCTGTATGGACGCTCTATCAAGATATAGTCCAATATAGCCCATGTTTAGAGATGGGCGATGGGTAAATACCCAAAAGGTATTTACCCGGTAAATTGGGTATTTACTCATTTATACCCAAAAGCTGGGTATTTATAAATTTGCAGACCGATCTCCATATATGAATTGGCAATAAATTGGTAATTTTTCATCCGATTTCTATGAAATTTGACACAGTGAGTTCTGGTAAACCCCGTCCCATTTCTGTGAAGTATGGTTCAGATCGGACTATATATGGATATAGCTGTCCTATAGACTGACCGCCCGATCTCCCGGAATAGGGTATTGAGGCCATAAAAGATACATTTATTACCCGATTGCGATGAAATTTGACACATTGAGTTCTGATGGACCCCTACCCATTCCTCTGAAATCGGACCATATTTGGATATAGCTACCCAAGCGTTGGTTATTTACCCGGTAGCAACCCATCCCTACCCATGTTCGAACTTAACCTGTCTATGGACAAAAGACGAATCTGTGCAAAGTTTCTGCTCAACATCTTATTTTTAAAGACTGTAGCGTGATTTCAACAGACGAATAGACGGACTTGAATTTTCTTAGATTTTTGTAACCGCCAAGAATATATTACCTTACAGGGTCGGAAACGAATATTTCGATGTTTTGCAAACGAAATGATAAAATGAATATACTGCCATCCTTCAGTGGTGAGTATAACAACGTCAACCCACACGACAATTTTACACCATCTTGTGAGCATGCATTTTGTGTGCAATTCTATAGGCCTTTTCAATCAAACAAGTGCCGAAAAGCTGACTGTAGCGTGTCCATATAAAATGCAACTCCTTAATATGTGGTCTCATCTGTGCCTTAATAACCACCCAAGAACTTGTTGTTATGTGTGAGGGGGTCTCAAAGACACAAAAAAAATGAAAAACAAGTTTAACTTTCACCCCAATTGAATGGACGCTGTCTCCACATGGCCCTTGAGTAGTTCAACACTCATGCTGACTAGCAAACGCATTCACAAAAAGTGTCACTATCACATTCTCAAGCCTCTTGTCCTTTTTTTGTTTGAATTGCCTTTGGTTCGTGGAGGTGTCGATGGCGGCAGTAACCCTTAACTGCTACTTCCACATTTGAGTCTTTCTTAGTCCTGTCTCGTACAATTTTCGTGTCGGACAATTTTTATGTTTTCAATGTTGTCATCCGTTTTTTATGATTATTACTCTTGCCCAAAAAAGGATGTTTATCCTTTTTCATTTTTGTTTTTTTTTTTTTATTTGTGTTGGGTGCTGGCTGCATGAGTAACTTAGTGTGGGTTTCTTTTTTTTATGAAGGTCCCTTTTGCAAGGAACGGTGTGTGCATGGGTACATGGATGGGTGATCCTTTTTTGAGAGATTGTGTCTGTCTGTCTGTCCTTCGGTTTCTCTGTGACTCTGCCTGCCAGGCTGTGTTTTGTCAAGTTAAGTGTTGACACATAAAATAAGTTTTTACTCTTTGTTATAAAATAATGACCCTCATCATCACCATGAAATGGGTTTTTGTTGTTGCTGTCGCATATTTGCTTGTTGTTTTTGCTTCTGTACTCGCTGTTATTGTAGTTGTTAAGTGTGTCTCATAGTAGTTGGCCAGGACTTCGCACAGAGCGACAAACAGATAGACGGACAGACAAATAGACAGAGTTACAGGCGACAAGTGCAAAAAGGATTCCCTGCTCATAGCCACCATATTGTGGTGCTGTTAAAAACAGTGAGTGACATGCTGTATTTATAAGGTCACTGAACTCTAGCCCATGGATATGGTGTTTGCAAAATGAGCAGGGATTTTCTAAGAAAGGGACACTTTGTGTGGGATTAGAATTACGTCTGAGAGGACTTTAAGTGACTGTGTCAACACACACACACACACACAGGCGAAGATGGACAGACAGTTAGACAGAGCCTAAGCATCATCAGACAAAGGAGTTAGGCTGTGGCTTAGAATCTCTTAAAGATATCATTAGGAGATGAAGACAGTGGCCAAGATTAATAGCCGACTGGGTTCAATTGTAGACAAACAGATTTATTTCCTCTTGCATCTTTGAGTTGGGATCAGAGGTGAAGCCAAAAAAAAAAAAAATTAAAAAGTCATTACAGGTGATTTAGAGGCAGAACATTAAAGGATTACTTTTAACCTTTGATAGAAAAAAAGGAACAAACCAACCCCATTCACTAATTACTATTGAGATCAATCAACAAACGTCTGTTTCAAGTCATGGCTTCGTATTTTAATTATCTTTGCCGAATAACAGTGAAAAAAATGTGGTATTTAAAGTCACTTAGTCTTGAAAAGGTTGGGAAATTTCTGGGGTTGTTAAAACGGCTTATAGTAAAAGACTGAAAAAGTTATACGAGAAGCTGTTACAAAACAAAATATTTGAAAATTTAATAGTAGGGTTATTGAAAACACATATAATAAGCGGTTTTGGACTTAAATAAAAAATAAGTATGTTTTTAAGGCAAAATGTTTTTATAGAGACAAATTTTTAGGAAAATTTCTTTAGAGACAAAAGTTTTTGGAAATTTTCACCAAAAGAATAAATTACTTGGAAAATTTCTATAAAGACAAAAATGTTCATTTTTGGAAGATTTTAAGTAAAAATTTTGATTAAATTTAATCAAAAACAAAATGTTTAATATTTTCTTAACAATAATGTCATCACGACAACTGGCAATATATCTTCTCAGGCAGCCATTAAATCTCTGGAGAACGTATTTCCCAATTCAAAACCGACCTCCACTGTCGCAGATCTCTCAACGAGATAACTGACCAGTTCAATATTCCTCTTTTCTGGGTGCCGGGTACGGACGAGCTTGCGAGACTAGGAGTTACCTGGCACATTCTAGGGTAACTGGAATCTGCGGGTGTGCCTCTAGCGACATGTAAGCTAAGTCTTCAGGATCAGGCCCGAAGGGCAACGGATAATAGATGGTCACAAAGGGGGCTGAGATCATTCCATTTGTCAGTAGCTAGAACAGACGACTTAGTGATCGGAAAATATGCTGAGTCTGATGGCAGACTACCACTTTAACCTAACCTAACAAAATAAATATAGGAAAATATCTTTTAAGCCAAAATTCAAAACAAAGACACATCTGAAGATCACATTTGAACAATTTTTTTTTATGAAAAAAACGAAATTTTTCTATTTAATTTTTATAAAGAATTTTTTCCAAAGAGATTTGAGAATTCATATCTTTGTGTTTTTGAGACGAGCTTTAATGGCGAAACAAATGTAACACACAAAGAAAATTGTTTTAAAAAGTTTTGAAGCTAGAGTCTCAGACGTATCAGGACGCTTATGGACGCGTTTCGATAATGGGCTTACGATTATCTCATCGGTACCATAATGAACCACGTCCGTCCGTCTGACGTATGAACATCTTTGAACAGCAAGCAGTATAACTTTAGGCCGGTCAGACGGACTTACATCATTCAAGATGGTGTCGATGAGAAGATCTTAAAGCAATTATTGAAACGCGTCCTCCAGTGGTATGATATGCGTCGTGATACGTCCGAGAAACTGGCAACTTCATTCATTCAAAACACATTTAGGTTAGATTAGGTTAGGTTGAAAAGTGGGTGCAGATATTAATCCGTCCCAGGCCACATAACTTTGAACTTCGACTTATGTCGTGTTCATCGTTTTCAGGCGCCCACAAGTTGCGTATAGTGGAAAGCTACGTACTTATGCGGAATAGCTACAAATGCAGTCGGGGGTAGTCAGCTATTTCGAGAGGAGAGTCTCAGTGCAGGGTCGGATTGCACTGACTCTTACCATAATACTGAGCACCTATGATACTCGAAATGACAAGGCGAGTTCTTGGCGCGTTCAAATAACCAATAGCCAACATCAACGTCTGTTCTCAGTTTAGGAACCGCTGGAAGCTGGGGTCGGATCTTGAAGCAAGCGGCTCGCGACATTGAGGAATACAAATGCGATCCCGAAACCCATGCGGTGGAGATAAGAGGCTAGCCACAAACAGCATAAAAGCCAAATTCTTCAACGTCAGCCTTGTTTGTGGCCATGCCCGACGGAAGACAAAGACGAGCAGAGATCATACGAGCGCAGCCCCGCCCATGAAGGTAAGAAAGGAAAATATCTTTGGTCCAATAGTCGGGATTCAGAATTAACTACTGAAATTTTACCAAAGAATCAAAAATCAAACGAATGGCTTTGGTGCAGGCACATCTTTCTACAGAGACCAATAAGAAAATTTGGTAACTGGTACTGAGAGCTTGGAATATGAAAAGAAAGTTTTCGCAGCTGCTAGTGTCCGAAAAAAGCGGCGAAGAGGCCACCGTAGAATCAATCTTTGATGGTGGTTTAGAATGTTTACCTCGTAGTTAGAGTGAGGTCCAAATAGCAGTGACCCGAATGAAGAACAACAAGGCAGTAGCAGCCGATAGGTTCCCAGCTGAACTATTTAAGACCAGGGGCGACATGCTGATAAGGCGTATGCATCAGCTCATCTGCATAAACTGGCTGGAAGAACGCTTAAGGCCTAAACAGAATGAACGCGTTGAAAAATGCAACTCTGCAAACATATATTAAAAAAACAACTCGCAAAAGTTAAAAAATTTTTAAATTTGACGATTACGTGTGGCAGCACAGAATGACCATCGCTTTCAAGCCCCAGAGTTGAAATTTTTTAACTTTTCCGCGTTGCTTTTGTGGAAGTTGTGTGCAGAGTTGCATTTTTGCAGCGCGACGCTAAAAACCAGCTTAAAAAAAAGCTTAACTCGCTCATTCTATTTTGGCCTTTACTCGATGATTGGAACCTCAGCATACTAGGTCCCGTACATAAGAAAGGTGACAAGACGGAATGTGCCAACTACAAAGGAATAAGTCTCCTCTCCATCGCATCCAAGATAATCTCGAGTGGACTGTGTGTAAGATTAAAACCTTAAGTCAACTAGGTAATTTGGCCCTATCAATGCGGGTTTAGAACTGGTAAATCTTCCACAGACCATATATTCACACTGCCCCAAGTCCTGGAAAACACCCAAGAGGAACAGGTCAACTCTTACTATCTCTTTGTTGACTACAAAACGCTTTCGACAGCCCTATATGTTCAAAATTATTTCAAGTCGTGTCTGACTTTGGTATTCCTTCAATATTAACTGAATTCTGCAGGATGATACTTGCTGATACACGTGCTTCAGTTAAAATAAGGACCTCTCTCAACGATTCACTACCACACGAGATTTCAGATAAGAAGACTGCTATAGTGCGATCTCTTCAATATCCTGTTGGAGAAAATTATACGAGATAAAGAAAATTATACGGTAATCTAAAGAGTACTGATTTTTTTGAGGTTAGGATTTTCATGCATTAGTATTTGACAGATCACGTGGGATTTCAGACATGGTGTCAAAGAGAAAGATGCTCAGTATGCTTTGACATTTCATCATGAATAGACTTACTAACGAGCAACGCTTGCAAATCATTGAATTTTATTACCAAAATCAGTGTTCGGTTCGAAATGTGTTCATTCACCGTTCAGCGATGAGGCTCATTTCTGGTTGAATGGCTACGTAAATAAGCAAAATTGCCGCATTTGGAGTGAAGAGCAACCAGAAGCCGTTCAAGAACTGCCCATGCATCCCGAAAAATGCACTGTTTGGTGTGGTTTGTACGCTGGTGGAATCATTGGACCGTATTTTTTCAAAGATGCTGTTGGACGCAACGTTACGGTGAATGAACACATTTCGAACCGAACACTGATTTTGGTAATAAAATTCAATGATTTGCAAGCGTTGCTCGTTAGTAAGTCTATTCATGATGAAATGTCAAAGCATACTGAGCATCTTTCTCTTTGACACCATGTCTGAAATCCCACGTGATCTGTCAAATACTAATGCATGAAAATCCTAACCTCAAAAAAATCACCCTTTATTACTATGTCGTAGTAGCAACTACATCCTTTGAATGTATCGAAAGAGAAAGTGGGTCTGGCAGTAAATGGAGAAAACGTCTCAGCATAGTTAAACGTACCAAAATACAACGGTTGCATCGACTAGGTCATGTTGTCAGAATGAATGAAGAAGCTCTAGCGAAGAAATCCTTAGAAGGCAAGCTCTTTTTCATACCAGGACGACCAACACTCCGATGGAAAGTGAAAGACATCTCGAAACTAGGTGTCCGAAGAAGCGCAGAAGATCGAGGCGTAAAATGTTAAGAAATTATTTCCAAAGACGTTGTTAGACATGTCAACAGAATATTTCTAATGACATAATGTCAATATCTTTTTCTAAAGCCAATGTTTTAAGAAAATTTCCCGAAGAAAAAATTCGAAGAAATTGTTTCAAAAGACAAAATTTTAAGTTTTTCTTTTCTAAAAACAGAATTTTGACAATTTTAAATTAGATTTCTAAAAACAAAATTTCTGGCAAATCTTTCAAGAAATTTAAAAACAAAACCATATGACGGAATCATGATGACAAAACTTTGTTGCATTTAATATTGGTATATAACACCAAAATTCTTTTTGGCGTTTTCGATACATACGTCTGTCATTTGTTTTAAACTTTAATGTAAACCTTTTTGAATTTACCTGCCCTCATTTACTCATCGTTATCTCTACAAGGCCGACGAGCAGGAAAAAATGAACTTAGCGTAAACCTTGTGACATCCTGGGGCTTTTTTGTTTATCAGAATTTATGTTATCATTAGTGTTAGGTTGGTTTGCCGGCAAATTTGCATAAATTCATAACATTTGTGTTGTTGTTTTTCAATTTGCTTTTGTTGTTGTGAGTTTTTTCTTCGTCAAGATACAATATTTTCCCCCTCATATTGTGTTTACACAGCCTATAAAAAATCCATATAACAGGCCATTATTTTGTTTATTTAAGATTATGTTACAATTTTAAAATGAATTTTAGCTTTAAGCAAAGAAAGGACATGGCAATAAGAAAAAACAAACTCACAAAAACTCAAAAGCAGTTTAAATAAATTCCGAAAAAAATGGATGCGTAATGAACGTTGAATTCACTTTGTGAGATTTGTCAATATTTACACAAAACATTTAAACCAGTTTTTGCGATACAAAAAAAAAAAAGAATGACAGCAAGGACCTTCCCATCCTTTGAGATAATATTTCCTGCTGAAGAGCGCCATAAGCAAATACAACTGTCAGGACAATGTGTTGGGCGTTCTTTGTTTACATTAATTGTTTGATTAATGCTGCACCAATGCCTTCATAATGGGCGAGAAAAAACAACAAAATTACATATTCTCTGAGGCAAGAGTGTGTAATAAGCAACAAAGGTAAAACACAATATTTCTTGCAGAATATTGTCATTATAATGCTAGTAGAGAGGGGGGAAATTGCATTTCACTTATTTGCTTAAGGGGGAGAGAAAAAAATTTAATTAAAATGTTCATTGCAGCAGATGCAATTGACAACATATGCTAAGCGAAATGTTTCAATATAAGAGAACGATGCTTACAACATCGAACATTTAACTTCAAAAAAGGTTTAACAAGAAACCGTTAAATAATCAACCCTAATAGACATGTGTATTTTTCTTTATACAAGAGGAAACCATAACTGATAATTATGAAGAAAATTAATATTAACAGATCAAATAAGAAAAACCGCATTAAGTCCGTATGTGCTGAACTTTTGATACCCACCACCATGGATATATTTATATATCCTATTTTATTATAAGTCTATTACATTCATATTTATATCCATATATAGATAAAACCCTAAACCCTAAATTGGCAGATCTGTCTTTATGACAACTATATCTAAATATAGCCCGATTTGGAGCATATTTGAGATAGATGTGGGAAATCTTGGTAAACGCGCTTTTTATGTACTTAAAACCCGAAAATAGGTAGAGCGGTCTATTTGGCAGGTATATGTAAATACGGTCCAATATGTCCAACCATTTCCGGGTCGGTTGTCGGTGGTCTTATAACGGTTACTGTTTTGAATTTCAGCGAAATCGGTTATGCCTGTAATGTGTTTAAGACCCTAAATCGGTTAATCGATCTATGTGGCAGCTATGTATATGTAAAAAGGACACGATATGGAATATATACGGGTCGAATATGGAGGCCCTTTGTACAGCTCACTGTTTCAAATTTCAGACACACGTATATCGTTAAACCGTCTTAGAATTTTACGACGATCCGAAATATTTATAGCACATTGTAGGGTCGGAAATGTATAAATATACCTCCTATTCTATGTTGGTTGGTAAAAAATCAAATAAATGAGACAATTATATTCCCCATCCCCATTTATTGGATTTATAAATATCCAGCTTTTGGGGATAAATGGGTAAATACCCGGGTATTTACCCAATTTACCAAGTAAATACCTTTTGGGTATTTACCCATCGCCCATCTCCAAACATGCTGGCTTTTCCCCTTTTTGTATTAGTATGCTGGTGTTCTAATTATCAGGTGTGCATTCTTCAAGCCAGATTGCGCAGACGAGCTGATGTATACGCCTTATCAGCGTGTAGCATCCGTTCTTAAACTTTTCAGCCGGCAAGCGATCGGTTCCTGCTGCCTTATTGTTTTTCAGCCGGATTACTGCTATGTGGACTCTTTTCTGACAAGGTTGTACACATTCTATTCCATTATCAGGGATAGGTTCTGGGGTATACTCATCATTCTTCAAGCCAGATTGCGCAGACGAGCTGATGTATACGCCTTATCAGCGTGTAGCATCCGTTCTTAAACTTTTCAGCCGGAAAGCAATCGGTTCCTGCTGCCTTATTGTTTTCAGCCGGGTTACTGCTATGTGGACATTTTTCTGACTAGGTTGTACACATTCTATTCCATTATCAGGGATAGGTTCTGGGGTATACTCATCGCCATCATCATTAGAGATACCAGCGGCTGGAAAAAATGTTCTTCCTTCATTGCAAAATGATTTGATGTTAGAAGGAACTCCTATAAAAAAAAACATATACAATAAATAATTTTGAAGCACCGAAGAACATTTAATTATGAGCAGTCGGTATGAATGCGTCTGGACATATGGTTTGACAACAACTCCATAAACAAACAAAAAACACATATGCAGACCACAAATAAGTTGTCGTGTGGATGTTAGTAGAGCAGTGTTGGAACCTTCATACATTTCCACATTACTTCGAACCCGAGGGTTTATAATGTGTACGTAGAAATATGGAAAATACTCTATTAGAAAAACAAATTCTTAGATCTTAGATATGCAATATTATTGCAAAGGAAAAAAACCGATATAAGAAAAAACAGTTGAAATTTTTTCACGTCATATATCCGTTGTCTACTGTACCTCTCCTTTGCATGACGTTGCCAACTTTCCTACGTCCAGCTTCCGTGTAGTAACAAATCGTATTTTTTTCTCGCCACGCGTAAATGGGTGCGAATCATTGCTGCAAAGAGTAATGGTCCAAATTTATGTTCGCTCTTCGTTTTGTCTAATATGCTGGATGAACGCCTTCCATCTATTACAACGTGATCAATTTTGTCCCTTACTTCTCGATTTGGAGGCAACCATGTTGCTTTGTGAATAGTTTTGTTGAAATCTGAAAGCCAGGCCTATCGAGCTGGCAAAATATCGATGGCACTATCGATATTTAAGTTTTTGCCTGAATATCGACTTATATTTTTCCTATCGATACTATCGGCAAAGTTCCACTATTAGCGAAATTGAACAAAAAATTAGCAATCAGATCTTGAATGTATACCAACCGTAAATTTTTCAATTGTACTTCTTGTTAAGTATTTCAAGTATCGATCGAATCGACAATAACCTGATATAGTTTCGTTGCAACATCTCCCGATTTTACATATAGAGGGCGCAATTTTCTTCTGATTGAGCTAAAATTTGGTTTAAATTTTGTCAAATTCGGTTTTAATCGGTCTATGTGTTGAAATTGCTAAACCGATGTCCTGGTTTTCACTTCTCATCTTCGATTTAAATATAGGTCATAAAATAAACGATAGTATCGATACTATCGATATTTATTAATAGAAACATCGAAAATATCGAATGTTGCGAATATCGATAGTTTGCCAGCTCTACCACCGTAGCGCAGAGGTTAGCGTGTCTGCCTATGACGCTAAACGCCTGGGTTCGAATCCTGGCGAGAACATCAGGAAATATTTTCAGCGGTGGTTATTCCGTCCTAATGCTGGCAGCATTTGTAAGGAACTATGCCATTTGAAAAAATCGTATGGCAGCCATGTAAAAACTTCTCCCCCAAAGAGATGTCGCACTGTGGCACGCCATTTGGACTCAGCTATAAAAAGGAGAACACCTATCATTGAGCTTAAAACTAGAATCGGACAGTACTCGTTGATATGTGAGAAGTTTACCCCTGTTCCTTTAATGAAATGTTCATGGACAAATTTCCAATTTGCAAAACTGGTGCTGGTAAGTACCATGTTCTTTGACGCAGCATACCCGCAATCCATTATCGGAAGATGTTTGCCTTTTCTTTTATCGTATTAAAATCCCCCAGAACGATTTTAATATTATGGGCGGGACAGAGCTCATATTCTCTTTCCAGGCGTTCGTAGAAAATATCCTTGGTCTGCTCGCCCTTGTCTTCTGTCAATGTATGGACACAAAAAATGCTGATGTTGAAGAATTTGAATTTTATGTGGATTTTGGCTAGCCTCTCATCCACCAGAGTAAACCTGGAGACAAGGTGTTTCAGCCTACGACTAACCACAAATCCACAGCCATATTCATGCCTAGATTCATGGCATCTGTAATATAGGAAGTCATCTCGCGGTGTTATTGTGAGTACGTCGGCCCTGAACTTATCCTATGCAACCACACCTTCTCTTTAAAGAGTTCGGATATTTCAGGTGCAGTTACGCAAGTCATGGTCCTAAAACCGTTTACGGGGGTCATCAACATAGGTGGGATCCGTTTCAATATTATGAGTAGAAATATGAAAAGTGGGTTCAGCATGGACATTATAGAAAATTTTATTAAAAGTTGACTTTTTATATAAAACGTTGCGGTTATTCGATTATCACAAAATATTTTTATTTATATTCCACTTTATACATGGTAATAGCAACACTAAGATAATTTTTTGTATTTAAATACATCAAACATCTCTCCAACATTCTGTAAATCGCATTTTCTTAAGAAATTTTATTTTCACGAAACCTCATCACTACTGAAGACTTTTTTTAAGCTTCCGACGCAGTCCTTTCGTATTTAATATGGGGTTTCAACAGCCAAAAGGTCACCACATGAGTGTCATGAACAATGTTTATCACAAAAAATGCTGGACCAATTAAGTTTTTTTTCCACTCTCTCTATCTGTCTTTAAATCTCCCTAAAGCCCATCATGTCTGGGTATCCTTATTACAAAGACTAATTAACAAAAGAGCATTCTTTTTGTGGCAAGGCACAAAAAAAGGACTCTAACATAATTAACACTTAGGGTAATGACATGCATACCACCATCACCAGACATGCATTTAATGCTTCGACTGAGCTTAAAACAAACAAAAAGGACTCACCCAAGGCTGGGAGGCAGAGTTAATTTTTTGCATACGCCCGAAGATCACAGCACAAGCATAACTTCCGGCTTATGGCATATTTAGGCAAAAATGAAAGTGTTTTGCCTAGCAGAAGGAGGAATAAGGCAGAGCATTATGAAGTCGACATCACGTGACCACAACAGAAAAATGTCCTTGCTTTTACTATTTTTTTTTTTTTATTTTTTGGTTTTTGCAACATCTGGGCCACAAAGAGAATCACAACCCCGTACACAAAAGGCAATCAAACGATGGCACACATGTAGGGCATCACCTCAAGGGTCCTCAAAGCTCGTCATGTGGTCGCTTCTATGGAGCGTATGTTCAGTGGTATATGCGACCATACGGGCAATGAGGGTGCGACATGACACCATATGTTATTGTCGGCTTGTCTCATAAGCAAATCTAAGGTTTCTTTGCACCACGACGACGAAAAGGACAAAGTGCAAAAAGTGGTCAAAGCCTCGTGCATAAACGCTTGGGTGTATGAGTAAATCCATATAAAATGGAGATGATAGAACTGAGTAAGTTTTTGGACATCTTTTGAAGAGAATATAACTAAAAAACAAGTAAAAACGTAATAAATACGACCGAGCCCACGCCCAAAACCTTAAATCGGAAGATTGATATAACTTTTAGCTATATATATACTATACATGGTACGATATGAACCATACTTGTTTCTAATATTGAGAGTCCCAACATAACTTACTGTGTCAGATTTCAGGGAATCGCTCTGTAAATGCGTTTTTAAGGGCTCAAATTCTTAAATCAGGAGATCGCAGACAGCAGCTATATCCAAATATAGGCCGATCTAGATAATACTCGGTACTGATATCGAGGGACTTAATACTTTGTCCAATTTCAGTGAAATCGCTTTTTATGACCATCAAACCCTTATTCGAAAGATCGGTCTATATCAAGATATAATCCAATATAGCCCATTTTCAAACTAAATCTAAATAGTTTAGATTGTCTTACGATAAATTTCATTTTAAGCCCTCTTCCCGCCAACTATTTGTGTCAGTTTTGTTCGACAATCGTTCATATGCCCACAGACTTCTCCGACAACACAGCATTGTCTCATGCAAAAACCGCAACATGCCAATGTAGCCTTAATGTCCTGCTGTGTCCTTGTGTTGTTGTGGGATGAATCATAATGGAATTTGGTAATTATGTTAGGCTGCAGAGTACATTGAAATTTTGCGTATGAGCCTAAGATTTGGCTATGGTGTGGCCCTTGACACCACCAAAATTGTCGCTCCCAAAATCTGTCGCTACTTTTCTGGCTGATGTTCTAGTTCATTTTGGGCCAATGTGGTCACTTGTGGAGTTATCAAATTAATTTCGTGATTTCCCCATGTAGACGAATAGCTTTAATTGAAATGTTCCAAAAAGCAAATGCAATAATTATGTTAACAGCATTAAAATGGTTAGGTAGTGACTGAACTCATCCTACATGTCTTAGTTGGATATATTGAGTTGCCCAAAAAGTAATTGCGGATTTTTCATATAGTCGGCGTTGACAAATTTTTTCACAGCTTGTGACTCTGTAATTGCATTCTTTCTTCTGTCAGTTATCAGCTGTAACTTTTAGCTTGCTTTAGAAAAAAAGTGTAAAAAAAGTATATTTGATTAAGGTTCATTCTAAGTTTTATTAAAAATGCATTTACTTTCTTTTAAAAAATCCGCAATTCTTTTTGGCAGATATATCCAATTGTAAACCGATCTGAACGATATTCAGGTCGGATATCGTGAGATTCAGAAAAACTCACTGCTTCAAATTTCAGCGAAATCGGGTAATAAATAAAGCTTTTATGGGCTTCCGGAGGCCATCGTAGCGCAGAGGTTAGCATGTCCGCCTATGACGCTGAACGCCTGGGTTCGATTACTGGCGAGACCATCAGAAAAAAGAAATTTTCAGCGGTAGTTTTCCCTTCCTAATGCTGGGAACATTTGTGAGGTACTATGCCATGTAAAACTTCTATTCAAAAAGGTGTCGCACTGCGGCACGCCGTTCGGACTCGGCTATAAAAAGAAGGACCCTTATAATTGAGCTTAAACTTGAATAAGATTGCACTCACTGATATGTGAGAAGTTTGCCTCTGTTCCTTAGTGGAATGTTCTTGAGCAACATTTGCAATTTGCAATATTTTCCTCTAAAGGTTCTTAAAAATATGTGCTCTCAGGGCCAGATATGTAATTGTAACTCAGATTGTAATTGCATGTCTTCATTCTTGGATTTTACAGAAAAACCAGTAAGGAAATGTAAAAGTCGGGCGGACAATTATAAATTCGGAGAGGGCTTTATCTTAATCTCAATCGATTTTTTTCGAACAGATCGTTTGAAAATTGTTGTAACTACGGTCACATAAGTGCAAATCCGCCGATAAAAATATATGGAATTTATATCTAAATCTAAACAGATAATGATGCAATCTTGCAGATATGCTAAGATCAGTAACAAAACAATCCAAAAATTATTGAAAATTTTCACTGTTTATTGTTTAAGTGAGTGGCTTGTTTTATGTGGAGTAAAATTTGCCTGCAGTTACCTGCATATTTTTAAATGACTTATTCTTATTAAAAGGCAAAAAGAGCATATTGGAGGAAATATATATGGGAGCTATATGGAAATCTGAACCGATTTTGGTAAAATTTTGGACACGTATTGAGACATCAAAATAACTTTTCATACCAACTCCTGTAATGATCGGACGAAAACTGTTGATATTGCAAAATCGCATTACGGATGAAATATACATATATGAGAGATCTGAACCCTTTTTTCCTAAATGATGTGAAATATTTTGTTTTTGATAAGAAATACCAATTTACAAAGTTTGGAAACGCTGGTTTGGTTGTAAAAAGTTTTTAACGCAAATTTTCAAGGTCCGCCCATAGGAAGCTGTGTGGTTTTATACAATTTTAAACCATAAATGAACTGTTTACAAAGCTAATAAAATTTTACCGAGTTTTTCGCATTTATTTCAATTATTTAATTTTTTTTTTCGAACTGCACGAGTTTCGCTATAATAATTGAAAACGTGATCTTTCCATACAAACTTTGAGCCACTAGCTAACCAATTTAGCGATTTCTCTGTCAATAAATAATCATTGACACATTTCAAACATTATCAGTCTCAGTTCAGAGTTTCAACATGCGCTTCTTTCTCATAACGATTGCCCTTGTGGCTGTTATCCTAAACATGGCTCTGGCTGCCCCTCTTGATGACGTTCGGGTTCATCAATTTGGTAAGCATAAGTACAATAATTTTTGCAAGGCCCTAAGATGACATATTCCATACTTTTTAGCTTCAAAAGATACGACGATGATAGGCAAGGGTAATTCAGCCAAGACACTTTTGGGAGTTGACCAGACACAGGTCGGTATAGGAGCCGCTGCAGATGTTTTGACAAGCACTCAACAACTGTTGAGTGGGAAAAAGGGATAAGCATTTAATGACATGGTCTTGAAGTAGAAAAAATGTTTTTCTCAATGTTTACCCATAAAGAGATTTACTCTCAATCTTAAAATCAATTTAAAAACAATAAAAATTGCATAACAATGAAAGTGTCTCATTTTTTTTCTCGAAATATTTCGACAAACTGTGTAAAACAATTAAGGGTACAATTCTAAGGGAACAATTCTAGGGGTACAATTCTAATGATACAATGCTTATGATACAATTCTAAGGGTAATTTTTTTTACAATCATAAATATGTTTTTACAAGTTATGCTGTTATTCAAAATCATTAAAAAAATTATCAAATTGTAGAGAGTTGAAAAATTGTAAGTCATATACCGCTAAATTTTACCACATACAAACAGCAGAAATTGTTTGCTGTTTAAGCAAAAAAATTACTGCTTTAGATGTTATAAAAGATTTATTGTTATAACATCATATATTGTTGCTTTTTTTAATACTACTCTATGGGTCTACCACAGCAGAACTATTGTTGAAATAATCAGCAAATAGTGTTTGCCATAATCAACAGACTTTTTATGAGTGTAGCGAATATTGTTTGCTCGAATCTTTTTCTATACAATGCATGTAATATTGAAGATTTCATAACTACAATATTTGAGTTACAATTACATATCTGACCAAGTAAGCACATATTTTTAAGAGCCTTGAAAGCAAAAGTTTTAAAAATCGATAGGTTTTACTAGGATTTGGCAAATGTCTTCATATGCAATTGCCCAACATCTTTTGCCAATGGATCAAGCCCTGGAGCAAATAGGGATAATTCTGCATACATGTAAGAAGGTACCTAATCGTGTATCCCTTCAAAAGTTTCAATATTTTTTTTTTTGGAATTGTATCCAGTACTTATTTATTTGATACCACTGTGCGGTTTTATGCAAATTCACATTCCACTAAGGAACAGGGGCAAACTTCTCACATATCAATGAGTGCAGTCCGATTAAAGTTTAAGCTCAATTATAAGGGGTCTCCTTTTTATAGCCGAGTCTGAACGGCGTACCGCAGTGCGACACCTCTTTGGAGAGAAGTTTTACATGGCCAAGTACCAAGTACCACAAATGTTGCCAGCATTAGGAGCGGAAAAACCACCGCTGAAAAATTTTTCTGATGGTTTCGCCAGGATTCGAACCCAGGCGTTCAGTGGACACGCTAACCTCGTCGCTACTGCGGTTTTATACAGTTTGAAATTATTAACATTTCATGTTCCAAAGCAAATAAGTTTTTACCGCGTCTTTGCATTTATTTCAATTATTTAATTTTTATTTTCAAACTGCACGAGTTTCGCTGTAATAATTGAAAACGTGATCTTTTTATATGAACTTTGAGCCACTAGCTAACCAATTTAGCGATTTCTCTGTCAATAAATAATCATTGACAAATTTCAAACATTATCAGTCTCAGTTCTGAGTTTCAACATGCGCTTCTTTCTCATAACCGTTGCCCTTGTGGCTGTTATCCTAAACATGGCTCTGGCTGCCCCTCTTGATGACGTTCGGGCTCTTCAATTTGGTAAGTATATGTACACTTATTCTTTTTAAGGCCCTAAGATAACATATTGAATACCTTCTAGCTTCAAAAGATACGAAGATGATAGGCAACGGTAATAGTGCTAATACACTTTTGGGACTTGACCAGACGCAGGTCGGTTTAGGAGCCGACGCAGATGTTTTGACAATCACTCAACAACTGTTGGGAGGGAAAAAGGGATAGGCATTTAATGCCATGGCCTTAAAGTATAACAAATGTTTTTCTCGAATCTTTACCAATTAAGAGTTTTACTTTCCAAGGCAATCAAAACACAATAAAATTTGCATACCAAAGAAATTGAAAAATTAACAAACTGTGTAAAACAACTAAGGGTAAAATTCTAAGGGTAAATTTTTTTTTACAATCATATATATGTTTTAGCAGATATTTTGTATGGTGTTATTCAAAATCATTTAAAAAATTATCAAATTGTAGAGAATTGGAAAAATTTTACACCATATGCCGCTAAAATTTACCACAACGAAAAAGCAGAAATTGTTTGCTGTTGTAGCAAAAAATTCCGACTTAAGATATAACATCAAACATTTTTGCCTTTTTTACAATGGCAGACTCTATGGTAACAGCAGAGCTATTGCTGAAATATTCAGCGAAGAATGTCTATTTTATTTGCCTTTTAAAAACTTCTCCCCAAAGAGGTGTCGCACTTCGGCACGCCGTTCGAATATATATATATTTATATATATATATATATATATATATATATATATATATATATATATATATATATATATATATATATATATTTATATATATATATATATTTATATATATAAATATATATATATATATATATATATATATATATATATATATATATATATATATATATATATATATATATATATATATATATATTGAAATCTGAACCGATTTTGATGAAATCTTGCAGATAGGTTAAGATCAGTAACAAAACAATCCATGCCACATTTTGTGCATATCGGTTGAAAATTGCAGTCACTACACCCATTTAAGCGGAAATCGGGCGATACATATATATGGGAGGTATATCTAAATCTGAACCGATTTTGATGAAATCTTGCAAACTCGGATAAGATTTACGCCCTATAGGGCCTCAAGAAGTAAAATGGAGAGATCGGTTTATATGAGAGCTTCATGAGGTTATGGACTGTTTTCGACCATATTTGGCGTTGAAGATCGTAGTCGTACAAATTTTCAGCAAAATCGGATCGTAGTCGTACAAATTTTCAGCAAAATCGGATAATAATTGCGTCCTCTAGAAATCAAGATCTAAGATCGGTCTATATGGTAGCTCTATCAAGACGTGCATCGATATAGCCCATTTACAATCCCAATCGACCTACAGTAATAGGAAGTATTTGCGCAAAATTTCTAAAGCCTTGCTTTATTCCTTCGAAAGTTAGTGGTCTTTCGACAGAAAGGCAGATGGACGGACATAGCAAAATGGTCGGTAAATATGCCCGATTTAGGGGTATTTAGGGGATTGGGGTAATCCCTCAATCACTAAGCCCGGCGGCCACTCAGTGAGTTGACCTTGAAAATATATATCGGATTCGTGTTCTACTCTAAAAACCCTCTTATTAGAACCTCATAATGCAATAGTCAGCAAATACTTCCTAGTTGGGTGGTGTTGTGGGTGTGAGGTGGCCCCATAGACACTTTTCCCGAATATTGATATCAGAATCGTGCTTTACTCCCTTTCATTTGAGCCCTATATTGCTATGGTCATAAATTTGTCCCCATTGGGGGCTGTTTTTAGGGAGAGGCGGCCCCACAACACTTGGTCCAATATTTGGATATCAGATTAGTATTCTACACTCAAATACCTTTTATATAAGCCCCATATTCCCATGGTCAGTAAATAAGTCCTGTTTGGGGGGTGTTTTGGGGACGGGGTGGACCCCCAGAAACGTGGTCCCACTTTTGGATATGAGATTCGTATTCCACTCGCAAATACCTTTCATTTGAGTCCCATATTGCCATGGTCGGTAAATATGTCCGATTTAGGGGTGTTTTGGGGGTTGGGGTGGTCCCCCTAACACTTGGTCCGACAATTGGATACCAGATACGTTTTCTTATCCTAAATACCTTTCATTTGAGTCCCATATTGTCGTGATTGGTCTAAATATATGTTTGATACGTTTTAGGATGGGGCGGTCCCCCTAGGTATGCCATCCGAAATTTGGATAGCAAATTTTTGTATTTAGGGTACTATATGAGAGCACACAAAATTTCGCTTAAATCGCACCACCCGTCCCGAGATCTGGCGTTTCTGAAAATTAGGGTGAGGGGGAGGGTCCGCCCCCCTTCAGATATCAAAAAATTTCGTACCCTATTTTTACCACGGGATCATTATGCACCACCTGTGAAGATTTCAAGAAAATCGGTTCAGCCGTTTCTGAGTCTATAAGGAACACACAAACAAACCTCTAAACAAACACAAGTTGATTTTTATATATAAGTTGTACTTTGTTGGATCTTAGATCACTATTTAGATTTGTTACAAACCAAATGACGAAATTAGTATACCCCTATCCTATGGTACAGGAAAAGAACAAACTTTGTCATTTTGAATTACGAAAAATGGTATTCTTTGCAAACAACTTCCAATTTATTTTGCTGGGTATCTGCCCACGTTAGCACATCTTTTCAATAGCCTTTAAAGCAAAGCATAAGTCTTGAAAATCGGTCGATTTCACAACTAGGGTTTGGCAAATATCAGCATACTCAGTTGGTCAGCTTTTCATTGCAAAGTGGGCCCACTAGGGGCAATACTGCACACTTGTAAGAAAGCACTTCATCATTCACACAAACAAGATATGTATTGGAAGAAAACTGTATCCCTTAGGAATTATTCTCAGTATTTTTTGATACCACAGTTAGAAATTATTAACATTTCATATTCCAAAGAAAAAAAAAATTGCCGAGTTTTTTGCACTTATTTCAATTATTTTATTTTTATTTCCAAACTACACAAGTTTTGCTGCTCTAATTGAAAACGTGATCTTTCTACACGAGCTTTGTGCCCCTAGCTAAGCAATTTAGCGATTTCTCTCCCAATAAATAGTCATTGGAATATCTCAAACACAATCAGTCTCAGTTCTGAGTTTCAACATGCGCTTCTTCCTCATTACCATTGCCCTTGCGGTAGTTATCCTAGACATGACTATGGCTGCTCCCCTTGACCAGGTTAAGACTAGTCAATTTGGTAAGTATATGTATATACACGAATTTTTAAGACCCTTAGATAACATATTGTATACTTTCTAGCTTCACAGGATACTACGATGATAGGCAGCGGTAATAGTGCCAGTAAACTTTTGGGTCTTAGCCAGACACAGGTCGGTTTAGGAGCTGATGCAGATGTTTTGTCAATCACTCAACAAGTGTTGGGAGGGAAAAAGGGATAGGCATTTAATGCCATGGCCTTAAAGTATAAAAAATGTTTTTCTCAAATCTTTACCCATTAAAGAGTTTTGCTCTCAAAATAAAATTCAATAAAAATTGCATACCAATGGAATTGAATCATTTTTTTTTCGAAATATTTCGACAAACTTTGTAAAACAATTACCGCCTTATTGACAAAACTTTATGAAGCATTAAAATAGGTTTATTTGACAGTTCCATAAAGGGAATATGTCAAATAAATCTAACACACAGTTCGGAGCTCATAATTATAATCTACACATCGAAATATTTATATGCGAACCCATGCAAATCTTCCTATGAACATTCAATTAAGCAACAGGAGCAAACTTCTCTCAAATCAATGATGAGGAACCTCCTCATCAACGTGGCGCCGCAAAGTATTGCCTCTCAGTGTATTCGTTGGACAAAAATAGCCTTGCTTATGGATATATTGTTGTTGTTATATGTTGGCTTGCAAAGAGGGACTTTCACTATGTGTCGTTGAGATTCAAAATAAATTGTTGCAGGAAAATTAACAACTTTCCTAGTTGTTTTTTCGACCAAAGTTGTTGTTTTTCAAAATTATTTTTTTCTGTATATATTCGTGTGTAATATAGAAAAAAGTTGAGTATGGTCCAATTCGGTCTATATTCCGATAAAGCACCCATATAAACCGATTTCCCGATTCAACTTCTTTAGCCTCCAGAGTTCACAAATAATACCCGATTTGTCTAAAATTGTGCATTATGTTATCGGTAAAAAGTCGACGAATGAGCATGTTACCCTCTGGAACTGCGAAACGGTCGGTAGGACGGCGAAAATCCTATGGGGTGATCCAGATCGTGAGAAGACGAGCCTATTACTGAAAGGAAGCAAGAAGGAGGTCAGTATAGCTATTGGTATCATCGGTGCGGCATGTGATAGCATGTGTAGGGCATGCGGGGAAGATAATGAGAAGTTGGAGCATTTCGTATGTCATTTCCCGGCTTTCGCGTCTAACCGACACCGACACTTAGGTGAGTACACAACACCAGACATGATCCAACTTAGGGGCTTGGCATGACATACAATTAAGGATTTTGTAAATAAAATGGAATTCTTATCCGATCTCCCGTTTTAAGATCTTGAGCACCTGCAAGCCGCAATTGTTATCGGATTTGGCTGAAATTTTACACGTTCTGTTCTGTTACGACTTCTAATGGTCGTGCCAACTATGGTTCAAATCGGTGTATAACCTGATACAGCTCTCATATAAACCGATATGCCGATTTATATTGAGGGAATATCATTCGATTTGGTTGAAATTTTGCAGGTAGTTGTCTATTATAACTTTCAACGGTAGTGCTAAGTATGGTCGGTGTATTGTTGCCCAAAAAGTAATTGCGGATTTTTCATATAGTCGGCGTTGACAATTTTTTTCACAGCTTGTGACTCTGTAGTTGCATTCTTTCTTCTGTCAGTTATCAGCTGTTACTTTTAGCTTGCTTTAGAAAAAAAGTGTAAAAAGAGTATATTTGATTAAAGTTCATTTTAAGTTTTATTAAAAATGCATTTACTTTCTTTTAAAAAATCCGCAATTACTTTTTGGGCAACCCAATATAACCTGATATGGCTCCCAAATAAACCTAGCCCCGATTTGGTTTCGGCCGCAATTGTTGGCCGATTTGGCTGAAATTTTACACGTTGTATTTTGTTGTAACTTTAATGATCCGTGACAAGTGGTGTTCAAATTAGTGACCATATAGACCCAGCCTTCTATGCTTAATTTGTTTGCCTGGTTTATCAGAAATTTGGTACGTTAAGTTAATTATGTCCTTCAACGGAGTTTAGTTTGTGTAGATTTTTTACAGAATCTATGGCGATTGGTTCCAAGATTTGGCCAGGACGAATTTAGCACGCTATTACTTTGAAAGTCTTTAAATGTTGTTTTTAGCATTGGTGGATAAGTTGGTCAAAATGCAGGAAATGAGAAAAGCTTATCTTTGTTGTGCTGAAGAGAAGGTAAGGTAATGTTTGAACAACAGCACACTGTTGCCTATCTTTTTAGGATTTATTTAATTTGATGGTCTAAACTTGAAGAAAGCTATCTTCGCAAATTCAAAATTCGAAAAAAAAATTTTTAAATATATCGCCCCAAAAATCAGAATCAAAATTCATACCTCAAAAAATAGGAAAATTGTGTGAAATCTGATGCCTAAAAATTTTAAATGAATTATTTGACTACAATTGATGCCATATACAATGGATTCTTTTTTATTAATTCAATATTGCCATTGTGCTATAGATACTCAAAAAGAAAATCCTATTACAGTAACTTGAGATGTTTTTCTTAAAAATATTCTCATTGCCATTAAAACGTTTGAAAAACAATATTTCAGTGATGAGTTTAAGATTGCGGAATTGAAGTTGCCTATTCATGACTCAATTTAAGCTGAAAATTGAGTTTAAATGGCTTTTGTTGTGTATTTTTTTGTTTTTGTTTTTTGAGAGGCCTGAACCATACCCACAAAGCATTTCCAGATTAAAAGATTAATCGTTTTTTTGTGTCTTTTTCTACGCTTAAAAAAACAATGAGCTATAACCACACTTGATAAAACAATTGGTTTCAGGGTTTCGTATGGTTATAACATTTAAATGACTAGGATTAGTGTCCTTTTTGGCCCTTAAAAAATTGCCTGGCAGGTTGTCTGTTTGATGTGGTGGCATTTCAACCACCTGTAATTTAATCTGTTAAAAATTAGCACTGATGTCGGATAACAACAAACCAAAGGCAGCAGCAGCAGCTACAGCCTGTAGGCAAGGAGATAGCTGCTCAATCAATGGGATTAGGATTTTTGATTTTGCTACAAACAATCCCCCGACCAACATCATTTTTAGGCAAACCAGCATGAAATGAATTCTGAAAAACAAGTAAATGATCCTTTTTTCTAGTTCATGCTTGAGTTGAGTGAGTGAATGAGGGATGTGTCATACTCTTCAGCTAGCCATTCAATGCATGATTGATTAGATGGTTCAGAAAATTTTGATCTACTTTTCTTTTCAAAACTTCACAACTGTTTTTTCTTTATTATTTTTTTTTTGTTGTCTTTTCCTAGCATTTATGGTTTTGATGAGAAATTTCAACATTTATTATTTTATGGTGTTATATGATACTTTCATTAATTTTTTTCTTCTTAATGCATAGTTTCCTATTTTTGGTCTCTTTGTTTTCAAGATAGGCCATATAATCAAACGATCCACCAGAAATTCATTAACTAAGTAAAAATTCGAAATATGTAATGATCATTAGCCTCAAATGCCTAAAAGTATGCTTTACAAAACTATTTAGTATGATCACCGCAATGAGGCATTGCCAGATGAGTATTTGGGATTACTGAAAAGCCAACTGAAAGTAAATTTTGAAAAATGTACTTCAGCGTTATAAATTTGCGCCACGAAACATTCCAACTATAAAATTAAAATACATGTGCCCCAAAACAGCTATATGGAGAAAACCACAAAACTTTTTGGGTACCTTTTCGTCTTTTTGGGCCATGTATTTATGCTCTTTAACGGGTTAATTTGGATTTCCTTCAAGTAAATCCAACATTTTCGAGTTAAATTAGGACGTTAAAATATATTGAGGAATATTTTAACTTTACTGTGAGGCTCTTTTCACAGTTTCCGTTTAACTACAAAACATCAAATTGGGGTACGTTTTTTTTTAAACTTAAATAGGCGGTATCAAAAAAAAATTATTTAATTTATTTTGAGATTTTACTTATCTTAAGACGATTTCACGATGTCAGTCTGTCTGTCCGTATGACGTAATATCGCTCCGACCTTTTAAAACTGAAATATTTAGCAGAAATTTGCCAATTTCCCATACTCATGTTAATTCGGGGTTGATTGTCAAAACATTCCCCTAACAGGACATAGTTATCGAACACGACAATTTTGGGCCGGGCTCTTGACCGGACAAAATCAATCCATATTTGGATATATCTGACCTATGTTCGGATTAAGGGTCTTGAGTTCATAAAAGGCAAATTTATTATCCGATTTTGCTGAAATTTCAAACGGTGAGTTCTTCGAAGCCCGTCGATGTACAAATATGGTTCCGAACGGATTATACTTAGGTATGGATGCCATTTAGACCGATCTCACCGTGTAGGGTTTTAAGACCATAGTAGGCGCATTTATGACTAGATTTCGCTGAAATTAGAAATTGTGAGTTGTATTGCAGATGTAAATTTGCCCATGAAAATCCCACTAACGGACAGGGACAAACTTCTTACACATCAATGAGTTCTGTCCGACTAAATTTTAAGCCTTTTTATAGCCGAGTCCAAATGGTGTGCTGATTAGGTATGCTGACTACACTCATTGATTTTATCCCTGTATCCCCTGTTCCTTAATTGAATGTTCATAAGCATATTTGCATATATTGCCAAGGTCGGCAGAAATGTCTGATTTGGAAGGTTTTTTGGCGGTGGGTTGGCCCCACAACACATGGCTGATCAATTGGATATCAGATTCGTTTTTATACCCAGCACCATAGGATGGGGGTAGACTAATCTAGTCATTCCCTTTGTAACACCTCGAAATATTCGACTAAGATCTTCTAAAGTATATATATTCTTGATCGTCTCGACGTTCTTAGTCGATCTAGTCATGTTCGTCCGTCGGTCGAAATCACGATAGTGGTCGAACGCGTAAAGCTAGCCGCTTGCAATTTTGCTCAGATACTTAATATTGATGTAGGTCGTTGGGGATTGCAAATGGGCCATATCGATTCAGATGTAGATGTAGCTCCCGTATTAAATCAATCTCCCGATTTGACTTCTTGAGTCCCTAGAAGCCCCTCCTAATGCTGGCAACATTTGTAAGGTACTATGCCATGTGAAACATCTCTCCAAAGAGGTGTCGCACTGCGACACGCCGTTCGGACTCGGCAATAAAGAGAAGACCCCTTATCATTGAGCTTAAATTTGTATCGGACTGCACTCACCGATATGTGAGATGTTTGCCCCGGTTCCTTAGTGGAATGTTCATGCGCAAAATTTGCATTTGCAATTTTACTGAGGTGACCAACTTTAGGGGCCTGGCAAAAGGCGACCGGACAACCTAGGTCCTTGATATCGCTAAAACCTCAGCTCTAACCATTTTAATTTCTATTGGTTCTATCCCACTGTGCAACGGATGCTGTGTTGTCTTGAGAACATAGACTTTATGGTGCGGTACACTCCTCTGCTGCATTTGATTTAGGCTATTACACAGGTTCGAAGCTGCCCATGGAGTGAACTCACCTTATTGGGGAGCTTTCCATTCATAAACCTTTGATAGCTATACAGTTTGCACTAGAATTGGGTTACTTCGGAACAAAATAACTCCAAAAAGGAACTTACGGAAGGGATAATTGCAACAAGATGCTGGTATTTATACAACAATGGAATTTAAAGGAACCTTTGTGGAATTGCGGTTGCTCAATTTCAATCGTTGGCTTAAAATAAATCCTGTCATTGTGTTAAGTCTTATAATACTCTATCAAACCATAAGAGAGAAGCCATATTTTGTCCATTCTGTTCTATAAAAGGCCTCTTTCTTAATTTTTTTATACCCTACATCATCGCAGTGGTACAGGGTATTATAACTTTGTGCATTTGTTTGCAACGCTAAGAAGATAAGAATCCTGTCGGCTCAGAATCACTTTCTAATTCTATTTAGCTATGTCCGTCTGTCTGTCTGCCTGTCCATGTATTCTTGTGATCAAGGAACAGGTTGGATTTGTAGTCCGATTCTCATAAAAGTTTGCACATGTCACGTTTTTAGTCCAGGAACGAACTCTATTCATTATGAACAAAATCAGATATAGCTTCCATATATAATTGTTATCCGATGTGGCCATTTAAGGCTGTAGTAGCCACAATTTTGTTTCTATTTTAACAAAATTTGACATTCCAGTCAGCGTGCAAAATTTCAACAAAATCGGTCGAGATTTAGGTATAGATCCCGTATATAAATTTCATTCGATATGGTTATTGTTGTTGTAACCACATTTTCATGTGGAGGTGGCGATCCTCGTCAAGCTCCTGTAAGAGCAATCTCGTTCCGGTCCAAAGAACCGATCGCCGCTGGAACAGGGTGGCCATTGGTTATTTAAAGGCGCCAATAACTCGCCTTGTCATATCGAGCATCATAGGCACTCGGTATTTGTGCAAGAGCCGGTGCCACCCGACCTCTCACTGAAACTCTCCGCTCGATGCCGCTGATTTTCTGCCGTATGGAGCATTCTACTATCCGCAACCTGTTGACGCACGCGGTAGCTCGCAGTTAAGCTTCTCGTGACAGTAAAGAACACCACTCAGATCGGACCTCAAAGTTCCAGCTTGCGTGGTGTAATGTCCTTGAAGATAAATTTGAATATAACTTAGCCAAGACACAAACCTGAAATTTTAACAGAGCTATGTTAAGCACTGTTAACAAATTTCTTTTTTTGTAATTTAAATAAAAAAAAAAAATATTTTTTAGCATTTCCTCACCTAATATTATCTAAAATCACTTGTTAAGGAATTTATCTACAAATATAAAATGCTTAATAATAACTAAACCCTCAAACCTCTATGCCAAAAATATTTTTCGAAGACCTATATGACCCATTCTTAAAACGGCAATGCAGTGAACTCGTCATAGATAGGTGATACAAACTAATACCAGAATTAGCCCCTACCAAGAGCTTTTAGAAGCAGAAGTCCCCATATTCAAATTGTATTTCAGATCGGAGAAATTTCGCCCCAAAAGTTATATTTGAATTTAACATAATGGCCCACTGTGCTGGACTGGTCATAGATAGGTGATACAAACTACATGGAGTGTTTACAGACGTATGTATACTCGGTGGTGTAGAGTATTATATAGTCAGCTCGGCTATAGTCGGGTGACTTAGGACTGTTGCTATTAGTCTTTCATAAAAATACAATCGCTGTAAGTAGTCAAAGAACCCTCTTCCTAGAAAAAAAACGATTCTTTCAACAGCCTTTTGAAAATTTCCTTTAACCATAATTGTTAAAAAAAATATTTCCCTCCATTAACAATGCAAAATTTAATTCATATGTCTATAAATAATTTTGCACAGTAATCGACATTATTAAATTAGGAAGCAGAAGAAGAAGAAACTGCGTATCAATTACCATATTTCTTAGATTGGCAACAAATAATGCTCTTAAGGTCTAAGGGTGGTCTTTTGTGTGCAGAGTTTTTTTACCCGTAAGGGGTTGCTAAGGCTTGTTTGGAGTTTTAAGGGATAGCAAAGAACAAGGCTAAGTCTAGGCAAACACACACAAAAAAGAAGATTCGGTTTCAACCAATATTTATAGGGATTACATAAAAATTACATTAATAACATAAGAGGATGGACGCAACAACAAAGCACAGGATATCCCAAACAAATATAAAAAGTAAAATATTCTCAAAGATACAATATGAGCTTTCTAGGCAAACACTCGAAAAGGAGAGATAGGGTTTTGCAATAAATTTCAATAATCTCTTGTTGATATGCAATGTGTTGGAAAACTTGGTGTTGTAACTTGAATGAAAAATAGGTCATTGAATTTATTCTACTATTGAACTTAAAGAAGGCCCATTCTGAAGGGATGGAGAGCTGTTTAAGAAGTTTTCAAAAGTCAATTTCATTCATTCATGCTTGCCCTCATTGAGTTGCCATTCAAAAGTGTTATGATGAAATGTTGATATTTTTTTTTTATTTGTGTCTGCTTTATTTGCCTTTGTTGCCGTTGTCCTAAAACTTGGGGTGTTTACTTGAAACTCATTTGGGATTTAAAGGTTCGTCGGCACTACAAAACCGATTTCCCAACCCAAACAACTTCTGTCATAATTTTGACATTGAAATGTTCTCGGTGGCAGTTGTTTTCATTGTTCTACTGTCTGAGGACAATGCCATACTAGGAAATTTTGAGTTATGTTGATGCAGAAGAAAAAGATAAACATTGAGAAAATTTTTTAAATGCACATAAAATTTAATTTAGAGAATATAGAAAACAAGTAAAAAGGCGGCCGGGCCGAACTTTGAGTACCCACCACCTCGAGTATATATGCAAACCACCTTTCGTCATAATCCGATGAAAAATGCATAATATATGCCCCAATAGCAGCTATATTGAAATATGGTCCGATTTGGACCAAATTCGGCACGGATATTGAGTGGTCTAATAAGTAAAAGTCATAGTTCACTTTTGTAGAACAAAATATTGTTTTTTATGGCATCTATATCTAAATATAGACCGATCTGAACCGTATATGACACGGATCTCGAAAAGCCTAATATATGTCACTGTGTCAAATTTCAGCGCAATCGAATTATAAATGCGCCTTTTAGGGGGCCAAGATTTTAAAACGAGAGATCGGTCTATATGCCAGCTATATCCAAATCTGGACCCATCTGGGCCAAATTGAAGAGGGATGTCGAAGGCCCTAACGCAACTCACTGTTCCAAATTACGGCGAAATCGGACAATAAAGACGCCTTTTATGGGTCCAAAACCATAAATCGAGAGATCGGTCTATATGGCAGCTACATCCGAATCTGGGTCAAATTGCAGAAATATGTCGAAGAGCCTAATACAACCCACTAGACCGACCTGAGCCAAATTGAAAAAGGATGTCGAAGGGCCTAACACAACCCACTGTCCCAAATTTTGGAGAAATCGGACAGTAAATGCGCTTTTTACGACCCCAAAACCTTAAATCGAGAGATCGGTCTATATGGCAGCTTTATCCAAATCTGGACTAATCTTGGCCAAATTGCAGAAAGATGTCGAGGGGCCTAACACAACCCACTGTCCCAAATTTTGGCACAATCGGACAATAAATGCACCTTTTATGGGCCCAAGACCTTAAAATGGCGGATCGGTCTATGTGGAAGCTATATCTAAATCTAAACCGATATGGGCCAAATTGAAGAGAAATATCGAAGGCTCTAACAAAACTCACTGTCCCAAATTTTGGCAAAATCGATAAATGTGGCTTTTGTGGGCCTAAAACCTTAAATCGGCGGATCGGTCTAGATGGGGCCTATGTCAAGATATAGTCCAATATAGCTCATCTTCGAACTTAACACGAACATCTGAGATCGTCATGTCATTTTAAGTCGATCTAGCCATGTCCGTCCGTCTGTCGAAAGCACGCTAACGTTCGAAGAAGTTAAGCTAGCTGCTTGAAATTTTGCACAAATACTTTTTATTAGTGTAGGTCGGTTGGGATTGTAAATGGGTCAAATCGGTCCATGTTTTGATATAGCTGCCATATAAACCGATCTTGGGTCTTGACTTCTTGAGCCCCTAGAGGGCGCAATTCTTATCCGATTTAACTGAAATTTTGCACGTAGTGTTTTGGTATTATTTCCAACAACTGTGCTAAGTATGCTACTAATCGGTTCATAATCTTGTATAGCTGTCATATAAGCCGATCTAGGATCTTGACTTCTTGAGCCAATAGAGCGCACAAATCTCATCCGATTTGGCTGAAATTTTGCATGAGGTGTTTTGTTATGACTTCCAATAACTGTGCGAAGTATGGCTTACATCGGTATAGAACTTGATATAGCTGCCATATAAACCGATCTGGGATCTTGACTTCTTGAGTCTCTACAGGACGCAATTCTTATTCGATTTGGCTGAAATTTTGTACAACTTTCTCTCATACGATTCGAATATGGTCTGAATCGATCAATACCTTAATACAGCTCCCGTATATACCTATCTCACGATTTTGCTTATTAAGCCCCTACAAGGCGCAATTCTTATTCGAATGAACTGAAATATTACACAATGACTTCGACAATGTTCAGCTATCATTTATGGCCCGAATCGGACTACAACTTGATGTAGCTCCAATAGCATAACAGTTCTCATTCAATATTTTTTGTTTGCCTAAAAAGAGATACCGCGCATAGAACTCGACAAATGCGATCTATGGCGGCCCGGCCGAACTTAGCACGCTCTTACTTGTTTTTCTTTAAGTGTACTCTTGTCACTTAATGTTAAATGCGCATTTGAAATTGATACCCATCAAGAATTCTTCTTAGAATTTCCCAAAATCCCCACAAAGTTAAGAAATTCATTTAATAATGATTAAAACAATTGAAAGACAAATGCTTCGCCACACACTTCCATCCCTTCGTTATTCGGATTCCCGGCTGTCACTTTAATCAAATAGAAATTTTGAAAGAAAATCTCTTGTCTGTTTTCTAAATGTTTCAATTGATCCAGCACAGCACATGGGTTGAAGGATAAAAACAAAATGAAAAAATTTTTGAACTTGGGTTACTGCACGAAAACAAAAAAATAGATGGGGCATCTTACCAACAGTCACTGTCAATTAACAAAGGAATATGATAAAGCTCATTAATGAATTTCTGCTGCAATGAAGAAGCAGCAGAAATGATTATCCTTACAATGGGGTATAGTTATAATAACGAAAAATTCTTTTAAAATATAATTCCAGCAAAATTATCAATGCGATAAAAAGATTTCTAGGAAATTTACAAAAAATATGTAGTTTTCGATGAAAAACAATTTTTAGAAACGATTCTTGTGACACTTAAATCTTAATGTTCCATTTAAATCATAAAGGGACGAAACTTTTCCTGTCAATTATGTTTTGATTAATTTTTGAAAATATTCGCTGTTAAAGCTTACGACATATTTTTCACAAAGTATTCTTTCAGGATGCTCCTGGCGGAGTCCTAGCAGAGGTCATCAATAGGTTAGGTTAGGTTAGGTTGAAACGAGGGTGCAGATATTAATCCACCCCATACCACTATGGACATACACCTGAGCCAGTAATCGGCTTGTTGTGCGCTCTCAAGCTATAAAGTAACCTCTTAACCGAAAATTTGAAGTTAGGAATTCCGTGCTACTTACAAAATCCTTAATACCACTCCCCTAAGTTGGTTCATGTTTGGTATTGTGTCTCCACCTAAGTGCCGGTATCTGTTAGACGCGAAAGCCGGGCCGCATGCCTGCACATGCTATCACTTGCCGCACCAATTTTCCATAAGTGAGCTCGTATTCCTATGTGTCCCGTTATGATACCAATAGCTATACTGACCTCCTTCTTGCTTCCTTTCAGTAATAGCCTCGTCTTCTCACGATCTGAATCCCCCCATAGGATTTTTGCCGTCCTCCGACCATTACGCTGTTCCACAATGTTGCATGCGCATTTGTCGCCCACTCCATTAACGTGGACTGCGTCGACCCAAAAGGCTTCGGGTTATTCAAGTTTATTGAAGGCAGTCCTCTGGGCTTTACCGCCAAATCGTCTGCGCTTTCATTTACCCTTACTCCGTTATGGCCCGGTACCCAAACGAAGTGGATTTTGCCATCCTCTGAGAAGGCGTTAATCTTCTTCTTACACTGCAAGACTGTTCGTGACATTACCGTCCTGGTTGTTATTGCCCTTATGGCAATTTTACTGTCGGTAAAGATGTTCACACTCGACGTCCTCGCGTCAGCATCACATCAGGACCGTATTATGGTCAGGCAGTCTAAAACAGATCTCAGTCCCTGGGTTTTCAATGTAAACCCTCAGGCTCACTTGTCCACTAGCTTTGATCCATCCGTGTAACATGATCTTCCAGATGGCAATACCATCGATCCGTCAATCCAGGACTGTGCCTCGCACTCGACTTCAAGGTTCATCTCAGGTATCCGATCGGAAACCTCTTCCCCTCCTTCCAGGTTTCCTATCGTCGCCTCGATGGTATGAGCTGCTCTCATCCTCAATCCATTCTCCCATCGCCTTAAGCCTCATAGCCGCAGTGGCTGTCTCACACTTCATCTCTATGTCAATGGGTCGGATATCTAGAATAGTCTCCAGGGCCTTAGTGGGCGTGGTCCTCATCGCTCCGCCTATGCCAAGACAACATGTTCTCTGAACCTGTTGTATGGTCCTTATGTTGCACTTTTTCTCCATAACAGTCCACCAAACTACTGAGGCGTAAGCAAGAATTGGTCTAATCACGCTCCAGTAGAGCCAGTGGACTATCCTCGGATTCAGGCCCCAATTCGAGCCAACGGCCCGTCCACATATTGCCCAACACCTGTAAGCACTCTCAGTACGCTCCTGAATGTGACACCCCCAATTCAGTTTCCTGTCCAAGATCACACCTAAATATTTGACGTTGTCAGACATCGAAATCGTCTTATTGAGGAAACGATTTCGATGTCAAGATTTACATAACTCATTCAAAACATTTTAAGAATATTCCACCAAGTTTTCCTAATAAAAAACAAAACGCCCTACAAAACAGCGCTTAATTAGAGTCCCACTGATAACTAGCTGCCAGTATTTATGGTAAGCTGCTGTGCTAATAGTGGTCTTATCCATTTTAATTAGTTAACGTTTTTTTTCCGCCAACCTTGTGGTACTCGTATTATTTGCTTTATCTCTCCCTGTGGCTGTGCGGCTGTGGTTCCCTCTTAATCAGTGTTGTGTACAAAAATCCTTAGCGGTGTTAAGAGGGTTTATGTGAAAAAATTGTTTTCCCATAAAACCCAAAAGGCCAGACAGAATTACACTCCCTTCGAAACGGCACGTGTCCTTTAAAAAACAAAACAAAAAAACCACTTTGTCTTGAATTTACCATGGTGACAATATGGATCTCAAGAGTGGGTGCTGTTCACACTTTTTTGCTTCATGTGGTGTGGTGTGGTGTGGTGTTGTGTATAAATTTTCATTAGATTAAACTAAACTTTTTCTTTCCCATTCAATTTGTAGTTGTAATGCAGATGGATAAGGGGTGGTGGTTCGTTCTGTTTGGGTGATGAAGTGTCACAACACTATTTGTTTTGTTTTCTCTTGCAGTCAAGTCGCCCTTTTGTTGGCTGCTCTGTGGCGGCAGCGTTTATTTGTTGTGTTTATCCTTTTTAAAAGGATTTCATTACATTTTAATGAATTTATGTCTGGTCCATTATAAAGTGTTTGTCGGCACTCGTTCATTGGGGAATTATGTTTCACTAAAACAAAAATTTACGTGATGTAGCCGCCGCCAGTACAACTAGGAGTTGGAAAGTGTTAAAAAGGCAGGTTGGCAGGACATGGTGTTTAGGTTCTAGGGTCCCAAATGGGGAAAATGCAATGCAATTAAAGATATTTATTTTACTACCAGATGGTGATTGCTAAACAAGTAGGGGAAGCATTGCCAACTGTAGCAATAAGGTCTTCAGTACGAATATAATTTGTTCGAATGGAAATGATGATATGTGTTGGACAAAATCGTTGAACTCTAATTTCAGATCACTTCATACTGCCAAACTAGTTAGTTAAATTAGTTCACTAGTTCAGATCGATCAGTTAGTTCAGTTCGCTATAATTGTGTTGTTGTAGCCACATTTTCATGTGGAGGTGGCGATCCTCGTCAAGCTTCTGCAGATGAGCAAGCTTGTTCCGGTCCAAAGAACCGATCGCCGCGGTAATAAGGTGGCCTTTGGTTATTTAAAGGCTCCAATAACTCGTCTTGTCATATCGAGCATCATAGGCACTCATTATTTGTGCAAGAGCCAGAGCCGTACGGGGTCTCATTGAGACTCTCCGATCGATACCGTTGATTTTCCGCGACTGCCGTTGCAGCTACTCCGTATGGAGCATTCCACTACCCGCATCCTGTGGACGCGGCCTGTAACCCGCAGCTAAGTTTCTCGTGACAGCAATGGACACCACACAGATCGGACCTCAATGTTCCAGCCTGTGTGACGCTCACAGCTATAATTGTGGGACGGAGTCCTTCATTAAGGTGGACGCTCACTTCATACCACTGAACTAGATCATTCAGTTAGTTCACTAATTCAGTTCGTTTAATAAGTGTTTGAACAAAACCGTTAGTAAATGCGAATGCTGATTTCTGATAGGTTTCTTGTGTTCGCTTAGTCACCTGTTTTTTCCATTTCGTTCACGGTTCATTTTCATTCAAAGTTCAGTTTTATTCACTTTTACAATAATAAAGGACAATAGGGTTACGATTTTATACAAGTAATATGCGAATCATAAGGGAGAAAACAGTGTCACAATTGTAATGATTCAACCCCTAAATGTGACAACCATAAACATACAATAGTTGATTCTTCAATAAAAGTAAAACAGTGCGTGAAACGGCAATACGATGTGATTACTAAGCTGACCGAGCTGGTGAACAAAACTAACCGACTACATTGGCAGAAAAAAGACATTGCAAAATAATGCTCCAATTATGTCACTGTTATAAATAGGTGTTGTTGAAATCATTGTCAACATGAGGCGTTGATTTTGTGAACGCGCATTGATAATTTTATGTACCTACCATTAAGAACATCAAACCTACAAAATGAGTTAAAATGACTCTTAAGATATTGTGTGTACATAGACGTCTGTGGTGCAATGTGGTAAGCCGTTTGCAAACACAAAATCATGGGATGAATGAAATACAGGTTCGACTCCCAGCAGCACACCAAATTTTTTTTTGCACCAGACGTTGTCATAATGTGAACGGCTGTCGACAGTTTCCAAAGTTTCGTTTTCAAAAATCTGTTGTTGATTAATGAACATTTGTTGTTGATTTGATAACATTTGTGTGTTGATTCACTTAAATGAACCAATGGGATGAATTTGACAATGCCGTTCTTGATTTTTCTATGGTAAATGCAAAACTAGTGCAGTTCGTTCTTTTCAGTTAACCGGGGAACAGAACTGTTGCCATGACAGTGGGCCTAAACAAATAGACCCCAAATTGTAAAAGAAAATAGACCCTAATTTTAGGGTGCTTTTGGATTATTAAAAACGATCCCCCAACAAATGCACACCAAAGTACGACAATGCGCTAAAAAAATATATGCAATTTATGTTCCAATATTAAATCGGAATTTTTGAATTTCTGGTGTAATTTCATTACATAATTTCACTCCAAAGCCCAAACATCAACATGCAAAAATACCCCAAATTTGGGTAATCACCCCAAATATTTTGTTCTTGTTTACAGGGTACATTTGGTATATAAACGCATTAAATAATTTGGGGTGAAATTTATAAAAGAATTTACGAACTTGAAAGTAAACTGAATTGTGGGAAGTACTCCCCATCCCTCCACCTAGGGATCGCATTAGCCATATAAAGAAATGGGACAAGTTCTTTGGACCATTTCTTTATATAGACAGAAAATAAAAAAGGATAACGGGAGGTCGTAACAAGAAATCACCATGGATTTTTATATGTTTGGATAAGAATTGCGCCCTCTAGAGGCTCAAGTTTTGGATTGATTAGAACCATACTTTGTAGATCTGTTGGAGGTCATAGAAAACGTCATCGTGCACAACTTCAGCTATATTAAATAAAAATTACGCCTCTAGAGGCTCAAGAAGTATATTCGGGAGATCGGTTTATATGGGAGCTATATCAGGTTTTAAACCGATTGGAACCATACTTAGTACATTTGTTGGAGAGTATAGAAAAAGTCATAGTGCAAAATGTCGGCCAAATCGGAAAAGAATTGCGCCCTCTAGAGGCTCAAGAAGTATATTCGGTAGATCAGTTTATATGGGAACTATACCTAAACGTGGAATGATTTAGCCCATTTACAATCCCAACCGACCTACAATAAGAAGACGCATATGTGCAAAATTTTTGGAGCCTAACTTTGCTCCTTCGAAAGTAAGCGTGCTCTCAATATAGCTCTCAAGTGCTAGTTCGTAGTGAAATTTTAGCCCCAAAACAGTGAAATTAGAACCCACAGTAAAATGAAAATATACCCCAATATTATTTACCTCCTAATTTAGCAAGTAAAAACATGCCAAGTTTGGCCAGATCGAATCTAGGAAACCCACCACCATCGATTCTTCTGAAAATTTCCACAAATGAAGTTTGTTGGAGGGAACATGTGCACTTAACGTGCTAAATTTCTCCCAAAGCGGGTAACAATTGAAGCTTTTAGAGGCCGTATAATGCGAATCGGAAGATCGGTTTATAAGGGAGCTATATCAAGTTATATAACGATTACAAATGCTAATTTGCCCATGACCATTTCATTAAGGAATAGGGGCAAACTTTTTACAAATTAATTATTGCTGTCCGATTCAAGTTTTTAGGCTCAATGATTAGGGAACTTCTTTTTATAGCCGAGTCCAAACGGCGTGCCGCAGTGCGACGCCTCTTTGGAAAGAAGTTTTTACATTGCTGCCATACCAAATGGTAGAGTACTTCCAAATGTCGCTAGCATTAGGAGGGGATAACCACCGCTGAAAATTTTTTCTGATCTTCTTGCCGGGATTCGAACCCAGGCGTTCTGCGTCATAAGCGGACATGCCAACCTCTGCGCTAAGGTGGCCTCCAATATACCAATTCGGACCATACATACTACGAATGTAGAAAGTTCTAACAAAAATTTTTGCCCTAATCGGATATGAATTAAAGCTTCCAGGGGTTCAAGTTGTCGAATCGGGAGATCGGTTTCGATTGTAAAATTTCAGTCAAATTGAACAACAATTGCAATTTCCAGGGGGCAATATCAGGTTCGATGTGGACCGAATTTGGCGCTGTTGTTGGAAGTGGTAACAAACCATTTTCGGGAAAATCAAACAACAACGGTGTTAAGATCTCAAATCGGGAGATAGGTTTATATCGCAGCTATATCAGGTTATAAACCGATTTGTACCACACATAGCACGAGTTTTGAAAGTGCTGAGAAAATACTACGTGTAAAGTATCAGCCAAATCGGATAACAAATACGGCTTCTAGGGATCTAAAAGTCAAATCGAAGCACCGATATGATCCATTTGCAACTACCTACTACCTACAACATTAGGAAATACGAAATCTCGAGCGGCCAGCTTAAGACTATCGTGATTTCGACAGACGGACGGACGGACATGGCTAGATCGACTAAGAATGTCAAGGCGGTCCAGAGTATAATATACACTTAATGGGGTCGCAGATCAACATTTCAATGTTTTGCGAACGGTATGACTAGATAAGTTACCTCCCACCCTAGGGTGTTGGGTATAAAAATTTGGATTTACTTGAAGAAAAACTTAATTGGCCCCAATGGCTGTATGAAAAATGACTCAAAAACAACAAAAATAGGGCCCAAAGTTTTATCGTCGTTTCACATATACCTGTTTGGGGAATATTTTCGTTTTGACTTTGGAGTGCAATTTCGTGGGGCGAAACATTCCACCAACAGATCTACTGAAAATGGAAGTTTTTGTTACTTGTTTTTAAAATTTATTTTTTTATATTTAGATTGGCATACTTTCCCCCCTCTTTCAAATCGTGAGTTTTTTTGCAGGGATCTTTTTTTAGTGAAATGTTGTCAACCATTTATCATTGGAATAAATGTCACTGTTTTTGATGAATTTATGTGCAACACAATGACAGTGGCTAGACATGACATTTATGTGAGTTTATTTTCTTTATTCGAGTTAGGTTTGGCATCAAAGCGTGTAATTAGATAATAATTTGTTTGATGTAGAGAACCACAATTTATTCAACAAAAAAAAAATATTTACAAAAAATCGAATGAGGTGCTTTACTTTATTAAAATCAAAATCAATAACTCTGTGCAATTTTATCTAGGAAATCGTATCTATCGTATTTGTCGTACTTATCATCGTCCATGCAATAGGTTTTGAAACAAACTCGTTTCCTTCCCTCCCTCTGAGTGGGATATACGGCAGTGGGTGATCCTCCAGGCAAATTGTTCGTTACAATTATCACATCTTTAGTGGCGGTGGGTATGCGCATGGCAGAGGATGAACTGGCCTGGGCTAGAGCGGCGCTGGAAGCCAAAAGATCAATGCTAGAGATACCGCCCGTATTAGAAGGGCTTTTGTAGCTGGGTGCAGCACCACCATAACCAGGGGTGCCGCCATAACTAGGTGCAGATCCATAGCTGGGTGCAGCTCCATAGCTGGGTGCAGAACCTCTACCAAAACCTACAGGAGCAGCACCTCCACCAAAACCTCCGGGAGCAGAAGCTCCACCAAAACCACCTGTTGCAGAGCTGCCAAAACTTGGAGAGGCTGCAAAGCCATTTCCATTTCCACCAAAACCATTGGAGTTGCCATAATTGGATGGTCCATAGCTGGGTGGGCTGGGATATGAATTATAGCTCTTGGGCGGATAATAGGGCTTGGGTGGATAGTAAGGCCTTGGTCTGGGTCTGCAGGTTGTGGGTCGAGGTCTGCGAGTTGTGGTACGACGGGTCGTTGTTGTGGTAGTGGGAGCTGGTGTTGTGGTTGTTGTTGTAGTCGTTGTTGTAGATGTAGTTGTTGTGGAAGTTGTAGTGGGTGGCGTGATAACGTCATCATCTGCTCCTCCGTCATCGCCTCCACCGTCACCACCACCATCATCACAGTTTTCATTACCATAACAATTGCAATCCATGCCACTTCCTCCCCCATAGCCACCGCAACCACACTTTCGGCCATATCCACCACAGCCGTATCCTCCACCACCACCTCCACCGTTTTGACTATGCATCAGGTTCTGAACAAAGCCCATAAAATTATTCAGCAAATGGGCATCTCCCGATGAATGTGAGCAGCCACCATGTCCATGATGATTGTAAGAATTGTAATGTTCATATATTGGAAATCCATAGGCCGCTATGGCCAATGACACGGTGAGAAATATTCCCAGTTGTTTCATGTTGCTTTTTCGGCTGCCAGCTCGCCAGTCTTGAAGAATTACCCGACTATCGAAGAATTGCCAAAAACTGTTGCTCTCTAGCACAAGGTCTTCCCAATTTATATGAAGACTTATGCTGCCCAATAATTTTTGCGGAATTTTGATATTTCTTCAGAAGTTCGATTGCATGGCTTAGTCAACAGCTTTGGTTTAATTTACGTGCCATAGCATAAATTTTGACTTTTGACTTTTAGTTAGTACAAGCTGAAGCTTTCTTTTCTCCGATAAATGTTACAGTTTTTGGGCACATTGGTGTTATTGAATGAACATTTTGAAACTCTGTCAACTGCAAGCAGCGCAGATGCAGCAGCAGCAACAGCCTCCGAATTTCGTTCAGTTCAATTCATTCATAATAAGTTTGCTCATTGTGAGGCTTTCCCATGATGGTACTTCCGTAAACTTAAAAACAAAGATTTTTATTCTTTTGTGGCTTTACTTAACTTTTCGCTTTTATCGCAACTTAAGATTTTGTCTGCATTTTTTTAATTGTATCATATCAATTCGAAATACTATATCGGTCATTGTGTCATTCTTCTTATAGACTGATAAAAATTTCATAACAAATTTAAGTCGTTTAAATTTTTAATAGCGGAAGATAGAGTTTTTATAGTTGTAGAGTAATGGGGGGAAAAAATTAATAAAAAAAAAACTAAAATGGCCTACAAATATTCGTCTCTCCCACTCATGCACTCATGTGTCTAAGTGCCATGAGATTATAATTGCCAAGAATAAAAAAAATGATTTTAAGAAAGAAAGTTCATTCACCTCTTCAAGCTTGGTTTTAAATTGAAGTAATGAACTACAGTAGTGCCTAATTTAATTTTAATCCAACTTTAAAATTAAATCTTTGAAAGTTTTCATGCGATAGTTCTTTGTTTGCCGCTAAAACGAATCGTAGAAGAAAAAGACGTGCAATGTGTATTAAAAAGTTAAAATTGGTCGAAGACGATGTCATTTTGAACTTTCTATGATAGATTCTTTTCCGTAAGATATAGAAAATAATCTTTTTCTAAATAGAATAAATTTTTTATTTCTTTAAATTTTTTAAATAGCAGAAGTACGGAACCACCGTAGCTCAGAAGTTAGTATGTCCGCCGACACTTGTGAGGTATTTACCTTAAGTAATCTGGCGTGTAAACTTCTCTACTACAGTGGTGTCGTTCTGCGGGAAGCCGTTTGTACGCGACATTAGGACACTTATCATTGAGTTTAAACTTGTATGGGACGGCGAAGTATCTCCGCGGTACCTCAATGGATTGTCCATGGGTAAATTTGAAGTGGGAGGTGTTCACTGTTCAATGTAGATATATAAATAAAGTTCAAATCATTTCCCGTTTCGAGTAAGCCGATGTTTCTTCTCATTTTGCGTACATCTCTTCAAAAACTCAAAGGACATTATACAGTTTTGGTATGAAGTTTTTCAGCTTCCATATAAGGACAAACCGCATTGATGGCATAATGTTCTCTGATGTTTTATGAAAATATTAGAAATAGTATGCTGGCTTCATATGAGATCGCGGAGATACTGAAGGTGCTGCAAAAAGTGGTTAAACAAATCAGAAACAATCAAAAGTGCTTCAAGTTCTTATATACCCTTAACCATGGATCCCATTTAACAAGTTCTTCGGAAGATTTCTGTTGATAGGCAGAAACTAAAAGAGTATTAAATAAGGTAATAACAACGAATCTACATAAATAAGCGGAAGACAGCTTAAGAGCTCAAATCCGAAGAACTGTTTATATTGAAGCTGCAGAAGTTAGGACCAAATTGAAACAAAAAAAGCAAGTATGTAGGATGACATACAAAAATTCAACACATCACATCGAATTAGGTTTGCAAGATCTCAAATCGGGGGATGTATTTGTACGGTGGCTAGTTCATATATTACAACTAAATAAAGATTACTCAATCCATATATAACACCACATCAAGTTTTTAAAAAAGCGAAATTGTAGTACAGCTTTATATGGAAGCTACATATACCTACATATCTATTTACCTACATATCTATTTAAACCATTCTTACTTGAATGTTGGAAGTCATAACAGAACTCATTATATAGAATAATAGCAAAGTCTTATAAAAACTGCAAGGTTGGGTCTAAGGTTATAAATCAGGAGATTGGTTTAAATGGCGGTTATATCGTAAATTAAACCTCATTGGGTCATGTAAAATCCCAAACGACCTGCATCAATACCTGTGACGCTGTAGGGCTCGAATCCTGGCGAGAACATCAGAAAAATTTATCAGCGGTGCTTTTCTCCTCCTAATGCTGATGACAATTGTGAGGTATTATGTCATTTGAAGCAAGTAAAAAGCGGACGAAGCTTATATACCCTCCACGATGGATCGCATGAGACAAGTTCTTGAAATTACTTTTTCTAAATATATGAGCTATATCAAGTTATAGATCGCTATGGACCGTTCTCGTTGTGGTTATTAGATGTCATAGAAGATATCAATCAAAAATTTCAGGCAAATCGAGTAATAATTGCGCCCTATAGAGTCTCAAGAAGTCAAATTGGGAAATCGGTTAATATGGATGCTATTTCATGTTATGAACCGATTTAGGCCATACTTGGCACAGTTGTTGAAAACACCGCGTACAAAATTTGAGCCAAATCGGTTGGTAATTGCGATTTCTACAGGCTCAAGATGAAATCTGAAAATCTGTTTATATGGCAGCTATATCAGGATAGATACCGATTTGAACCCGACTTGTTGGAAATCATAATAAAACGGACATAGCTTTATCGAATCAGAAAGGGATTGTGAGTCGATCGGTATAGTCATCAAATGCACTTAGTTAAAATACCCTGTACCACAGTGGTATTATCCAATATTCATTTGAGTTCTACATTGTCATGTTTGGATTATATATCCATTTGCCGCGTTTTAGGGTTACCTAGGGATACCTAGGGAGGAAACAACCACCTACCCTTTATTTGAGTCCCATATAGGTCCCCATTACCAACACTCGCCAAATTGATATATACACTAAGAGAAATTTGTTAGTTAAAACAGCAAAAAGTTTGTTGTTGCTAAAAGAGAAAACAATTTCTGCAGTTTTCGAATGGTAAGAAATTAAATTTTACAAACATATAACGTAAAATTTTTTAGAATTTCTACAATTTGATTTTCTAACAACAGCAGACAAAATAACTAATGCCTTTATATTTCTATTACAAAAATTAATCAATCATAATTTTTAATTGAACCTGAAATTTTTTAATTACAATCGTGCTTAAATTTTTAATTGATCCAATTAAAAAATTAATTGAAAATTTCGGAAATTTCAAGCATTTTTTTAATTAAAATAAATTGAAATTTTTAATTACATTTTTAATTGGACCAATTAAAAAAATAATTGTAAATTTGAAATATTTTCAATCATTTTTTTATTGAATATGCAAATTTTTTAACTTACCTTTTTCAAAAACTGTGATTGATATTATCATTTTCGTGATTGAAGCAGTTTCAATTGAAACATTAATAGGGTCAATTAATATCGTGATTGAAACCGACTTTTTTTTGTGAAGAAAACAAATCTGATATCTACTTTTGGGGTTAATTGTCAAAACATCCCCCTAACAGGACATTGTTATCGAACATGACAATTTGCAAGTTATTTACGAGAAGATCACAAATTGGATATTCACATTAGTGCGATATGTCTGAGACACCGTAGAATCCACAAAATACCCCCAAACAGAACTTATATTCAACCATGGTAATATTAGTTGAGCATTTCGTAAAGGAGAACGAAAGAAGAAACAGGGATCTAGATTCAGCAATGTATATTAGGGTGGGACATATATGTATTAGGGTGGGTAATTTTTTTTATTCAGAAAGCGCTTATCAGTATCGTATTCTGATGAATTCTAAAAAAATTTACCAGAAAAAAATAGCTTTAAAATGAACATACTTGTCAACACTTTTGTCAATAAAGTTTATTTCCAAATTAGTTCGGCTGTAGGTCCGTAATTAAAAGATAAACAAAAGCTACTAATTTAAAATTTTATTCAGTATTGCTCGATATTTCGATTAACATCATCAATCAGCTTCTGGAGGTATTAAAATAGTTGAACTGTGTGAAAATTGAGTCGACTTTCTCCTATAAGAGCTATTTGTCTACCAACATAATCTCACAAAAAAGTGGTATTTTAAATTGGTAGAACTTTGTTACAGCTACCCTGTATATGGACGATTATACCACTTGGCATATATGGATCCACTTCGCATATATGGATCCAAGATGATTCTATTAAAGATCAGAAACTTCCAAATTTCTTTATGTTCACATTTAATAACAACCTTGATTTTGATCTACATTTTTTGCCAAATGCCAGCTTTTCCAACAAACCCATAATGGTTATGTGAAAATATTTACAAGCAAGTGGCTAATTACACAATACAAGAGAATACCGAAATTGTTGAATGATGTTGAGCAACGATAGATCCGATGTTAATCTGTTGCAGCACAAAAGCTGCTGGCAAAACAATTTATGCCACAGAATCACGTATTGGCTCGATAGGCGCTAATATCGACACATGTTATGACAGCGATGGCAACAAATGCGATCGATGCATAATTATGGAAGCGAAAAATAAAAGAATTTATAAAAGACAAAGGGGCCATTCAAACAATGATCAGTCTTTGTGCAACTGCATAGGGAATCTAAGCAAAAAACAAAATCAATTCGTGTTAATATCGTAAGAAAATGTTTTATTAGTGAAAAAATCAAAAGAGAAAAAGAAAGCAATTATGTCGCCACTAAGCCTAAAGTTAGGCCTGTTATTCATTTGTGTGAGTTTAAGTGTCAAGGCCAGACCTCAAGATGGTGTGGGAGAGATGCTTAAAGGTCTGCTGGCATCGAGGGGTCCAGTCAATCCAGCAGATATAAATGGCCTGATGGCAGCCAGAGGATTTTTAACCAATTCAGCCATCAGCAACTTTGATGTGAATAAACAATTCGGTAAGCAAAGGCTCATGATGGTTTTATGTTGTTCTTATTCTAAGCAATGTGTCCTTCTAACACAGCAAATCAAGGTACCTCCTTGGTGGGTCGAGGTTTGAGTGAAAATACCCTGGCGGAAATTCCTATACAACCTAGTGTACCACTCAATGCCTTTGCCAAAAACTTTGAATTCAGTTCAGATCCAGGAGGCATTAGCAACACTGTTTTGAGTAAACAGAAAGGTAAACCACCAACCTTAAACCACAAATAATTCGTTTATTAGACTCTAATCCTTTACTCCTTTTTAGTTGACCAATTTTCAAATCTACAGGGCAGTGGCATTAGCGAAAACACCTTAGCCCAAGTGCCGGTGCAGGCCAGAGCTCCCATTGACTTGATTACTCAAAATACTCAAATTGCCTCAGGACCCGGAGGCATAGCCAACAAACAGCTCAATAAACAAGCAGGTAAATAGTTTGATAACAAAAAGAAGTTTAAAACCAATTTGAAGAATATGTTCTGTGTTCCCCTCCCAAGTCGATCAAAGTTCCAATCTCCAGGGATCTGACATTACCAAAACCAATGTGGCTCAAATCCCTGTTAGCGCATTAGTGCCTGCTAAAGTGTTGACGAACAATCTGCAAGTGGTGCCAGATGGAGGTCCAGGCTCGGACATAGTCAATGAGAATGTCAACAAACAATTTTGTAAGTCTTTGCCGAGTAATGGGAAATCCTTGTCCCACTAACATTCTTATTTTCAATCTTCCCGATTTCAGTTGATCAAAGTTCAAGATTAAGCGGAAGTGATATAACAGAATTCAATGCCGTCCAACTACCCATAGGAGCCGCTGTGGCTCCCGAAGTTTTGCGTAAAAATGTCCAGGTGGTGGGAGGAAGTGATGGCCAGATACAAAATGTCAATGTTAACAAGCAAACACGTAAGGACGGCTTTTGGTTCCTAAAACCACAGGCATATTGTGTTTTAAACACCCTTCTCTTCTCTCTTTTGCTCAGTTGACCAAAGCAGTAATTTGGAGGGCGACAATTTGAAGGGCATTAATTTGGTAAGAGGAGGCGTTTTGGCCGGTGTTGTTCCCAAGGTGTTGACGGACAATACCCAAGTAATTGCAGGCTCAAATGGTGCGAGAGGTTTCTCCAAACCAACTGGTAAATCTTACATCCCTCAATCTCAATAACCATTCTTTTTTGCTTAAATTTCCCAACCCATATGTAGGCGATGAAGCTAGTACCCTAGGATCGGAGTTTGGTATTCCTGCCGGCATTAACAATCTCGCCTTGAACTCACAGAACTGTAAGGAGGTTCTTCCTTTTCGTTACTCTATTGCAGATACTGAAAATTTTTTCTTCTGTTAATAGCCGACCTAAGCGATACCATTACCGGCGATGGTAATACCAAAATCGATGGCTTGAAAACAGCTCCTCAAGCATTGTTAGGTGCCTCAGTCTTGGAGAGGAGTACACAAATTGCCCCCGATGGCAGCATACAAGACGTCACCATTAATTCGCAGAATAGTAAGTTAAGAGGGGCGGGGAATCAAAATAAGACTGTATAACAAAACCAAAAATTTTGCTTTTGCCAGCCGATGCCGATACTGTTATTAAGGGTGACAACAACAAGAAATTAGCGCTGGGCAGTTTAAATCCTCAAGCTTTAATAGCTGGCAATCTTTTGGGCTCTCGATCGCAGTTCACTGGCAGATCTGGTGGTCAGGATGGTGGTGTTTTCAATGCAGACCTCAACAAGCAAAAGAGTAAGTGTTCCCATCGAACCGCTCGTTATCCTTGCGACTTCCCCTTTATTTACATCCCTCTCTTTGTCAACCATTCAGTTTCGGACAAACTCATTGTGGAGGGTGATAATAACGATATAACCCAGCTTTTGTTACTCGATCCACAATTGGGTCTCGATCTGGGCTTGGCCAATTCCGAAACTCAGGGATCTGGAGGACCAGGATCGGCTATAAACAAAAATCTTTTGCTTCAAAAATGTAAGAAAGAGCAAACCTCTAGAGATCCGAAAACATTTTAAAATTTCTTTTCTCTTCCTCAGCTGACAGCTCGGTACTTGTGACCGGTGACAATAACACAGTTAATCGCGGCGTTGTGGCTGATCCTCAAGTTGGTATTAATTTGCGTATTGCCGAGATAACCAAACAGGTCACAGGTTTGGTGAGCGGCAAACAGCCAACCGAGGAGGAATGTGTGGCCATTGACAACACTGGCATTATACAGGAACGTAAGTTGTAAACAGATAAGCTTGGGCTATGCATGAAGTATTAACTGCCTTTTCCTAATTATGCCTTTTTAGAGAATAAAGACATCACGGTTGTGGGTGACAATAACGAGATCAACACTTTGGCCGATCTCGGTTTACAAGCGGGGATTGATGCTAATGTGGCTACAAGTCTATTGCAAAAGATTAGATGTAAGAATAGGAAGACGACGACGGTAAGGCCAACCACAGAACCCCCAACGGAACCACCTACAGAACCGCCTACAGAGCCTCCAACCGAGCCACCAACAGAGCCTCCCACTGAGCCACCTACAGATCCTCCCACTGAACCCCCAACTAAACCCCCATATCCAACAAGATACACAAGACCCACACGACCAACAAGACCTACACGACCAACAAGACCTACACGGCCAACAAGACCTACACGACCACCTACTCTACCTCCTACGCTACCACCTACGCTACCTCCTACGCAACCACCTACTGTGCCTCCAACCGTTCCGCCTACCCAGCCACCACGCCGCTGCTTCCGCAAAGTCTGTCGCAAATGGAGAAGGACACATTACTGCTGCTATTAGCGTAGATGATAACGTCATCATGGCATTTTATTAATCACTTTTTATGTACTTGACACGATCAAAGAAAAAAAATAAATTATGTATTGAAAACATTGGCATTATTGAACACAACAACCAATCGTACATGGCAGCCGGTTGTACGTACCGGATTGACCCGATGGGGTCCTTTTCATGGGAAAGGGCTGCCGCCTCAGTGTACAACGCACTGCTACAACAGCAAGAACCTTCAGTGACATGCAAATACAATTTTGCCAATGAAAATCCTTTTAAGGAACAGGGGTAAACCTTCATTGACAGGTCATTGTGAGGAATAAATTTTGGAAAAGTACCAGTAAGGAAAGCAAAAATCGGGTGATTTCATTAAATGAACGCTGCATCGAAATTTTAACCGGTTTCGGCAGAGATTTTCAGAGGCGCCATACTAGGGTGGTCCCAAAACTATACGACCTAAGAAAGAAAACACAATAAATTTAAACATTTTTCCAGTGAGCTTCTCAAAATAGCCCTGGGGTGCTTCTCAAATAGACATCACCGGAACTTCCACCTTATCAATGTTGGAATTTTTTTCTATGAGCTATGTTTAAGTTTGGAAACAAAAATTAGCCCTAGGGAGCTAAATCTGGTGAAAAAGATGCGTGCTGAAGCAATTCAAACTTAATCACGGATCTTTGTCATCGCGGCGCCCATCTGGCGAACAGATTACTCATAATTACTTGGATTTTAAGGGCTCATGGTGTCTAAAAGGGAGATCGGTTTTTATGGAGCTACATCAAGTTATACACCGATTTGATTCATAATTGGCACAAGCATTGGAAGTCATAACAGAATACAAAATATCAGAAATCGCAAAATTTCAGCTAATTTGGGCAAATACTGCGGCTTCCTTTTGCGTATGAAAGTATGGTAGCCTTCATAGACTTCTTCGCTGGAGCTTCTGCATACATTCTGACAACATGATCTAACTAATGCAACCCTAGTATTTTGATGCGTTTAACTATGCTATTGTCGTCATACAGCTCGAGGTCGACATATTTTACGAAGGATCTTTCTCTCAAACACTTCAAGTACTGCCTCATCTGCTTTCGCAAGTACTCACGCTTCGGAGACATACAACACACGGGTTGTGTCAGAGTCTTATATAGTGTTACCTTCGTCTGTTGATAGGTGACTTTTTCCCGAACCGTTTGCTCAATCCAAAGTACCATCTGCTAGCCAATATTATCCTTCATTTTATTTCAAAACTGATGTCATTTGTTTAATTCAGATAGACAGATCAGAATCAATCGATGTACTTATTAAAGGGTCTATCTCCAAAATTTTCAATAACGAATTCTATACAAGTTCCTATAAATAACAACAAATTTTCTATCATAGCTCAACGATCGGAAATATTTTGCAATGGAAAAGGAAAGTCAGACTCGATTTGTCATTTGGTTAGAATTACTCATTGGCCACATTAGGTGTAAAGGCTTGAAGGGTCGTACGTTGGTATGTTGTACTTACGTGCAATTTATTGCGAAAGCGCCTTATCATATAAACATCACATTAACCACGATCGACAACCCTGTCCCTTAGCTGTTCTTTCCTCAATGCATGTGTTTGTGTAATAGCAGATTCCATGTCTACACAATTACACTACTCCCATGGCATACACATGATTCTGTGCATCTTTTGGAAGTTGCATTGATGGATTCGAACCGTAGACAGGTGCGACCAGGTTTGAATCCCAGTCAGGCTCTGCAGAATTTTACTTTTCATGTGTTTTTTTGGAGTCCAATTTTGTTCCGAACGGCATACATGTCCGTTTGGATGTTTTTGCTTTGGGTGGCCCAAATACTTGCTATAAATTTTTATATCAGAATTTATAATCCTCTGCTCTAATAAACTTTTCATTTGTCCCAGTGGTTTTAAATGCCCATTTAAAGGTTTTGAGGGTTGGGGATCCTTAACACTTGTTCTAGATTTGGATGTCAGATGGGCACTCTACTCCCGTAGACCCTTCATTTTATTGCCAATTTGCACTTTACTGACGACTACCTTCTATTTGAGTCCCATATCGTCGCGATCGATCGCCATTTCAAGTTGAGGAGTATATGGGTGTATGAAGGCCACCTAGATAATATCAGATTTGTACTCTCCTTTCATTTAAGTCCCAAACCCAAACTTGGTGTTAGATTTTCGTATCAAATTCGTACTCTAGTCTTTTCGTTTGATAACCATATTGCTTCAATCGGTAAACATGTGCTGTAGGATGTAGGTGACTCCCTAGACACTTGGGTCAAATTTTTAAATAAAATTCGTATTAATCTCTTAAATACGTTCCATTTGACACCCATATTGTTGTAATCGCACTAAATTTTAATTTGGCAGGTTTTGTGGGTGGGGCGTTCCCCCAGGTTACTCGACCACAAAGTTTTTACTATACCAGTTTTGTGTTTTTGCATTACCACAAAGGGTCATACAAACATAGGTTCATCCATCTACAAGATATAGCGTTTTTGAAAATTGGGATACGGGGGATGGTTGCCCCCTTGGGATTTAAAAATTAAGTATTCTATTTTAAGTGGGAGGCCAAACTCTACATTCTTTGAAAAATTCTTGAAAACGTTTCAGCCGTTTATGAGCTTCAAGGTCAAATTCAATCAAACAAAACGCAACACTCTCATTTTTATATAACAAAAAAATACCCTCAGTACCAAATTTTGTCACCTAACCAAAATTATTTTATAAAGAATTAATGTAAAAAAAAAGAATTTTTACTAAATTTTCTGAGAAATAAGGAATTGATAAAAAATTTCCAGTTTTTAAGAAATGTAGCGAACATTTTTATAAAAGGTTTTGTAAGAATATTTGTCAAAAATCTTGTTGATAGGAAATTGAGTAAAATTTCTTGATTACGGAACATTTCTGGTTTGTTAGAAACTTTGTCAAAATTACTTATTTGTAAAAAACTTTGTAAAGTATCCTGAGCTTTAAGAAAATTTTATCAAAAATGCATGTAAATGATTTTGTTTTAAATTTAATAATTCTTGTTTGTAGACAATCATATCCTTATGGTTTTCTTAGCAACAAAATCAAGCATTACTTCAGATTTAAATTTCACCGACGATATATGTATACAAAATTAAATTTGTGGGCACTTTATTATTTATAACATTAAACGAATCTCTTATTTTACGTAGGAATAACTAAATCGCTTCCCTACAATGATTTAGGTGCCTATTTGAAGGCGCTGTATTTGGTTAGCCATCATTTTATTACAGGAAAAGCTACAGTGTGAAAGGTACTTTAAACAGCAGGATCTTTCACTTTTGAGGTAATAAAATTCCTCCAACAAGCCAAATATTTTGGTCAAATTACATTCAAAGTTGTTGTAGAAATAGAACAACAACAAGTAAAAATATAACAACAAGATAGCAACAACCCTTAATTTGAATGCCCGGCATCAAATCATAAATAAAAGATATTTTCTTTCACCTCACGTAATGGCAGTTGGTGGGAGAATCAGCATCCTTTCACCATATCTCTTTTTCTTTCTTCTCTTCCTCTTCGCATCTCTCACCCCCATGTACGCCTTATACACAATTTGTTTATGTAAATCGAATAAAAACGTATAAAAAAGTATAATATAATTGGCTTTACATCTCGTTAAATCTCTTAGTTATTGTCTTAAATTCCCTTTGATATTCTAATACGTTTCACGTTGACGGTCTGCTGATTTGAATGGATACGCTTCTTTCTTGTTGGATACTGTGAATAGAATAGGCAAAAGGGCCATGCGGAGGGAGGTGTTGGCATAAAGTTGATACCTTAAGTTTTAGATGATAATTTGTGTTCTGGGATGCGGTCTATAAACATTGTTTATTCGATAAAAAGCTATAAAAACATCATCAACCTGAACAGAAAACCAAGGGGGCGTCGTCGAAATGAATGAGCCATGGCCAAGGAGAGAAGATGTTAATGAAACGTGCCTCATGAAGTTAGGCAGGCAGCAGGTAGGCATTGCGACTTTTTGGTATGAGGTAGTATGAGTTACTATTAGGTGTTAATATCAAGAAGACCTTTGTGGCTCTATGTTAAGGTACAAAATACAAAATTAAAGGTTACAGAGGAGATAAACTTTAAACTTTGCAAAGACCGGTTACGAATTGAAACATTTCCTGAAGACTTTGAAATATTAACGAACAGAATAATATGTTTTGAATTATTTTCATTAAAATATCCTGTTGGTATAAAATTTGGTAATGATTCTTAATGACGGAAAATTTTAAAAAGAATAGAAATGGTAGGAAATTTTCCTTTTTATAAGCATTTTTGAAAACCTTCGGATTTGTAAGAAGATTGGTCAATCATATCAAACATAAAAAAGCCATCAATACAACTTCCAACAGATGCACAAAATCATGTGTAGTACGGAAGAAGTGTAATTGCCACAGAAAAAAAGTCTGTCATTGCACAAAAATACATGCAATGGGAAAAGTACAGCTAATAGAAAGGGTTGTCGAGCGTGGTTAATGTGGTAATTGTATCATAGATGCGTTTTCGCAATTAATACGATTCAAATACAACATACTAATATGGTTGAAAAGTCTTCTAACCAAAGACGAAACGGGTGGTTGGGGTGAGTTGTCATCTTTCGCTTTCCCTATCCATTTGCAATGTCTGATCATTTAGTGGGTATTTTTAATAAAATTTCTGGTTTGTCAAAAAATTTTGTAAAAATGACTTTTTTATAAAAAACCCAAGGCGAAACGCGTCCCATAGTAGTTGGTGTGGTTTCTTTTTCCACTTGCAAAGAAAGTCCTCGATCATTGAGCTCGTCTCGAAAGAGAAACCAACAAAAAAAAAATAAGTTTAAAATTTAATGTCCTTTGCAATAACAGACAAAAAACTTGAAAATGAAAAGGTTCGGCGGAGCAAGGCCGGGATTCGAACCTGTGCGCACGGAGCAACAGCGAGAGCCGTTGTCGTTATCTAGCGTTCGAAGCCATCAATACAAATTCCGACAGATGCACAGAATCATATGTATGTCAAGGGAGTAGAGTTATTGTGTATACAAAAAATCTGCCATTACACAAAATCACATGCATTGGGAAAAGTACAGCTTAAAGAATGGGTGTCGAGCGTGGTTGATGTGGTATTTATAACATACAAAAGTTTTCGCAATAAATTCGAATATGACTGATGAGTAATTCTAAACCAAATTACGAAACGCATGCCATAGTGGTTGGTGTGTGTTACCCTCTCTAGCTTTCCTTTTCAACTTGCAAGGAAAATTTTCAGATCATTAAGCTCTTCTCAAAAGAGAAATAAACACCACACTCTTTGGTGACTTTTAAATGTTTTTTGCTATTCTATTCTTTGAATAGAAAGCATTAAACAATGGTCTTAGGCCGGACAATATCATGCAATGGAATTTCAAGAATTTTATATTTCCTAAAAAAATAAGTTTTGTTCTAATAACAAATTTTGTGGAAATTTGTTGGTAAGATATTATGTGGCATTTTCTGTTTATAGGAAAATTTGTCGCAATTTCAGGTTAACATGAATTTTTGTTCTTGTGTATAATAAATGTTATCTAAATTTGTAGTTATCAGAAATCTTTGTCAAAATAGCACTTTTATAAAAAAATTTGTCAACATTTTTTGTTTGAAGAAAAGTAGTAAAAATTTCTTGATTATTTTGTCAAAATTTCTTGTTTTTAGGAAATTATACTGAAGCCACGAATGCGGCATACAGGGCAACACCAGGCAAAGGAATGGTATCGTGAGAAGAGGAGAGAGGAGAAAAGGCAAGATCGAAGGCGACACGCTGATAAGGCGTATGCACAAGCTCGTCTGTGCAATTTGGCTAGAAGAGCGTATACCCGATAATTGGAACCTCGGCATACTATGTCCCGTACACAAGAAAGGAAACAAGACGAGACGAACGGCCAACTACAGAGGAAAAGTCTTCTCCACATGGCATACTAGATACTTTCGAGCGTACTATGTGAAATACTAAACCTAAAGTCAATGAGATAATAGGGTCCCATCACAATATGGAGTACAGAGTCGGTTCAACCATTTTAGAGTCTACTTGGAATAAACAATCAGACATAGCCCAACCCTTTAATTTTTATATGAAAGATGTTGGAAAAAATTTTATCTTATAAGGATTTTTCTAAAAATTTCTAGTTTATGGAAGATTTTTCAAAATTTTGTAATTATTTTTCTTTGTCATTTTGTCACACTTAATCCCTACTACTATTTTGTAAGTCGTGTGCACCAACATTTTGTTCAGTATAAGCTTTACAGCTTTAATTACCTCAACTAATTTTTGGGGTAAATAAAGCTTATTTGTAAATTCACACCAAAAATTTATTATGAATTATTTTTTAAATATAATTCCCTTCAATCTAAGTGAGTTTTCTTGTCTAACAACATATAACCCCCCCTTGGCTAAAAAATTTGCATAACTTACATTCACTTCTCTGACTTACCCCAATATGCCCCAATGTGCCTGGCAGTCAAAACAAAGAAGAAAAAATTGTTCCATTTTTTTGTTAATGTTCCATAAAAGATTTATGAACTGTAATTATAAATTAGCGTTAAATAATACCATCACAGGAGAACACAAAACTTTTTACTTTAAACCCCAGGGGTAGATTGTTCAGTTTCCGTTTCCGCTTTCGTGTCATATTCTCCATATTCTTTTGGCTAAAAGGACCCACAGCACAAGCTGTCTGGTGTTCACTCGAGCGAACAAAACAAAACAAAAAAACGAAACTTTGTCTAAAGGTGTCATAATCATAACTTCATTATGGTCTGACCATATTTTTGTAGGAAAATTAAAATTTTACCAACTCCAGGGGCCAGCCAGCCAACTAACAAAATGACCCTCTCCTATCTGACTCCCCAAAGGCTATAAAATACTCTCCACGACTTTTAAGGATGTTCTCAAATATTATTGCGAACATTTGTCATTTTAGCCAAAAATAAAACTCAATCTCTTGATATTAATGGGCACATCACATTTTTATGATTAATAATGTCACAGTGAAATGCAAATTCAAGGTAAACATCGAAGAAGGAGCAAAAACAAATGGCAGGAAAGAGCAAACTAACTGGGAACATTTTTAGCATACCTTAAAAGGTATCCTGTCACGGTTTTCCATAGAATGCCAAGCAAGATTGTCATTCTCTAGTTGAGTGTTTCTTTGGAAAGTGACATGTTTGCCGACAACGTGAAGAGCATTTTTCAAGGGTTTGGGAATGGAGGCCAAATTGTTTGGTATTCGCAGTTACTGAAAACGTATATAAAAATGTGCTTTGGAAAGCGAAAGTTCTGGTGTCCTGTTGACATTGGCATAAACCAAAGGAATGTCATGTTATGGTTAAAGTTATGTTCATACATATCATAAAATTTCAACTTTCAAAGCCTATTGACTTGCAGATTATGATAGGCGAGGATAGTCGTGGGCGAGATTTTTAAAGAGGAAAAAGGTTATAAAAAAGGAAACAGGGACAAACTTGCTCAAATTTTAGTTTATTTATAATTTTTGAAAAAAATTTTAAAACTGGTTACTGATGCCATTACCAGGGGTGGCAAAAGTATAAATTGGTTACTTTACTGTATACTAGTGATGCTTATGCAGGACACTTAAAACTTTTGTTACTATTAAAAAAAGTTCGCAGCTACAGACAAGTTATAGAAAAATATGCTTTCGAAGTTTGAATTTGTGGTGTCTTGTTGACATGGGCATAAAAAAATTTTATGTTATGGTGCAAGTAATGTTCATACATAAAATTTAAACTTAAAAAAGCCTATTGACGTGGTGGTTATGAGAATGGATTGTGGTTGTGGTCAAGATTTTTAGAAAGGAAGAAAATTTGGAGAAATGGTGCTAAGAAAAGGAGATAGGGACAAATTTGTTCAAATTCTCGTTCATTTATAATTATGGAATAATTTTCTCATCCCATTACCAGGGGTGACAAAAGTATTAATTGGTTACTTTGCTGTATATTAGTAATATCAGTATACGATAGAGAAAACTTTAATTGTTATAACTATTTAAAATTTTTTACATACCATTTGTGACGGATACTTTGTAATAAAACTTTTAAAAACTTACCTGAAAAGAAACAAAAAGAAAAAAATTAATTTGCAATTAATAAATTAAAATCAATTATTGAAGTATAAGTAATATTCGAGCCATCGTCAAGCACAGATTAGCATGAAGGTTATGAGGAAGAATTCTTTGGTTCAAATCCTCGCAAGAACATCATGCTACGAGTTTCTCCTGGTCAGTTTTAAGAGTATTTTGGCCTTGAAAGGGAAAAGGACTCAGTCCTATGCAACGAAAACGTAAGAGTTCCATTTAAAAAGGAGGGCTTCATCGTTGAGCTAAAACTAAAATCAGGAAATGTGCATTGAACAAAGGCCACCATAGCGCAGCGGTTAGCATGTCCTCCTGGGTTCGAATCCTGGCGAGACCATCATCAAAAATTATTCAACAGTGGTTATCCCCTCCTAATGCTGGCGACATTTTTGAGGTACTATGCCATGTAAAAACTTCTCCCCAAAGAGGTATCGCACTGTAGCACGCCGTTCGGACTCGGCTTTAAGCAGGAGTACCCTTATCATTGAGCTCAAACTTGAATCGGACAGAACCCATTTATACGTGAGAAGTTTTCTCCTGTTCCTTAATGGAATGTTCATGGGCAAATTTGTAAAGTCAGTTAGAAATCATGAGAAAAAATCTTTGAAAAAAACTCAAACTTGAATCGGACAATACCCATTTATGAGTGAGAAGTTTTCTCCTGTTCCTTAATGGAAAGTTCATGGGCAAATTTTCAATATCAATGCATGGACCGATTAAAAGCAAATTTAATCAAGTCAGTTGGAAATCATGAGAAAAATCTTTGAAGAAAATTTGAACCTAATCGGATGAAAATTGCGCTCTCTATAGACTCGAAGTAAATGGTTTTTAAACAGGGACACACGTAGACCGATAAGGACAGCAAACGGCGCCATATTCTTTGCTGCTATTTTGCCATTTCTCTTCAGTAAGGTTTGCCGTATCTGGTGGAAAGATATACGAGCCAACAACGAGTCGAAATTATTGAAATTTACAACCGAAATTCAGGGTCAGTAGCCTCACCGTTTTCATCGAAAAATCATCTTCAGCGATGAGGCTCATTTCTGGCCGAATGGCTTCATCAATTAGCAAAATATGCGTTATTGGTCAAACATCAAACCACTCACACTCCATGGTGCGGTTTATGGTCCGGCATCGTCATTGGGCCGTACTTCTTCCGTGATGATCAAGAACGGCAAGAACGAAATATAAAGCATGATGAGGAATTATATACTTTATAGAGTTGGAAATGGATATTTCTATGTGTTGTAAATGGAATGACAAAAATAATACACACCCAGCCTTCGACGGTGGCTATAAAAATATATTTTGATATCCTCATCAGGATGCGTAACAATACTTTCAGCATTAAAAGCGGATTTATAGAAATATATTGGGAAATTTAAAGTTAAATGTATTAAAATGAATGTACAACAAGGAGACAAGTGATGTACACATCTTTATATTCAATTAAAAGTTGATAAAGTTCACTTTTCCCAATTAAGGTCTACCGCTTTAAAGCAGCCTAAATATCCCTTAAAGCATTTCCATTTAAAAGTTTATCAAAATTTAAAATTTTATCTTATTTTTTCCTTCTCTACAATATGACTTCGCATCCACCTGTTTAAACATTTGTTACAGAAAATTGCCTCTGGCGTTGCCACATTTGTTGAGGTTGTCCTTGAACTTCCGCAGCCTGAATCTGGCCGCATTGGTTGAGCAACATGTCTTTGGTTATTTGTGATAGACAAGCGGAGGCCTACACAAAAAGGAAATGTCAGACCGATATCTTTGGCAGGATGCAATCAAAAACATACACGCACAAATATTCATCTCACCTAAATACATATCTACAACAACTAAGGGGAGAGATGCTGAAGCACGGAAGGGAGTTATTTCAAGGCACAGAAATTTGAGAATTTTCTACATGTGTGGTTGTTTATATAAGAAAAAAAAAAATACTATTACATGTATGAATGAAAATGCGTGTCATATCCTTATACATAAGATAAATACTGGTGTCTACAAGTGTGTGTGTGTGTGTGTGTGAGTTTGCAGACAGCCAGACATATATAATGCAATTTATTTTTTATGAAAATTATGATACGTGCTTTTACTTTCCATTACATGCTTGGCTTTTTTTCTGTGCTGTTCTTCTCTTTATCACCATCTCCACTTCCGGGTTACAGACACATAAATGAATTTACAGGTTACAGGATTTGGGGCGGCAAAGCCAAAGGTGGTTATTATCGCAAACTTTGGTGAATGCTGAGTATGTAAGGGTGTTGTAATGAGGGCTTTCTTGTGTGTGAGTGTGGCATGGTGTTTGCTTAATTTTTTATTAATGCTCACCGCCAGCTTTCCCCTATGTATGTTTTTATTCTCTTTAGGGAAACTCATGCCCTTTTGTTGACTTTACTGTGTTCTCCACATTCGGTGATGATAATTCACCATAAAAGCCACAAATGTTAAATAAATGCACTGCAAATGTATAGACCAGTATATACCATAGCAACAATTTCCGTATCCGCAAATGTGGAAAAAAAACAAAAGGTAACAAAGCAACCGGCAAAAGTGTATGCATGAACATAAAATGGACCACAGGGTGTTGTTAATGGTGTTAAGGGAGTCATTTAATGTAAGTTACTCTACCACATAGACATGGAATGTTTTGCATTCAAGTCTATATGTGAGTCTTTGGGTGTAGCGATGAAATCTTGGGAAGGAAGAAGACTAAAATGTCATTTTCATTTAAAAATGGATCCATATAAAAATTATGAGAAGATGATTAAGAAAATTGAGTACAATTTCAAAGCTATTAGCCAATGAAAGACTGGTTCATGTGACATTTTGCGACAAACTAAAAACCTTAAAAATTTTAGAATATATTGACATGTTCTTAGAGAAATGTGTAATACCATTACTGTGGTACAGGGGTTTTAACACCCACAAGGAAGAGAGAAAGACCAATTAATTAGTATACCGATGAACTTGGAATTACTTTCTGATTCGATTTAGCTATGTCCGTCTGTTTGTCTGTCCATGTTAATTTGTGTACAACGTATAGGTCACAGTTTTCAACCGATCGTCTTCAAATTTGACTTAGGCATCATTTCTGGCCTAGAGATGAAGGCTATGAGGATTGAAAGAAATCCCATGCATATGTTCATCCGATTTGAACTAGGTTAGGTTGAAAACAGGGTGCAGATATTAATTCGCTCCATACCACTATGGGCATACACCTAAGCCAGTGATTGGCTTGTTGTGCGCTCTAAAAACTAAAATGTTACCTCGAAAAAGAAAATCTCATGCTACTAACAAAATCCTTAATTGTTTCCGTACCACTCCCCTAAGTTAGTTCATGTCTGGTATCGTGTTCCCACCTAAGTACCGGTGTCAGTTAGCCGCGAAAGCCGGGCAATGACATAGGAAATGCTCCAACGTCTAATCATTTTCACAACATGCCCTACACATGCTATCACTTGCCGCACCGATTTTGCATAAGTGGGCTCGTAGTCCTATGTGTCCCGTTATGACACCAAAAGCTATACTCATCTCCTTCTTACTTCCTTTCAGCAATAGCCTCTTTCCCTAACGATCCGGACAAATCCCTCTGCCATCAGGAGGACCTTTAGTGCCGCCGAAGCGGCATTACAATGGAGGAAATTTATCTGTAGAAACCGGACCATAGTCAGGATTCAGAACTTCCACCACTGTTGTGTTAGTCTTGACTTCTGATTCCGACAGGAGGTTATCCTCACAAGATTCGGTAGATCTAGTCATGAAGAGCTTCCGTTTGCATCCAGGGGCGGGTAAGAAAGCTGTGCAACCACGCTTCCTTCAGGACACTGGACACTTATGGTGTGGACGATTCCTCTTTAGATGCTTCAAAAGTTGGATACAATACAAAATTCCATAAAAAAAATTGGGGTTGGTCGAAAACATGTTTTTGAAAATTTTGTCAAAATTTAGAACAATTTTGTTAAAATTTATTTTTTTATTCTGTTCTATTTATTTTACAGAAAAATTTGTTAAAATTTTATTCCTATAGAAAATTTAGCCAAAATTTTGTTCCTATAGAAAATTTTCTGGAAATTTTCAAGGCATGTAAAGATGTGTTACAATTTAATTTTTTAAATGACATTTCTTAAGCCAGTACGTAAGATTGAAAGAATTTAAAATCCAATAATGGTCTGATACTAGCAAATTGAATTCATGTTCTATGTCTACAATTGAATAAATCTCAAATTAAATTAACATTATTTCTGCTTCAATTCAAATGGCAGATATGCCCCTGCAGTGATGCCCCTAAAAGTATGCTATGGCATAGAGAATCTTCTGAAATGTTATGCTACATTTATTTGCTAGACTTTCACATTCTAAATCAATTTTATGAATACAAACAGAAAGAAAGCCGAAAACAACTAACCAACGAAATGAGACCGAAAGCTATGCCATTCATACCTTTCGGTACAAGCAACATTTTTCACATTCTCAACAAATTGCCATTGCAAGGCAATGGCAAACACAATTGTGCCCACAATTTGCCTTTATTATGCAAATATTCAAATCAAATTTAATATGAAAGAGATAAAATACCAAACAAAACAAGGACTCTTTGTTGAGAAAGTTTCGAGTGAGAGAGAAAGTCTATAACCAAGTGTATTCACATTGTAAAATAGACACAAATTGGATTTTTCTTTGCGCCATTCACTTTCAATATTCTTTAAAAGCAAGCACTAAAGCCAAAGGCACATAAGAAACCAAACAAAACGTAACTGGAAAGCGAATAGGGAAATAAAAGAGAAAAAAAGCTAAAATGTTTGCTTTGCCTTGGAAGATGTCAGTTGTAGTAGTAGTCGTAGTCGTAGTCGCTTTAAGCACACTCGCCACTCTGCTGCTGCTGATGGGAAAAATTGGTGAAGAAAAAATGTTGTCATTTGTCTGAGACGTGTCTGGCATGCAAAAATGTTTTGGCTACATTATCAGTCGTTCTTCTCCATCTTGGGGGTAGTTTTCCCAAAAGACATTCTCCCTTGGTTGGCTTTTGAGGGCAAATATTTGAAGGACTTGCAAAACCTTAAGGAATTTAGTATGTCATTTCGTTTCGCATTTTTATTTTATATTTTTGCCAAAACATGGCAACAAAGACAACCGAGACTTACCATTGTGCGAAATTTCCCAACAACCAAATATGTAAATTTTTATTTCCGCTTTTTCCTAGAGGACCTTAAAGAATGCCATATAGCGCTATGAGCCCTCATAAAATGTTCATTAAAAATTTTATTTCCTTTTTTTGGAATTTTTAATTCTTGTGGCAAAACTTGGCTATGCATAAAAATCAATGATGTTTGTTATGCGATGTTATTTGCAGGTCTTGCATCTTTTTTTTTGTATTCTGAATGGCAACATAGTAATAAGGGGAGAACATTAAAAAAACATTTTTATGTTCACAAAAAGGAGAATTAAAAATATTTTTTAGCTCTATATATGAACAAAGCAAATAAAAATAAAGCATAAAAAAAGATGAACCATATGGGGAAAAAAAGCAATTGGTGATATAATAGATGTTAACTCATCAATATGTTAAAACTGCGTTTTATAATCTGTAGCGGTTTTTAAAATAAACTATACAAGAAAACTCTAAAAATCTGGAAGAGTAATAAACTTTACAACGATTTGGTGTTGCCAACACCCGATAAGTGGTGCACAATAAACTATATGTGAGTCATAAATTTTTATATATATCGTAAACACTATGAAAATAATGTCTGGTAAATACCCTAAAAAAAACCACCAATGCGAAACCATGCACACATTTTCACAAAAAGCCCCTTGAAAAGAAAAACTTTGCTTTTTTTATGCTTAACTAGTAAAAAAGGCATTAAGTTCGCCCGGGCCGAACTTTGGTTACCCACCACTTCGGATATAACAACCTTTCGCCATAATACAGTGAAAAATGCATCATTTATAAACCCATAGCAGCTACATCCAAATATAGTCCCATCTCTACCATATTTAAGAAAGCTATGTAAGGGTCTAACACTAGTCATTGTATGAAATTCATCGTTTAAAAAAATCGCCTTTTATGGGACTTAAGTTGGGAGATCGATTCAAGAAGGCAATGTAAGGGTCTAACAGAACTCATTGTATCAAATCATTGTCCAAAAAATTCACATTTTGTGGGTCTAAGAACTTAAGTCGGGAGTTCGGTGTATGTATCGGTTATGTTAGCGAAATCGAGTAATAAACGCATGTTTTATAGTCCCAAGAACTTAAATCGGGTGATCGATACATACGGCGGTTATATTCAAATATAGCCCGATCTTGGCAATACTCTGTGACTTACTTCAGCAAAATCGGTCAATAAATTCACCTTTTATGGGTTTAAAACCTTAAATCTGGAGATTTTATATATCAAATCTCGAGCGATCCGGGACGTAATTCAGAGAAATGGGGCAATAAATGTGCCTGTTGTAGGTTCAATACCTTAAATTGAGAGATGGGTATATATATAGCTGTTATGTCGAAATAAAAACCGGTACGTAAAAAATTCACATTTTATGGGCCCAAAACCCTAAATCGGGTGATTGGTATATATGGCAGCTATGTATATCCAAATCTGGACCGATCTAGAATAAATTGAAAAGGGATGCCGAGAAGCATCACAGCACAACCCGTTATCCCAAATTTCAGCGAAATCGGACATAAAATGCGAGGAGCCTAACACAACCCGCTATCCCAAATTTCAGCGAAATCGAAAAATAAATACGGCTGTTATGGGCTCAAGAACTTAAATTGAGAGATGGGTATACATATAACGCAATTTTGTCAAAATAAAGACCGATCTTAACCAAACTCGGTACGAATGTCGAAGGGCTTATCGCAACTAATTGCGCCTAATTTCAGCAATAAATTCACATAATATGCGTCAAAACCTTAAATCGGAAGATTGGTGTATATGGCAGCTATATCCAAATCTGGACCGATCTGAACCAAATTAAACAGGGATGTCGAGGAGCCTACACAAATGGGCCCAAGACCTTTAATCGGTCTATATGACAGCTATATCCAAATCTGGACTGATCTGGGCCGTATAGAACAAGGATGTAGAGAGGCCCAATACAACTTACTGCCCCAAATTTCAGCAAAATCGGATAATAAATGTAACTTTAAGGGACCTAAGACCTTAAATCGGCAGATCGGTCTATATGGAGCTATATCAAGATATAGTCCACTTCTAAAGACTGTAGCGTAATTTCAACAGGCAGACGGACCAACTTGGACGGACTTGGCTAGATCGCCTTAGATTTTTATGACGATCAAGAACATACACCCTTTATAGGGTTGCAAATGGATATATCGAAACGGAATGACAAAATGAATATACCCCCATCTTTCGGTGGTGGATATAAAAATCAATTTATTTAAGAATTTAAGCATAGAATTAGAATATGGGTAGTATGAGTATTATTAATGCAGAAACCTCGGTTCTATAAGTAATTTTAATTAAAATAACTTATACGATTAGGTGGCCTGATATTAAAATTACTCATACGACCTGCAGTTAAAAGTATTTTTGACATATTTTTAAAACAAACAGTTTTACACAAAATAAAATTAGTTGAAAGGCATAATTTTACTCTATGTACCAAGTTTCTGCCAAACCCAGGAAAAATGAAAGCTTCTAGGAACCGATCAAGGATAATCGAGAGATCGGTTTAAATGGGAGCTACATCAGGTTAAAAACCCATTTGGACCGTAATTGGCAAAGAACAGAACACTATGTGAAAAATTTTAGCCAAATCCGACAAAAATTGTGGCTTCCAGGCGATTCAGACGTAAAATCGAAAGATCGGTTTTTATGGAAACTATTGGGTTGCCCAAAAAGTAATTGCAGATTTTTCATATAGTCGGCGTTGACAAATTTTTTCAAAGCTTGTGACTCTGTAATTGCATTCTTTCTTCTGTCAGTTATTAGCTGTTACTTTTAGCTTGCTTTAAAAAAAAGTGTAAAAAAAGTACATTTGATTAAAGTTTATTCTAAGTTTTATTAAAAATGCATTTACTTTCTTTTAAAAAATCCGCAATTACTTTTTGTTCAACCCAATATATCAGGTTATAGAGCGATTTCAACTGTAATTGGCAGTTGTTAAAAGTCATAGCCGAACACAACATGCAAAATTTTGGCCAAATCGGACAAAAATTACGGACTGCATAGGTTCAAGATGATGTCAAATTGGGAGATCAGGATTTATGAGAGCTATATCAGGTTCTTGACCGATTTTGACCCTACTTGTCACGATTAACGGAAGTTGTAACAGAACACTACATGCAAAATTTAAGCCCAATCGGATACCAATTCAGGTTATAGACCGATTTCAACCGTACTCAGCACGGTTAGTGGAAGTCGTAACGGAATACTACATGCAAAATTACCGCATAATCGGATACCAATTGCGGCTTCTATGGGCTAAATATGGCAAATCGCTGTGCCAAATATCAAGTGGCCACCTCTATGCGTTCGACCGCTATCTTGATTTCGACAGACGGATGGATGGACATGGCTAGATCGACTCAAAATTTCCAGACGTTCAAGCATATGTATCCTTTATGGGCTCGCAGATCAATATTTCGAGATTTTACAAATGGAATGCCTAGGCGGTGGGTATAAAAATTAATTTAAACATTAAATCTTTGTCTCCTTTTAGTATAGATAGATTGCTCTGTAAAAAGGATTAGGCGCACAATTCTGTAGTAATAGTTCAACCATTCCTTTTACCCTCTACCAAGGGATTAGGGTATACTGACTTCCTCTTTATTTTGATCTAACGCTGTCTCTTGCCTTGTTTGTTAAAAGTGTGATAACTTTTCAGGCTCTCAGCGTCATAGGTAGACTAAATTAATCACTGTGGTGACCCCCCAACTCGCATTGAAAATTATTAAGAATCCTTTAAATTATACCAGAACATCTTTAAATATTCCTTAAACGAATTTTGTTGCAAAAACTTTACTTGATGCCCAACACTGAGAAATGCATTCAGTGTTTATTCCCACCATGACCATACTGCTGGGGGCTTAAGTTTTTAATAAAAGGACAAAACGTTTAGTTCAGAGGCATGCAAATGAAACAGTTGTCCCCTCAACAGCATAGACGAAACAATGGCATGCCTTTGTTTCCTTTTACGTTTACCATTGACATGTTGACTCCCCAAAGTATGCTGCGGGAAAAAATCTTTGAATATGAAATTTGTTGGTCCATACTCTCATACAACAGCTAACAAGTCAAAGCTCTCTGCGTGTGATTGTATGTGTATTTGTGGTAGCTGTAGCTGTTGTTGGCTTCGGTGTATGTATGTTTGCTATTCATGACACCTAAAAATGCTTGACATTTGTTCTATGGCATTGTGCGTTCACCTTTTCCCTAGGGAACATTGGTGACAATTTTCACGGCTTTCAAAAGTTTCAGCAATCCAGGAGGGGGAAAAATATGAGTACCAAAGTTAACATTTTCATTGAGTACAGGAAAGGTGATGTCTAGTTTCGAACATCCATTGGGTGTGTATTAAGAGTCTTAGGTTTAATTTTGAATTCATTGCTCTCATAGAGATTTTTAAAGTTTCTAAAAGTCCTTCTGTGGCATAACTCTATTGAACATAACTCAAGAGCCTCCCTTCAAAATGTACTTCATCTTTGACTAATTGAACTTTGCAGACATCTTCTCTTTCTTCTTCCAAAGTGAAGTAGTCTCACAGATGAAAAGAGATGTTACAAAGTTTAGACACAAAAGTTCAACAAAACATTACAGAGAACATGTGAAGCATAGCCCTATCCGTTTGCCTAACGAAAAGGGAAACGGAAATACCTTTGCTAAGGAAAACCACACCAAACGCTCTCCTTTAACACAACCACAAGTTTGGCATCAACCACCACCCATCATCCAAGGACTGCAATCTGAAGTTGACACGAAACTCAACGTAGCGTAGGAAAAAAAAACCAAACTCCACAAAGCTCCCAACTCAATCAACAGCAATTTTATAATTCTCCAACGTGTAGTACTTCACGTCGTGTATGGTGCTCTGTTCACCTTTTATATGTCATCTGATGTTTGACAATAACAACCGTGACAGCAGGAATTACACATGGTGCTTGGTGTCTCAGCTGACAGTGGGTCTGAAGATAATTTTATGAATAGATAGAAGGATAAGAGAAAAGGCGATGAAGTTTTGAAATGAATTTCTGTCCATTTCTGTTTTTCATTAAAAAAAATGCAAAAATTATAATTCTATAGAAATTTTTTATATATTTTATTTTTTAAAATACTATCCGAATTTGCCCCACTCCGCTGCTTTTATATAAGTCACTTTTTGTCATGATCGGAAAAATACGTCTGATTAGGGAGGTATTTTAGGATGGGGTGGCCCCCAAAAACATAGCTCTTCAATTGGATATCAAATTTGATATTTTCTCTCAAGCTCATTTCGCTCTATATTGTTGTAATGGGTCTATAAATCAATTTGGCGGATTTTGGGCGGCCCCCAAGGCACCCGACCCCAACAATCAAAAACATGTTTAGTTTTTGGTGACTGTGAAAGTGATCTGGTGTTTTGTAAAATAAGGGTAATGAGAAGTGCTTTTTAGGGGAGGGATGGCACCTCAGACATTTCGACTCAAATATGGATATCAAATTCGTGCTTCACTCCCATAACCCTTTAATATGAACCCTATATTGCCATGGTCCGTTTGGAGGGTGTTTTGGGGCTGAAGCGGCCACAGGCGTTTTGTCCCAAAAATACAATAGATATCAAATTCGTTTTTTACTCCCAAATACCGTTGATTTGAGCTCCATATGTCCAAAGTCGGAAATGAAGTTCAATTTAGGGGGTGCTTTAGGGCCTACCCCCAAACACTTGGCTCCAAAATTGGGTATCAAATTGTCATAATTAACCCATTCTGCGAATTTTTAGGAGGAAAAGCGCCAACTACACTTGAACGCAAATTTTAATGTCATATTCGTAATTTGCTTACAAATACCTTTCATTTGAGTCCCATTTAGCCATGGTCGGCTAATATGCCCATTTCGGGGTATATGGGAGTGGGGCGACCTCCCATTACTTGGACCTAAATTGTATGCCCTATTTGTAATATACTGCCGATTACTTTTCATTTGAGTCCCTTATTGACATGAATGTCGAATATATTGGGGGTTGGGGCGGCCCGCTGGGAACTTGAACCCAAATATTACGATATTAGTTTTCTAGTTTCTAATACCTTTAATTTGATACCCATATTGTGCCTATCGGTCCACTTTTGTTTTTGGGGTGAGAGGGAGGGCCATCCGATAACTAAAAATTGTGTAGCCTAAGTTTTTTTCTAGACAGACCTACACAACCTGTAAAAATTTTAAGAAAATTGGTTCAGACGTTTTTGATTCTACGGAACAAACCACAAACAAACCGAGTCCCATATAGTCATGATGGGTCATATGCCCATTTGAGGCGTTTTCGGGGGGTGGGGTGACCCCCTTTACTTCGATCTGATTTTCTATGACAGATTTGTCTACTCCCGAATTCATTTCATTTGAGCGCTATAATAACATGAACGTCCAATATGCTGTAAAGCAGAGGTTAGCATGTCCGCCTATGACGCCTGGGTTCGAATCCTGGCGAGACCATCATAAAACTTTCAGCGGTGGTTATCCCCTCCTAATGCTTGCGACATTTGTGTCGAACCTCACTCATTGATATGTAATAAAAGAAGTTTGCCCCTGTTCCTTAATGGTATGTTCATGGGCAAATTTGCATTTGCAATATGTCTGTTTGGAGGAGTTTTAGGGTTTGGGCCGCCCTATAGGAAGGTTGACTCACATTTTAATACCATATACGTACTCTACTCTACTCTTCAATACATTTTATTTGATACCCATATTATGTCCGGTTTGGGGGTGGACACTTGGTCCCGACAATGGAAATTGGATTCGTGCTCTACTCTTCATTACCTTTTATTAGAGCCCCATACTGTCGTAGTCAACCAATAAATCTAGTTTGGGGATTTTTGGAGATGGAGTGGACCCCCAGATACTTGGGCCCGAAAATGGATACTGAATTCGTGTTCTACTCTTAATTACCTTTCATTTGAGCCACATATTGCCATAGTCGGTAAATATGCCCCTTTTGGGTGTTTTCTGGGTGGGGTGGTCCACAAATTACTTGGCCCCAGAGTGGATACCAGATGCGTTTTCTACTCTAAATTACCTTCAATTTCAGTTCCATATTGTGCTGATCGGTATATTTTTCTGTTTGGGGGTGGGCCCAGGCACCCCAATCCAAATTTGGCTACCAAATTTTTTTTGATCGCTATAAGAATACAAACAAATTTTCGCTTCAATCACACCACCCATTTCTGAGATCTGGTGTTTTTAAAAATAATGGTAAGGGAAGGTCCCAATATCGTCAGATATCGAAAAATATAGTACCCCAGTTTATCCACAGGGCCATTCTACACCATCTGTGAAAATTTTAAGAAAATCAGTTCAGCCGTTTTTTGGCCTATACGGAACAAACGGAAAAAACAGACATAATGTCTGTTCATGTACTTTTCCAGTAAAAATTTGCAGAAGAGTAAGAGCCATTTTACTCTGTTAAAAATTTGCCAGCAAAAATACGCGACCGACGTCTAGTAAAACTTTGCAGAACAACAGTTGTTGAGGTAAAATTGTCACTTCATTTAATAAATGCTTGCCTGACTCTTGTCAACATTACAAAAAAAACCTATTTTTGTTAATCACCTCTGTTGTTTTATATGATTCTTGTGTTAATTTTCTTACTTTCATAAAACAGCCGATTTGCATACAAAGTTCTGTTCAAAGTTTAATTTTTAATGAAAAATTGGTCAAAATTATTTTTCTATAAAATTTTTCAAAATTTTATTTATTTTCTGTAAAAAATTATTGAAATTTTTTTTTTCAAAATTGTTTTTTTATAAGAAATTGTGGTTTCTTTTGTTATTTTTAGTGGTCTGTTTTAAAAATCGCCTGTGGGTGCCTGAAGTCACCCACTGTCATTTTATGGTAAATACCTTGATGATGCTCAAAACACCAAACAATAGAGGGGCAGCAACAAAGGGAAACTTTAACGTTTGTAATTTCACGCGCGACTTATCCTTTTGGGAGAAATATTTTACATACATGAAATGCTTCATATTTGCAACAATATGTGTAGATGAGCTAGTGAGTCCATAAAACGGCAAACCATGAAACGAAGATACCACCACTGCAACGCTCTTTTGTTCCAAATACACTGCAGCATTTCTTTGGCTTATCCCTATTGTCTACCAAACTGACTGGCTGACTGACTGCCTAACTAACTGACTAACTCAGTTCTCCTTGGCTGTAACGAAGTGTATGTGTGTAAGCATATATGTGTATTTTAAACACTTGTATTAAGCTTTTGTTTTTTATTGTGATTATACACTGTAACTTCCGGTTTTCACAGGACGAAGGGGAGACCCAGCGATCCCAAACCCCAACATCCTACTCACTTTTGTATACATTCAAGGAAAAAGAGGAAGGTAATACACCGATTGGCAAAGTCACAAGAAGTCTTGAGTTTCTACAAAGAAAAACATTCAAATGAAAAGGTAAAATTCTTTTGTTTTCGCCAATTGTTCGATTGAAAAAGGTATGCGGAATCAAGTTGAGCTCCTGAAAGTATGCTTGAATTTTTCACAAAACAATGTTAGCCCTTGAACATAGTCTGTAATATTTTGTATTACTTTATCGTTGGTTTGAAGTGTCTTTTTTGGGTATTATTTTGCCTTATCCCTTTCCAAAAAAAAAAGAAAAAAAACAATTTGGTTTATTTTCGACATTCGAGTGTAACCTGGCGCGAAATTAAATGTCAAGCATGAAAGTGGATTAAAAACAATAAAATTCGCTAAATCTTCCGACGCAACTCGATTGCAAAATTCTGGCTGTTTTTTTTTTTTTTTTGAAGGCTTTAAACCAAATTCTTTGTGGCTCTCATTACAGGCACTCATGTGGAAATGCATGAGGCTGTAAAAATCGTAAAATGGTTTGGCAAAATGCATGTCACAAGCAAAAGTGCCGAATTCAACTACACTGGGCGACCGGTCTGAAGTATTATAAATCTTGGAGAGCCTTTCGTTGCAAAGTTTAGTGCTCAACTAAAGTTGGGAAAAAAGTGAAAAGATCACAAGGGTAAAATATTAAGCCCAAAATTTTGCTGGTCTGTTACTGTGGTGTATATAAAAGGTGGCCTAAATTTATGTACTTAAAAAAAATAAACAAATAAAGCTTCACTGCAGGACATTTGTAGTTTGTGGGAATCAGGTTTCTAATACACATACTTGGAACTTACAAAGAGCCACTCGATGTTCTTAGCGAATGGCAAGAAGACTAAGGCCTTGGTAACAAACTTTTCCTAATTTGGTAATGTTGAACTTGGTACTCTCTACTACAAAACGCCTTAATTTGTCCTTAAAACAAATTAAAACCAAATCGTTTCTGTTGCCATGGTTCTTCCACTCTATTTACTCTGCCACTCTCACAGTCAATGATCAAATGACTGTGAGAGTGTAGCAGCCTTACATTGTAGCCTTAAATAAATCTCGACCCACAACATGTCTGTCTGTCTAGCTGTAATCAGTGAATTGGAAATGGATACGAAACATTTTAGATTTATACGATAATAGTTGGCAGACAGAAAAATCTTGTTGCTGATGTTGCCTTTGCTGTTGGCCTGCAATCACATTGAGCATACATACATATGTAGGCTTAGGCACCGAACAAAGTTACCACAGCAACATTATTGTCAGCATTTAAGATGAATTGACCAATACAAATAAAAACAAAAATTTATAAACTTTTTAACCTTTTTTGGGTAGATGTAGCATTTATTTTGTTTGCAAGAAAATTTAGTTGGAAGGTCTAATGATTCATTTGAGCTTATAATGTACAATACTGTTGGGTATTAAAATTGAATTGAGTTGCTTTGGCTCTTTAATTTATAAGAATTATAATATTTATTAATAGCTTTTTTCTTCAAAAATTGCAGTAATTAATAAAGATTCGCCTAAAATGAGGTTACACTTTTTTCTCCATTGGAAAATAAAAAAATATTATTAATGATGGTTTATTTATTCATTATTGCTGACAAAAAAATATGTAAGCTAAGGATTTTTCCCTAACAAGGTAATTTGCTAACTTTCCTTCAAAAAAAAAAAAAATAAATAAATAAAATAAAATAAAGAGCATACTTTTAGGGTTCGGTGGTAATGATATAAATGCAGGAGTATAAACTAAACTGGTATAAGGCTGGCTGAGACCCTCAACATTATTAACACTAAAAGAGAAAAACCTAATCAACCGAAATTCTTTATAGTGGCCACCGGACCTGTGCGCGGCAGCAGAAGTCAGAAAGCCCCTGAGAATTTGGCCCGATCTTAATTGTTGACAACGCCTCTGTTAAGAGTAACGAGTGGAAAGAATGAACATCCTGCCGAAATATGTTCTGTCTGAAGTAATTTCAACTTATTCAAGTAATCGGGTGATACTCGTTCACTCCAGGGTACGTTCACTCCAGGGTTCAAACCAAGTCGTTCAGCGTCACAGGCGGACATGGTATCTTGCATATGTGGCACGGTGGCCTTTACAATACATAAACTATGAACTTAATGTTCACTTTGTTGGGTTGAGATCATTGAGTTTAAACTTGAATCAGACAGCATCCATTGATATGTGAGAAGTTAGCTGATGTTCCTTAATGTGCATAAGAAAATTAGCATTGAGTTGAGATAATGAATGCTTAGAAATGTATGCAAGTATTTCTTGCAAACAAATTTCGGAGCATACACTTGGGGGTATTAATCTTTAAAACCCTATACGGCCAAATTTAAGAATTGAGTTAAAATAGTGAAAGACTCTTTTTTAAGGGCTAGGGGCTCATAAAGTCATATGGGGACATATTTATTTATGCACCTCCTAACAAAGCGGTGTTTGGTTTAGGAGTTGGAAGTTAAACAAGGTCTATTTTACAGATTTACCGATTTTTGCTGACAAAAATTTAAATTTTTTATACACTTTCTGTTTGTAACGCTACGAACTATTCGTATAAGACCCCATATTCTTGATCTTCATGACATTTTAAGTAGATTAAGCCATGTCTGTGCGTCTGTCGAAAGTGAGCTAACTTTCGAAGTAGTAAAGCTAGCCGCTTGAAATTTTGCACAAATACTTATTATTATTAGTGTAGGTTGGATGGGATTGTAAAACCGATCTGGGATCTCTTCTCCCATCTGAATCGGTGTATAGCCTGACACAGCTCCCATATAAACCGATCTCCCTATTTTACTTCTTGAGTCCCTCAAGGACGCAATTCTTATTGGAATTGGCTGAAATTGTACACAATGACTTCTACTATGGTCTCCAACATTCAATTCAATGATGTACGAATATACCGGCAACTCGAACTCGACAAATGCGATCCATGGTGGAGGGTATATAAGATTTGGTGTATACCTTTTGGGGCTTCAATGTAGAATTTGAAAATGATGAGCAAAATATAATTTAATTGTGAAATTATGAATCTTCGCAGTAAAATAACAATAACAACAATCTAAAAATATAAAATCAAACTTTTTGTATTGTTCAAAACATATTACCTCAAAAAGTATACTACAATTTTTTTTTTTAATTTTTTATTGGTTAGGGAAACCTTTCTATATTTTTTTTTTGGTTTGGCAGTTGGAGCCATAGAAGGTCACTCTAAAAATTTTTGAGTAACCTATTTTTATGAAAAACCACGTTTTGGTTGTAAATATCTCGGTTCCCCATGTTGCTTTTTAGGCAGAAGAATTATGATGTACATTCGTTTTTAAATAGTAGAAATGTAAACATTACTTTACTGCTAAACTTTATGTAAAAGCAAAAATTTTTATTGGACAAACATTTTAAATATCTTTAGACTATCGTTCAAATTATTAATGCCCCGAAATGTATGCAGCATTTTTTTAACACATTCAATTCGAAAATTAAAAACCAGAAAGGTAAATACCAAATTTTTGAAAAAAAAAAATAATATTTTAGTAAAACTGTAGTATGATTAACATTTTTAACAAGAAGAAAAGACTAAACAAAAACCTGCTAGTCTTACAGCTTCTATCCTGTTTCTCCCCTAACATCAATATTTGCTTTTATCTTCTGCATCAAGTGATGAACAAAGCAAAAAAAAAAAAAACTTTGCCATCCACTTAGGGTTTTCATACCTGGTGGTTGTTGGTTAGACTTTTCTCAGCAATTTCCCCTAAATTTATTGTGCTTTTTACCCATTATTAAATGTACAACATAATCGTATTAGTGATGTACAACAACACAACTTACACTGTAAGGCATTTACGGCAATTTTCTATTTCCTGCTACCATTTCCTTTATGGGGCTGCATCAGTGTTATATAAGATGAATGTATGTCAGTGTATGTTGTTTGTCTACAGAGGAAAAATTCCAAGGATGCTGTGAGGTTGCTGAAACTGATGGTGTATTGTATGTGCCATGTCTATGTTACCAATTTAGACATACATTTTTGTTGTCTAGAAACTTTTCTTAAGTGGGATTTTCGACTTGTTACAAACACAAGTCGGCTCTACTTTTCCCCCCATATTGTTGTTGTTACTCTTGCATGCGTGTCCTTTCAAGAGCTGTTCGTAACACGAACTAATGCCAAATGACAAGTCTGTGTAATTGTGTAAAGGCCAACGATAGATGAACAAAGATGGACCTGGTAAGAAGCAACAAGACTGTAGATAAGAATAGTTGTCGTTGTCCACTAACATCAGACAAGACAAGGCCAAGAGTGAAGCTTTGCTATAGAAACTACACTTCAGTTGAAAAGTTACCTCGAGTTGCTGGAGTGGATATTTTAATGATATCATGTCTTCAGATTGAAGGATTTTGTGCCATTACTTTTGCTGTCACTGCAATGTTGGTACTTGTCGTGGTGGTCCTAGCACTAACAGCTACACTACTGCTAGGTTGTTGTTGTCGTCAGGATTTGGCCAACATGGAATAGTTAATGGCATTTAAGTACTTAAGGATGTTGAAACATTAACACTGTTAATTGCTAAAATTTTTACGAATCATTGGATTGCTGTCAGTGACAATGATCTAAGTGGAATCCTTTTTCTTCACAATCAGATTCAAACACTTAAAAAGTCAAAAGTGTACTATCGCATAGATTGTTATTGACTTGGAAAGTATGCTAAGCCCGGGACAATAAGCTGCACAAAATGGGATTTTTTGAAAATTTTCAGTAAAGAGCATTCTTAACAAATTCATTAATGAATTTTAAATAAAAACGGTTGTAAAAGAAAATTTTGTTGTTGTTGTAACAGTGCGTTATACACTGAAGCGGCAGCCCTTGCCGATGAAGAACTCCATCGGGTCAATCCGGTAATAAAAAATTTGTTTCCCGAATTGCATGATTTACTGCATCAAATATAAAGCATACTTCAAGGCGATTTTAATGATTTGATATTATTTCTCTTCAAGGTTGTTCTTGTTGTTGTTGTAGCAGTGTGTTATACACTGAGGCGGCAGCCCTTGCCGATGAAGAACTCCATCGGGTCAATCCGGTGCGTACAACCGGCTGTCATGAGATTGCAGGGTATAGGAATTATATGATTTACTGCATAAAATATAAAGCATACTTCAAGGCGACTTTAATGATTTGATATTATTTCTTTTCAAGGTAATAGGCATAAATAACATGTCTCTGCTTTATGCCTGGGTTTAAATCCCGTCGAAAGATTTTTCATAAAATTTAAACATAAAATTGTTCTCCCCCATAGCTGTAGAAAATATTGGGACTACTTTTAGGCTAGAAAAAAATTGTATCATTTTATTTCAGACCCAATTTAGCTATTAGCTATCATGCTCTTTAATGACGCTGACTACCTACGTTCGAATCCTATCGATAATTTAAGAAAATATTTGTAGCACTGACTATTTTCTAACTAAAGTTGGCTTATAAGGCCTTCAGCTATTAAACATCACTGAGAGAAAACATGTCACTCACCTATAAAAAGAATATCTCTGATCATTGAGATTGAAACTTAAATCGAACAGCACTCGTTGATATAAAACAGTTTTCTCGTTAGTCATAATGGAAAAAATGCCAATTTAAAAAATTTTTATTTATGATCAAAATATGAAGCATACTTTTAGGTAACTTCAGCTATTTTCTAGTTTAAAGTGGTTTTTCCTTCATTTTTATTATTTTTTTTAATATTAAACTTTTTTTATTTTTATTTTGTTATTAATTTTTTGTTATTGTGTTTATTTATATTTTAATTGACTTATTATATGTTGATTTATTCTTATTCTTATATAAAGATTATTTTGTGTTTTTCTATTCGAAAACCTCCTTTCTTTCTTAGTTTTCTATTATTATTTATTTTTTATTTTATTATAAAAATAAATTTTATATTTTTACGCTGGTTTAAATTGTAAAGCATACTTTTAGGATTCTCTAACGATTTGTTTCGTTTATTAAACCTTCTCTATAAATTTATGTTTCGAACTTTGCACATTCATATACACTGGGGAAAAAATTTAATTACATTCTCTCACCACCTACTGCCCTCTCGCCCCGACACCTTAGACCATATGCGATTTCGCGGCTGTTGTTGAAGCGAAATAAAGCCATAAATTTTCTCACCTACCGTGCTAAGCTTAAAATTGCAAAGATTTTTTTCTTTCTCCCCCAGACAGTTTTGCCATTCAATTCAGCGAAAGCAAGGAAAAAATTTACACGTATAGGCAAACAGTAACAAACTATGCCATACTTTAGACTTTCTATTGGGAGCCTGTTGAGGGCACATTTTACAATCTCCGCTTTTACTAAGGCTGTTTGCACTTTAATAAAGACATACCAGAAGAACAGCTAGGCAAAGGATTTCTTTTGTGCTTCGCACTATAACCAATGCTACTTTCTTGGCATTTTATTTTGTTGGAAGAATGAATGAAGATGCGATGATATTGCCATTTAACTTTAGCCGAAAGCAGCCAGCAATTCAAACAGCCAAACAATCCCGGTTAGGCCATATTCTAGCCGACTCAATAGACCATGGCAAGAGCAACAACAATCGAGCAGACAACAACAACAATTCAATGTGTCAAGTTAAAATTAAATTGCAATTTGTGGCTTAATTTATAGAAATGTTATATGAACACGGAAGCATGTGTATGTGTGTGATACAGTTTAAACTCGGGGCTTGCAAGGCAAATGCGTTTTTCATTGTATTTATGTGGCCTCAAAGTATATGGCGAATGTTATTTTCTCTGTGGCAGCAATTTGATAAAATTAATACGAAAAAAACGATAGGTGGAATGGAAATTTATTTAAAAATACCAAAAAAAAAAACATTTTGGCTGTTTAACAATGGATAAGGCAGTCACATAAGATTACCACTAAACTTGGTAAAATTGAAGCATAACTTAAGGCAATGTATACAGGTATTAGATATGCAGCCTACTTTTAGGTGCTATAAAAGTAGGGATTTAGTTGTTATGGTTGAATAAAGGCGAAAATGAAGATTTAAAAGTCAAAATAAATTTTGAGTTGGAATCTAGCGGAAATTTAAATGAGATTGTAAACGGAAGAATTGTAATTCCCAAAGAAAGCAAGCAATAAAAAACATATCTTAACTAAAGATATGTTTTTTATTGCTTGCCATAATTGCTCGCCACAGTTTGAGGCGTAATATAAAAAAAAATCGAAATAAGCATATAACACAAACAGATGAGAAAATAATAATAAATTTATCATTTTTGCAAGATCGGAATAAAATTTAAAGCGCAAAATAAAATTTAAAGCGCCAAATAAAATTAAATTCGCAAAATAAAATTAAAATTAGTTAAAAAAATTTGTGAAAAACTTTATAAACTGAGGAATGGTTCTGGTTTGAAAATAGAGGTTAAGATCATAATAAATAAATTTAAAGCATAATTAAGATCAGATGTCGGTGGGCTTGAAATAACCCACTATTTCAAACTCCAGCGGGTAATAAATAAAGCTTTTGTGGACTTCAGACCCTTCATCAGCAGATCGGTCTATATGACAGCTATAACTAAATAAAGCCCGATTTGATCCATATTTAGGTCACATATCGGGAGGCTTAATATAATCCACTGTTTCAAATTGAAGTGAAATCCGCTCATAAATAAAGCTTTTGTGGGCTTCAGACCCTTTACCGGCAGATCGGTCAATATGGCAGCTATATACAAATATGTGGCAAATATATCTGTGCCAAATTTCAGCTCAATATCAAAATTTTTGAAGGCTGTAGAGCGATTACAACCGACGGACGGACAGATACACGGACTTTGTTAAATCGTCTTAGATTTTTACGACGATCCGAAATATTTATACTTTGTGTTGTGTTTGTGTTGCAAACGGAATGACTAAATGAATATACCCCCTATCCTACGGTGGTGGGTATAAAAACAATGCTAGCGAAGTTTTTAGGTAAATTGAAGTATTCTCAATGATTTGAATAATTCTAAGTAAAGTATATTTTAAAACTCTAGAATAAAAACATATCAAATATTATCTCGGTCCTCAAAGATTTTCAATAGATAAAAATTTAAAATAGTGAGACTTACCATTTGCGACAGAAATATCCTTCAACGCCAAACATCTGCAAAAAAAAAAATAATTACCATTTTAGAACAGAAAAACACAAAATTTGACTATGCAAATCTTATTTTCTAACGCATGTAATTTGCATCAAATTTCATTTGTTTTTTTTTTCTATTTTCTTAAGAAAAACAAAATAATTTGAACAAAAATAGCTATCATTTATTATGCAGCAACTAAGATGCCTTCAAATGTAAATGAAAGTTAAAAGTGTTTGGAAAAAGCCAATATGAGCTTGTTTTCTGATACATATCAAAAGAACCCCAATAAAATGTACAAACCAAGCAATAAATGCAAATTAGAGTAAACAAAAACCCTAGAAGACACAAAGACAACACTTGCAACAATACAAAAGGCTAAGCCTGCAAAATAAACAGGATGGCATATAGGAAAACAAAAAAACATTTTGACACTATTGGCTGGGGAAGCATTACAAGAGGAAAAACCAAATAAAACAAAAACAGTAGACAATGAAAAACCTTAACAAACAGCAGCAGCAGCAGTGGCAGTGGCAAAAGCTTATCATATTGCCTAAATAAAACGCAACACCACCACCACTACCACCATTACCACAAAAAATAGAGAGGAGCACATAAAAACTCTCCCACACACATGACATTAAAGATCCTGTGTTTGGTGGTTGCCAATTTCAAACAGCAAAAAAGGAAAAAATAAAAATTCGAAACCGTAACCACAGGAAGTGTACGAAAACAAATACGCATACAAATTCCTTCTTTGTGCCCCCCTTTAAATTTTGTATGATAAAAGCTATACAAAAAGACAAGGGGGAAAAAATGCATAAGAAGTTAAAGCACCAGCAAGACAGGTCGGCAGAAAATATTTTTTTTATGAAAAACCCTACATGTGGTGTATGCTATTAAATGGGGTAGATTGGGTATATGAACCATTATTTTTCCCACTAAAAACCGAAAGTTTTGAAAGAATTTATTTTATAAATAAATTTTTTTTCTTCTAAAGGGTGATTTTTTTGAGGTTAGGATTTTCATGCATTAGTATTTGACGGATCACGTGGGATTTCAGACATGGTGTCAAAGAGAAAGATGCTCAGTATGCTTTGACATTTCATCATGAATAGACTTACTAACGAGCAACGCTTGCAAATCATTGAATTTTATTACCAAAATCAGTGTTCGGTTCGAAATGTGTTCATTCACCGTAACGTTGCGTCCAACAGCATCTTTGAAAAAATACGGTCCAATGATTCCACCAGCGTACAAACCACACCAAACAGTGCATTTTTCGGGATGCATGGGCAGTTCTTGAACGGCTTCTGCTTGCTCTTCACTCCAAATGCGGCAATTTTGCTTATTTACGTAGCCATTCAACCAGAAATGAGCCTCATCGCTGAACAAAATTTGTCAAAATTTGAACACATTTCGAACCGAACACTGATTTTGGTAATAAAATTCAATGATTTGCAAGCGTTGCTCGTTAGTAAGTCTATTCATGATGAAATGTCAAAGCATACTGAGCATCTTTCTCTTTGACACCATGTCTGAAATCCCACGTGATCTGTCAAATACTAATGCATGAAAATCCTAACCTCAAAAAAATCACCCTTTACCACGAATGCTTAAAATTGAAACAAACATTTAAAATAAAGAAGGCTTAAAGAGTTCATTTCACTTCTATAGCTTCAACAGGACAAATCTGATATAAAATTGTGGGATATATATATAACTAGCCGAACCAGGCCCGCTCCGCTGCGCCTTCTATTATTCTCGAATATCTTTTTAGGGTGGGGACACTTCGCCCGAATGCGGATATCGAAATCGTACCATTGTAGCCTATGACGCTGAATGCGTTCGAATCCTGGCGAGAACATCGGACAAAGCGGTGTTTATCACCTCTTAATGTTAGCGACATTTGCGAGGTACAATGCCATGCATGATCATTTAAAACATTTTCCGCAAAGAAGTGTCGCACTGCGGGACGCCGTTCGGACTCGGCTATAAAAAAGGTCCCTCAGCATTGAGTTTAAACTTGAAACGGAAAGCCATTGATGTGTGAGAATTTGCCTCTTCTCGGTTCCTGGTGGTAATGTTCTTCCTTAGGGTAATGTTCTCATTAGGGAAAGGACGGCACCTCAGACATTTCGACTTAAATATGGATATCAAATTTTTGTTGCACTTACTAATCCCTTTAATTTGAGCCCCATATTGCCATGGACGGTAAATATTAACCGTTTGGCGGGTGTTTTGGGGTTGGAGCAGCAATCTGCACTTTGCACTGAAATTAGATATCAAATTCGTTCTTTATTCCCAACGAAAATTGAGTTGAGTTTAGGGGGAGCTTTAGGGCGTACCCCAAAACACTTGGCTGCAAAATTGGATATAAAATTCGTTTTCTACTCTCAAATACCTCTCATTTGAGTCCCATATTGTCATAATGGGTCAAATATCCCATTTGACGTACCTTTAGGAGGAAAAGCGCCACCCAGACTTGAACGCAAATTTTAATATCATATTCGAAATCTACTTCCTAAAACCTTTCATTTGAGTCTCATATAGCCATGGTCGGCTAATACGCCCAGTTGGGAGTATTTGGGGGTGGGCGACCTCCCATTACTTGGACCTAATGTTTTATGCCATATTTGTAATCTACTGCCTAATACTTTTCATTTGAGTCCCATATTGACACGAACTTCGAATATATCTGTTTAGAGGAGTTTTGGAGTTGGGGGGGGCCCGCTGGGTACTTGGACCCAGATTTTAATACCATATTCGTTTTCTGATCTCCAATACCTTTCATTTGATACCCTTATTGTGCCCATCGGCCCACTTTCGGATTTGGGTGGCGTTTTTGGGGCAAGGGGTAGGGTTCGCCTCCACTCGATATCTAAAAATTATATAGGCTATGTCTCCTTCCAGGCAAACCTACACAATCTGTGAAAATTTTAGGACAATCGTTTCAGCCAAGTATCATACAGTCATAATGGGCCTGACGGCATTTTTGAGGGATGGCGTGACTCCCTATACTTCGATCTGATTTTGTATGACAGATTCGTAATCTTCTCCCGAATACCTTCCATTTGAGCCCCATATTGAAATGAACGTCCAATATGTCTCAGTCAAAATTGGACGAAAATAAATATAGAAACTAAATTGGGAGACTAAGGGACTGCAATCTCAATCTTTTATCCAACCACTGTAAAATTGGTAAATTGGATGAGGCTTGTGGTAATCGTAGAGATTCATTATTTCTACAAAATTCCGGCTGCCTCGCAGACCTCAAAAAGTCAGAAAGAGTAGGAAACTGAGCTACGGATTAAACAAGTTGAAGCTAAAGGTGTACAGGAGCGGTGGGATTGGGAAGTTAGCACACGACTCAGCAGATGCTGTTGAATTTTAATCTGAAGAACTATCAACCACATCTCTAAAGTCTGGGGGATTGCAGGAAAATGAAAATCCCGCTGCCACTTTTAAAATAGGAGGGTAAGGTGTCGAGATGGGACGCGACAATCCCTATGTGAGTGGGCCATACGGTTGGATGTAGCTCAAGGTGTACGCCAGCAAGGAAGGACGGATTTCAAAAGGTAATTCGAAAGCATCAGTCATTGATTGACACATCGAAAAAGAAATCACCCACACCGCAAGTGTTCAGTGACCTGAGCAAGAGTGGTCCCACTGCTTTCTCAACTGCCCTGGATGGGTAAGGAGACTCATGGCGACATGATCGAATGAATCTTGGGAGGACGAACTCCTGGCGGAATCAGAACACGAGGCTAATGCCGTAGTCGTGGATTCTGAATCCTAATTATGGTCTATTTTTGCAGATAAATCTCCACCACAAGGCCTCTTCAACGGCACTAAAGCTCCTTTTGATGGCAGTACGGTTTGACGTTGTTCATCCAATAACCATGGGAGTGTGGAGGAATGGTTCGTTGACTACAAATTCCTGCATTTAAACTACTCAAGGGCACGGGAAATGGGAGATACTTAATATGGCACCATAAGCGTAAAAAAGCCTCCGGGAGGTGGTCTAAGCACCCGTCAGAATAATTTTAGTCTCCTTATTATTTTAAAAATCAGTAACGAAACGCAAGTCAGGTGGAGTCGATTATTTAATACCATGCATCACAGAACCCATCGAACGCCTGGGTTCGAATCCTGGCGAGACCAAACCAGCGATGATTTTCCTCCGCTCCTAATGCTGGCAAAATTTGTGAGGTACTATGCCATTTAGAACTTCTCTCCAAAGAGGTGTCGCACTGCGGCACGCCGTTCGGACTCGGCTATAAAACGGAGGCACCTTATCATTGAGCTTAAACTTGAATCGGAATGCATTCATTGATATGTGAGAAGTTTGCCCCTGTTCCTTAGTGTAATGTTAATGGGCAAAATTTGCATTTACATCACAGAGTCTACATACTACTTATAATACATGGAACCTATGTTGAAATCTCGTCAGACTTTAATTTGGATACATATGACCCTATATCTGAAGACCGGTCTATATGGCAGCTATATCTAAATATAGACCGATCTGCACCATATTCGGGTCGGATTTCGGACGTCTGAAAATAACTCAATAAAATATGATAATAATTACACTTTTTATGGGATTAAGAACCTATATCGGAGGATCGGTCTATATAGTCCGATATTGCCCATCCAATAACATAGACTGCGTAAGGAAAAAATATGATATATGTGCTATGGTGGTGGCTATAGAAAACAAAACTTTTTAATGGTTACTTCTTCATTAGTATACTAACATATGCTCATTTCATGATCGAGGTTGTTGTAATGAACACCCTTTGTTTCCTTTGTATACAAACTACATTTATATGTTCATTATTTCGTGATCTAGCCTAAAACTATTGTACAGAACTGTAAACAGCCTTAAAATATGCAATACTTTACCAAAAATTCAATTTAATGAAGGTAACCTAAAACTTGTGCGAATTTCCTTAATGATACAACGTAAGCCTCACAACTAAATTGTCTGCAGCAGGTATAAAAGCCTCGTTAATTGAGAAATGCAAGTCTCTAAAGCCTAAAAGTATGCAGCAACTATACATATATGCTAAAAGGAAATGAAAACAAACATCTCTGAATTTCTAGGAAAATAAAATTGAAAATTAATAACTGCTTTTCATTCTTTGATATAGTCACCTTAAGGATATTAAGCACATAAAACTATATTCTGTGCCAAAAAGAAGTTGCATAACAGGTGTGTGGCCAGCAGCCACTTCATTTGAACTCTATTCAAAAACATGCTGCATAAGTTCCTTTCTGGTCAGTATTTACAAATGAATTTGCACCAAATATTTGAGTGCTGGCAAAAAACCCCAGAAGAATTGGATTGTGTGAAAAATCAAAGAAGATAGGAGAAAGTTGCATACACACACACACTCGGCTGAATGCGAGTATAAATCTAAATCAAAGTGGACAACCGAAAATTGCTCTTCACCGAAGGCCTTAAAAAAAACCTACTCAAGGATTATTTTTGCAACTCTGTTGCTAGGGAAAAAAGTGCAAATTTTTCTTTGATTCCTCTGATGAAATGGCCTCTCTTTCCATAGGCTTGCTCTATGTTGATTGACTATTTTTATAGTTTTTGTTACCTCTTGGTTTTTGTTGATAGTCCGTGCGGGCAATAGCAAAAGTGAAATGTTAATTCAGCACTATTTGCAATTGCATGTCGATATGAGAGGAGACCACTGATTCTTTTTTTTTTCATTTCATTGGACTTGGATTATTTTTTACCTCTTTTGTGTTTGCTGTGCCAATCGTCGTTGTTGTCTTCCAAGTGCAGACCTATTCCCTCAAAAGACTCGTTAGCTTTATTAAATTTTGAATACAGCAGTTAGGAAGTTTTAGTTGCAATGACATTTTTTTTGTGCTGTCATCAGTTTTGCCAGCACCATGGGATAGAGGTAGCAAAATTTGAGATTAAGCATAGTAAAGAAAAATAAAATGGAGAAAATTTTCCGAATGTCAAACCTTATAGGGTCTTAGTGCAGGTATCCCGGGAGTCGAGTTTGTGGAAAATAGACTGCTACTCTGACATAAACTAGGTTCTAATACATTTTGTAGTAGTATTACTGTAATAACAAAACCAGAATACCATCCTACTGTGGAATGTTACAAATGTTACCCCTTTCTAGAATTTTGTAATTGGGGACTGAAATTTTAATTCGAAACCCTAATTTTCTGTTTGAAATGGTATTATTTTTTTATTATCTAGAATTTTTAATTATTAATCGCATTTCCCTCCCATTGTGTACCTTTACTATTGGGAAAAAAACCACAGTCAGATTAGTGACTCACAAAAAAGAACACTGACGATTTCCCAAAGCACACATAAGAACAATGCTGCATTTATGGCACGAAATTTGAGCTTGTAAAAAAGGGATAAAAGCTTAGCAAAAAAAAAAAAAAAAAGAAGCCAAGTATTCAAACTACCCATAAACCTACAAATAGAGTAATTTTAAAAGCAATTTTCAAAATTACGATCATTTGGTTGACGTAAGCCCTAATTCAACAAAAAAAATATATGAGAGAATCAAAAAAAAAACCAAACGTTAAACTTTAATTAGAGAAAAATTTGTGGAAAAAAATCCTGGACAGTAGGATTATGTGACATTTGATGGGTTTCATGGCAAAAGTATAGCTTGAACACACAAATTGAATGAAGAAATGAAAAAAAGTGATAACTAAATTGGGTATAAATTAGATCATTGGGAAAATCTTAATCTACATTATGAACCAATTTTCTTAAAAAGACCATTAGGAATAGTTTAAAGCATATGCAATGAAAGAATCCATAGAAGTTGAAACTAGTGTCGGATTATTTTACTACAAAAAATCACTACATATCTCGTTACAAATGTAGAAAATGTTTTTAGTTAGCCAACGGCGCCATCTATTAATGAGTGTAAACATATACTAAACTGAGTTATAATTAATATTGTCACACTGTAGCGCTTAAGCTTGAATCGGACAACACTCATTGATAAGTGAAAAGTTAGCCCTCCATTCCTCCATGGAGTGTTCATGGGCAAATTTACAATTTGCACATTGTAGCGCCATCTAGTGTATGAATATTATTTATCAATTACGTATGTACTGTTGTTATACCTGAAAAGAAATATCGCAGAAGAAATGATTCTAGTCTATAGTACTTCACTGAGGCCCAAAGATAAGCAAACCAAATGCACAATTCCCTGTACCACAGTTGTGTATTTATTTGTGAATATTTACAGTGTGTTTTCCCCTAGATAATGGCTAAATTTATCATTGATAAAGAGGTAAGTCCCCTGCCTGTTCCCTTATGAAAAGAAAGTATACCTCCATGAGTTTAAATAGAACTTGCAAAATGTTATCCATAGAGGAGGGTATTTAAAATTCGACCAGTTCAAGCTTTAGGTCTTATAATTCTTAGTTTTCTTAAGCGTCAGCGTCCCGCACTGGCAGTCAGAAGAGATCCACTTTAGGTTCTCATTTCTTTGAGAACTTTTCTGATTTAGCGGATGTGAACATTCGTTAGACTTTTTAAAGCGATCTGGGTGATTCAACGACAAGAACTAGAAGGCCTCTTTCTTCTCCTGTTTCTTTGATATCACAAAAGACGAAAACGTCTAGGTGAGTCTGTTGGCAGACTGCCAATTAAACCTGACTTAACTTCGTGAGGGGATAACTACAGTCGAAAAATTCTTCTAATGTTCTCGTTAGGATTCCAACCCAGGGATTCTGTGTCATAGGCGCGCATGCACCTTTTGCACAACGGTGGCCTCCCACACAACGAAGTTTAGTTAAAGAATTTTGCTCATGATTAGTTAATATTTCTTTAAAGGTAAGAAAAAAATTCGTTTTTGCAAGTACTTTTACTTTACTTATCTACAGTACAAATGAAAACTTATAATCGATGACTAGATTAGGTTAGGTTGAAAAGAGGGTACAGATATTTATCCGCCCCATACCACTATGGACATATATTTATCTAAGCCAGTAATCGGCTTGTTGTGCGCTTTAAATACAAAAAAGTAACTTCTAAAAAGAAAATCTAAGTTAGGAATTCCGTGCTACTTACAAAATCTCTTCCTGAGCACTTACGGCAAGCAGTTTTTATCTTTTATTGCTCATCTGCCTATGACGATAAATCGTGCAAAAAACATTCCAAAAGCTTTCCGTGGTGAAGGGTATAATTGGGTTCCCCAAAAAGTAATTGCGGATTTTTTAAAAGAAAGTAAATGCATTTTTAATAAAACTTAGAATGAACTTTAATCAAATATACTTTTTTTTACACTTTTTTCGAAAGCAAGCTAAGAGTAACAGCTGATAACTGACAGAAGAAAGAATGCAATTACAGAGTCACAAGCTGTGAAAAAATTTGTCAACGCCGACTATATGAAAAATCCGCAATTACTTTTTGGGCAACCCAATATATTAATATAAAAGTGTTTTGTTCAAGATCTAAAAAGTTTTACGATGAGTAAATAATTTTAAACTTTAAAAAGATGTAACATTAGGATCTACATTAATTTCTTACGCTCTTTGTTCTGTCTGCTACCCTGGGGTGTAGATTGTGTTGTCATGTTGCTATACATCAGCGCATTATGGCTGCAACGAAATGGTTGTTAGACTGTGGTCATCAATTTAAGGATGGCCTCGTAAATCGTCCTTCCTTTGTCTACACTTAAAACCCTAATGCAAATATTTATAGGCATTTGATGAAACTGCAGATATAGTCAACTGACTACGCCCACCATTCTATGTACACAATTGAGGTAATATGAAGCTTTGATTGGAACAATTCATTGCCTACCAGTGATTGCCTACAGGTAGATTAAGGAGGTTTTAGGTAGAGGTTGGAGCTATTCTCTATACGAAGATTAAGGATACACAAAGCAAGGAAATGAGCAATACGAGAGAAGTTATGCAATTGGGTAGCATAAGTAATCAAAAGCAGGAAGAGAACAAAACTCCGAGGAAAAGGCCAAGTAAAGACATACCGAAATACGGTGCCATTAATTAGAGAAGCGCTAACGGAGTAAGGAAGTAAGTATGTAATTAAGTAAGTAATGAAGTAAGTAAGAAAATAAGTAAGTCTGTCAGTAATAAGTAAATAAGTTAGTAATTAAGTAATTAAGTAAGTAAAAAAGTAAGGAAATAAGTCAGTAAGTAAGTAAGGAAGTAAGTAAGTAAGTAAGCAAGTAAGTAATCAAGTAAGTAAGCAAGTAAGTAAGTAACTAAGTAAGTAAGAAAGAAAGTATGTAAGTAAGTAATTACGTAAGTAATTAAGTAAGTAAGTAGTAAGTAATTAAGTAAGTAAGTAGTAAGCAAGTAAGTAAGGAAATAAGTCAGTCAGTAAGTAAGCAAATACGTCAGTAAGTAAGTAAGTAAGGAAGTAAGTAAGTAAGCAAGTAAGCAAGTAAGCAAGAAATCAAGTAAGTAAGTAAGAATGTAAGTAATTAAGTAAGTAAGGAAATAAGTCAGTAAGTAAGTAAGAAAATATGTCAGTAAGTAAGGAAATAAGTCAGTAAGTACGTAAGTAATTAAGTAAGTAAGGAAATAAGTAAGTAAATAAGTCAGTAAGTAAGAAAGTATGTAAGTAAGTAATTAGGTAAGAAAGTAGGTAAGTAGGTAAGAATGTAAGTAAGAAAGTATGTCAGTAAGTAAGAAAGTAAATAAGTAGGTAAGTAGATAAGTAAGTAAGGAAGTAGGTCAGTAAGTTAGTACGTAAGTAATAAAGTTAGTAAGTTACTAATTAGGTAGGTAGGTATTCAAATAAGAAAGTAAGGACGTAGTTTAGTTAGTATTCATGGCATTAAAAAAATGTAAAATAAAGCAATTTGCTCCCAGCATTCCATTAAGGAACAGAAGAGGATAACTTCGCACATACCAAGTATAAGCTCTATGATAATGGCTTGCCGAAGAGTGGGCATTTTTTACATGTCTGCTATGCCAAATACACAGCATAGTTCCACACAAATGTTGCTAGCATTAAGAGGTTATTCTCTCTTAACCGCAGAAAAATTTTGTGTGGTTTTCGCCAGGATTCAAACCCAGGCATTCAGCATCATAGGCGGCCATGTTAAACTTTGCGTCACGGTGGCCGTTCAAAAATATTTCATGTATTTCCCCTACTTATGACATTCACCAGGTTTTAATGCAAATGATGGCAAGATGAGACACTTATGTATAGCGATATACTACTATATAAGAGTTGAGTTGTTCTATTGGTAAGGGTATGAAGTGCTGAGCAGTGATTCAGTAAAGTCGCTAACGGCGATGTCAAAGACTAAATGTCAATGCTAGTCACGGACATTGGCAAACACTTTGATAATTAATGAATTTACAAAATTATAAATTCCTGCAGGAAGTATGAGCAAAATGTTACATAGAAGCTAGTGGTCAGCAGACTTTAGCAAAGGGTGGAGGATTTGCAGAACTATGGCTGGCTGACTGGCTGGCTGGCTAAGCGCCGTAAGTGGTTGAGTACCATTGTGGAGCCTTGATTATTAAGGGTAGTTGGGTAATCTCGTAAATTAAGTATGAATAGACATGCCCAGGAGCCAAGAGGGTCAACTTGTGCATGAAACATTGTGCTCCTTTACTTGGCAGCAGTATGTTAGCTAGGGGTTTGTTCATGTGTTTCAAAAGTTGTTACAATCTCAAGTGGATTTTAAAGTGTGTAGTAGAAAATTTTTAATTGAATTTCAATGTTTTTGAAATGAAATTTTTATTTTCGAACAGGAACTCTTCAAATCTCTTAAGAGCTTTTCTTTTTTTTTTGGTGTTTTTGTACAAGGAAAGGGATATCCTTGTTTGCCAGAAGAATACCAATAGCAGATATTAATCTCAAAAAAAAAACTCCAAAGCTTGAATAATAAATTCTATCAATTTGGGAAAATAACACAGCTGTCTGATGTTGAGCAGATTATGTTGTATTTAAACCCTCTTTAAAGAACATAAAACCCAAAAAATTTAATTAACTTGCCTGCCACACATTCACCCATCAAAAAATACCAGCAAACAGACTAAAAACTGGCCATTGCGTTTAATTCCCGACAACATTTCATTCAAAATTGAACCAATTTCCTTGAGTTGGGAAACAAAACCATAATATAATCTCTGCAATTTATACATATGGCCATTCAAATACAGCATTTAAAAGCTGTGTAAAAACGCCTGATGGACACAATGGCTGGCCGAAGAAATAAAAAAAACTCCAAACCGAAACCAGAAATATTTAAATTTATTGGCAATTTACATTACAAAAAAGAAATATCTGCCAACAAAAAACTCAAAGTGCAGACCATTAGCCAAAATACAAAAACGGAACATTATCTATTAATGGCAAATTGACCCTTATCAAAGTTTTGTGGTAATGAAAGAGGCCAGAGGGAGATGTTTGCCAAAGGCCAAACGAGGCATACAAAACCAAATTAAAACTGACCAAATTTGCCATAAAATACGCACCGACATAGACATGTTTGGACCAAAAAAAAAAAAACCAAAAGGATATGGTTGAACTGCAAATCCTTTGCTAAGATTGCAAAAGTACATATGTATTGCCTAATAGATTGCCTTCACCCCCACATTAAAAAAGTGTCCATATATATAAAATTCCAATGACATACAGCAAAATCCAAAACAATCAATTTCCAAAAAATCAATATGAATGAAATAGGGATAGTAATAAACTTTAATTAAATGATTAAAAAGCCATTAAAAATAACTATGCCTAAGCGTATTTGGTATTGTCTTATCTACCATTTTCACTTAATAGAAATAATAACATAATTGCAAAAGCGAGCAATTAATCAAAGCGATTATTTTACAATATTTAAATATTTCACAAACAGAAATTTTGGTAGTATCGTCTTGTCCATTGGAAAATATCCACATCCAAATATATCAGCTTACAATACCATGGATAGTGAAAGTTGTTTATACCGATCATACATCAAATATTCGTTTAAAGAGATATTTAATAGAAATTATTGCGTTGCCCAAAAAGTAATTGCGGATTTTTTAAAAGAAAGTAAATGCATTTTTAATAAAGCTTAGAATGAACTTTAATCAAATATACTTTTTTACACTTTTTTTCTAAAGCAAGCTAAAAGTAACAGCTGATAACTGACAGAAGAAAGAATGCAATTACAGGCTCACAAGCTGTGAAAAATTTTGTCAACGCCGACTTTATGAAAAATCCGCAATTACTTTTTGGGCAACCCAATAGTAAAGGACATACAGTTGTTTATAGATCATTATATTGAACAGTCATAAAATAAAATGTTTGATTCGTCAACCAAGTACATTTTAAATTTTATTTAAAAAAAAATTGTACGATGCATAAAGCATAGAGGGATTTGGAATATATTGTAATTGGTCAACATTGGTCTAACCGTATCTACTAAAATTATTGATTAAAAATAAAACACCTGTACTATATCACATTTTGGCTTATCTTGATTTATTTTTGTTAAATCCAAAACAAGTTTATGATCCAACAAAAAACAAAGCTAATGGATTTAAAATTGGTGTGAAAAAGGTGAGAGGGAGAGTGCACAAAACGAAAAACAAAATTTAATTGTGATGTTTAGAGGCGATAAAAATAGCTTTTCACTAACTCGCCATCACAAAGTCTACTAGGAAATTTAGAATGGTAAAAATAATTAACTTCAACAACATCTTTATAATTTACTGAAAAAATTTAATGATACGGCTTGAAAATATTGCAAGAATTATTAAAAATAATTTTAATATGCCATTTACTAGTCATATAATGGATGATATTTTTGGTTTGTTTTATAAATCTAATAAAACACTCAAATTTGCATCATACATTCAAAATTGACTATTAATTTGTTTTGCCATTTACTTTTTAAAAATAACCTCATATAAATTTTGCACGCGTTTTCGGTTCTAAATGTCTGATCGAATTTTGAAAGGCTTTTTGAGCATTTCGGCCTTTATTTCACTAATAAGGTTTCAATTGCGCTTGGCTTGTCCACAAGAAAAAGGACAAAAGAGTCAGATCACATCACCTCTCCGCCAACTCCCAGCATCATTCAGGAGATTAATTTCTGACCAAAGCCATCCTTTTATATGACCAATGTTTCACGAGCTGTGTGGCTTGTGGCAACGTATTGTTGAAATCACAAATCAACCAAGTCCAACTTAGCCAACTGGTAACGTTTCTTCAACCGTCTTCTTTGAAGAAGAATCGACAGATGATGCCACCAAATAATATGCAAATTTTGCCCATAAGCATTCCACTAAGGAACAGGGGCAAACTGATTCGAAAATATGACACTAAAATTGTGGATTCTGCAGCCTTAAAAGGTCATATCGGATGAACGATATATATGGGAGCTATATCCAAATCTAAACCGATTTTTATGAAATTTTGCACACATATGAGGATGTTAAATAAACACCCCATGCTAAATTTTGTAAGAATCGGACCAAAATTGTGGCAAAACATATATGGCAGCTATATCTAAATCTAATCCAATTTTAATTAAATTTTACACATTCATTGAGACTTCACAAAAACGCCAAATTCGGTGAAAATCGGACCAAAATTGTGACCTCTACAGCCTTAATAGTTCAAATCGGTTGAAATATATATGGGAGCTTTATCTAAATCTGAACCGATTTTGATGAAATTTTCCAGATATGATAAGATCAGTAACAAAACAGTCCGTGCCAAATTTTGTGCAGATCGATTGAAAATTGTAGCTACTACGGCCATTTAAGTGCAAATCGGGCGATACATATATATGGGAGCTATATCTAAATTTGGACCGATTTTCATGAAATTTTCCACACATTTTAGGACGTCAAAAAAACACCTCGCAAAAATATTTTAAAGATCGGACTAAAACTGTGGCTTCTACAGCCTTAAAAGTCTATATCGAATGAAAGATATATATGGAAGCTATATCTAAATGTGGACCGATTTTTGTGAAAATATCCAATGCAACAATTTGGAAATATCAAACGGAAATTGTGGCTTCTACAGCCTTAAAAAGACATATCGGATGAAAGATATGGGAGCTATATCTAAATCTGAACCGATTTTTTTCAAAATCAATAGCGCTTGTCCTTGTGCCATATAAAGTGACATCTGCAAAATTTCGTGACAATCGGACAACAAATACGACCACTTTGATTACAAGAATACATGGACTTACAGACGGACATGGCTAAATCGAAGCAGAAAGTGATTCTGAGTCGATTGGTATACTTATCAATGGGTCTAGCTCTTCTCCTTCTTAGCGTTGCAAAAAAATGCACAAATCTATAATACGCTGTACCACAGTGGTGGTGTAGGGTATAAAACTGTAGCAATTTACACTCGTTGCACATTTGTGAGTACCTACCGATGAAATGGCAGTGTATACTGAACACTTTTCACTCTCAAAGACGTTTTAACGCAATTCTCAACCAGTACTGCCACCCCGAAAAACTGAACACAAAAATATCTAGCACTGTAAATTGAACAAGCTAAGGCATATTAAGTTCGGCCGGGCCATATCTTGTATACTCTTCGCCATAAATCGTATTTGACGCGTTTATTGGTTATTTAAAGGCACCAATAACTCGCCTTGTCCTATGGAAGAGCATCATAGGTGGTCAGTATTTATGGAAGAGTCGGTGCCGCACGGCCTCACACTGAAACTCTCCGCTCGATACCGCTGATTAAATGACTTTTTCAAATACATAAGCAGATACACAAAGTTATGAAACGATTTAAATCAAACTTCGCGTGGATCTTGGAAACCAATTCAAAAGTTTACGTTCAAAATGTCAGCTCAACCGGTTAAAAATTGCGGCTTTTAGGGGCTTAAGATATCGGGAGATCGGTTTATATGGGAGCTATAGCAGGTTATGGAACGATTTGGACTATACTGACACGGTTGTTAGAAGTCAAAACCAAACATTTCAGCAAAATCTCAGTCAAGATCGGAAATCGGCTTATATGGCAGCTATATCCAAACATGGACATGGACAAATGAGTCATATACAATCCAACCGACCTTCATTAATGTTATTATTATAGCCACATCTGGATGTGGAGTTGCCGATCCTCGTCAAGCTCCTGTAGGTGAGCAAGTTCGTTCCGGTCCAAAGGACCGAACGCCGCGCAAATGGCGATCATTGGTTATTAAAAGGCACCAATAACTCACCTTGTGCTATGGAAGAGCATCATAGGTGCTCAATATTTATGCAAGAGCCGTGCCGCACGGCCTCGCACTGAGACTCTCCGCTCGATACCGCTAATTGTCCGCGACTGCGGTTAAAGCTACTCCCTGTGGAATATTACACTATTCGCAAGCTGTGTCCCCACCCGGTAGCTCGCAACTAAGCTTCTCGAGACAGCGATGAACACCACACAGATCGGACCTCAAAGTTCCAGCCAGTGTAGTGGTCACAGCTATCCCGTGCCGTGGACCTTAATTAATATTAAGTATTTGTGCAAAAATTGAAGCGTCTACTTTTACTCCTTCGAAAGTTACAGTGCTTTCAAAATCAGAAGGACGCAAATGATTAAATCGACATAAAATGCCAAGACGATTGGAGACCACCGTGACAAAGAGGGTTCAAATCCCGTGTGAACATTATAAAAAGTTCAGCGGTTGTTATACCAGACAACGCCGTTAGGAGGTCCCGTGTCATTGACCTTAAACTATAATCGGACTGGGTTCAAATCCTGGCGTGAACATCAGCATTAAATTCGGCGGTGGTTCCGCCATTCTACTGCTGGACTGCCATGTTCAAACTTCTTTACCAAGGCATAAAAAAGGATTCCCCTTGTTATTGAGCTTAAACTATAATCAGACTGCACTCATTGATATGAAAGATTGTCCACCATTTTTAATGCAAGACGATACCAAGACGATTAAGTATATATATATTTTTTGTATCCCTATTCTAACTATAACTTATACTATCCTAATCCTATCCTAAAACTAAGCTTACTCATAATCCTATCCTAATACTATCCAAATCCTATACAAATCCTATACTTATTATATCCAAATCCTTATCCTAATTCTATCCTAATCCTAATCCTATCATAATCTCATCTTAATGCTTAGCCGAACCCTATCCAACCCTAATTCTATCCTGATCCCTTATTCTTACCCCTATCCTTATCCTTATCCTTTTCCTTATCCCTATCCCTATCCCTATCCCTATCCCTATCCCTATCCCTATCCCTATCCCTATCCTTATCCCTATCATTATCCTTATTCCTATCCCTATCCCTATCCCTATCCCTATCCCTATCCCTATCCCTATCCCTATCCCTATCCCTATCCTTATCCTTATCCCTATACCTTTCCTCTATCCCTATCCCTATCCCTAACCCTATCGATAACCCTATCCCTATCCCTATCCTTATCCTTATCCTTATCCTTATCCCTATACCTTTCCTCTATCCCTATCCCTAATCCTATCGATAACCCTATCTCTAACCCTAAACCTAACCCTATCTCTAACCCTATCCCTATCCCTATCCCTATCCCTATCCCTATCCTTATCCCTATCCCTAACCCTATCCCTATCCTTATCCTTATCCTTATCCTTATCCCTATCCTTATCCTTATCCCTATCCCTATCCCTATCCCTATCCCTATCCCTATCCCTATCCCTATCCCTATCCCTATCCCTATCCCTATCCCTATCCCTATCCCTATCCCTATCCCTCTCCCTATCCCTATCCCTATCCCTATCCCTATC